>NC_090440.1:1481515792-1481829962 GCF_031143425.1 Pleurodeles waltl
AGGTTTGCAAAGGATTCTGGGTAACAGAACCTGGTCCGAGCCACACAAGTCACACCATCTTGGATTCCCCAAGGTCTTTAGTTTTCAGAAATGCACAGGTTTGGTAGGTTTCCCTAGGTGGCGGCTGAGCTACAGGCCAAAATCTACAGGTAGGCACTTTGCAAAAAACACCTCTGTTTTCCTTCACAAATTTGGATACGTCCACTTTGCGCTTTGGGGCGTTTTCTGTCGCGGGCGCTAGGCCTACCCACACAAGTGAGGTATCATTTTTATCGGGAGACGTGGGGGAACGCTGGGTGGAAGGAAATGTGTGGCTCCTCTCAGATTCCAGAACTTTCTGCCACAGAAATGTGAGGAACATGTGTTTTTTTAGCCAAATTTTGAGATTTGTAAAGGATTCTGGGTAACAGAACCTGGTCCGAGCCACACAAGTCACCCCATCTTGGATTCCCCTAGGTCTCTAGTTTTCAGAAATGCACAGGTTTGGTAGGTTTCCCTAGGGGGCGGCTGAGCTACAGGCCAAAATCTACAGGTAGGCACTTTGCAAAAAACACCTCTGTTTTCCTTCACAAATTTGGATGTGTCCACATTGCGCTTTGGGGCGTTTCCTGTCGCGGGCGCTAGGCCTACCCACACAAGTGAGGTATCATTTTTATCGGGAGATGTGGGGGAACGCTGGGTGGAAGGAAATTTGTGGCTCCTCTCAGATTCCAGAACTTTCTGCCACAGAAATGGTAGGAACATGTGTTTCTTTAGCCAAATTTTGAGGTTTGCAAAGGATTCTGGGTAACAGAACCTGGTCCGAGCCACACAAGTCACCCCATCTTGGATTCCCCTAGGTCTCTAGTTTTCAGAAATGCACAGGTTTGGTAGGTTTCCCTAGGTGGCGGCTGAGCTACAGGCCAAAATCTACAGGTAGGCACTTTGCAAAAAACACCTATGTTTTCCTTCAAAAATTTGGCTGTGTCCACGTTGCGCTTTGGGGCGTTTCTTGTCACGGGCGCTAGGCCTACGCACACAAGTGAGGTATCATTTTTATCGGGAGACGTGGGGGAACGCTGGGTGGAAGGAAATTCGAGGCTCCTCTCAGATTCCAGAACTTTCTGCCACAGAAATGGGAGGAACGTGTGTTTTTTTAGCCAAATTTTGAGGTTTGCAAAGGATTCCGGGTAACAGAACCTGGTCCGAGCCACACAAGTCACCCCATCTTAGATTCCCCTAGGTCTCTAGTTTTCAGAAATGCACAGGTTTGGTAGGTTTCCCTAGGTGGCGGCTGAGCTACAGGCCAAAATCTACAGGTAGGCACTTTGCAAAAAACACCTCTGTTTTCCTTCACAAATTTGGATGTGTCCACGTTGCGCTTTGGGGCGTTTCCTGTCGCGGGCGCTAGGCCTACCCACACAAGTGAGGTATCATTTTTATCGGGAGACGTGGGGGAACGCTGGGTGGAAGGAAATTCGTGGCTCCTCTCAGATTCCAGAACTTTCTGCCACAGAAATGTGAGGAACATGTGTTTTTTTAGCCAAATTTTGAGGTTTGCAAAGGATTCTGGGTAACAGAACCTGGTCCGAGCCACACAAGTCACCCCATCTTGGATTCCCCTAGGTCTCTAGTTTTCAGAAATGTACAGGTTTGGTAGGTTTCCCTAGGTGGCGGCTGAGCAAAAGGCCAAAATCTACAGGTAGGCACTTTGCAAAAAACACCTCTGTTTTCCTTCACAAATTTGGATGTGTCCACGTTGCGCTTTGGGGCGCTTCCTGTCGCGGGCGCTAGGCCTACCCACACAAGTGAGGTATCATTTTTATCGGGAGACGTGGGGGAACGCTGGGTGGAAGGAAATTTGTGGCTCCTCTCAGATTCCAGAACTTTCTGCCACAGAAATGTTAGGAACATGTGTTTTTTTAGCCAAATTTTGAGGTTTGCAAAGGATTCTGGGTAACAGAACCTGGTCCGAGCCACACAAGTCACCCCATCTTGGATTCCCCTAGGTCTCTAGTTTTCAGAAATGCACAGGTTTGGTAGGTTTCCCTAGGTGGCGGCTGAGCTACAGGCCAAAACCTACAGGTAGGCACTTTGCAAAAAACACCTGTGTTTTCCTTTAAAAATTTGGCTGTGTCCACGTTGCGCTTTGGGGCGTTTCCTGTCACGGGCGCTAGGCCTACGCATACAAGTGAGGTATCATTTGTATCGGGAGACATGGGGGAACGCTGGGTGGAAGGAAATTCGTGGCTCCTCTCAGATTCCAGAACTTTCTGCCACAGAAATGTGAGGAACATGTGTTTTTTTAGCCAAATTTTGAGGTTTGCAAAGGATTCAGCGTAACAGAACCTGGTCCGAGCCACACTAGTCACCCCATCTTGGATTCCCCTACGTCTCTAGTTTTCAGAAATGCACAGGTTTGGTAGGTTTCCCTAGGTGGCGGCTGAGCTACAAGCCAAAATCTACAGGTAGGCACTTTGCAAAAAACACCTCTGTTTTCCTTCACAAATTTGGATGCGTCCACTTTGCGCTTTGGGGCATTTCCTGTCACGGGCGCTAGGCCTACGCACACAAGTGAGGTATCATTTTTATCGGGAGACGTGGGGGAACGCTGGGCGGAAGGAAATTCGTGGCTCCTCTCAGATTCCAGAACTTTCTGCCACAGAAATGTGAGGAACATGTGTTTTTTTAGCCAAATTTTGAGGTTTGCAAAGGATTCTGGGTAACAGAACCTGGTCCGAGCCACACAAGTCACCCCATCTTGGATTCCCCCCTGTCTCTAGTTTTCAGAAATGCACAGGTTTGGTAGGTTTCCCTAGATGGCGGCTGAGCTACAGGCCAAAATCTACAGGTAGGCACTTAGCAAAAAACACCTGTGTTTTCCTTTAAAAATTTGGCTCTGTCCACGTTGCACTTTGGGGCGTTTCCTGTCATGGGCGCTAGGCCTACGCATACAAGTGAGGTATCATTTGTATCGGGAGACATGGGGGAACGCTGGGTGCAAGGAAATTCGTGGCTCCTCTCAGATTCCAGAACTTTCTACCACAGAAATGTGAGGAACATGTGTTTTTTTAGCCAAATTTTTGAGGTTTGCAAAGGATTCTGGGTAACAGAATCTGGTCCGAGCCACACTAGTCACCCCATCTTGGATTCCCCTAGGTCTCTAGTTTTCAGAAATGCACAGGTTTGGTAGGTTTCCCTAGGTGGCGGCTGAGCTACAAGCCAAAATCTACAGGTAGGCACTTTGCAAAAAACACCTCTGTTTTCCTTCACAAATTTGGATGCGTCCACTTTGCGCTTTGGGGCATTTCCTGTCACGGGCGCTAGGCCTACTCACACAAGTGAGGTATCATTTTTATCGGGAGACGTGGGGGAACGCTGGGCGGAAGGAAATTCGTGGCTCCTCTCAGATTCCAGAACTTTCTGCCACAGAAATGTGAGGAACATGTGTTTTTTTAGCCAAATTTTGAGGTTTGCAAAGGATTCTGGGTAACAGAACCTGGTCCGAGCCACACAAGTCCCCCCATCTTGGATTCCCCCCTGTCTCTAGTTTTCAGAAATGCACAGGTTTGGTAGGTTTCCCTAGATAGCGGCTGAGCTACAAGCCAAAATCTACAGGTAGGCACTTTGCAAAAAACACCTCTGTTTTCCTTCACAAATTTGGATGTGTCCACGTTGCGCTTTGGGGCGTTTCCTGTCGCGGGCGCTAGGCCTACCCACACAAGTGAGGTATAATTTTTATCGGGAGATGTGGGGGAACGCTGGGTGGAAGGAAATTCGTGGCTCCTCTCAGATTCCAGAACTTTCTGCAACTGAAATGTGAGGATCATGTGTTTTTTTAGCCAAATTTTGAGGTTTGCAAAGGATTCTGGGTAACAGAACCTGGTCCGAGCCACACAAGTCACCCCATCTTGGATTCCCCTAGGTCTCTAGTTTTCAGAAATGCACAGGTTTGGTATGTTTCCCTAGGTGGCGGCTGAGCTACAGGCCAAAATCTACAGGTAGGCACTTTGCAAAAAACACCTCTGTTTTCCTTCACAAATTTGGATGTGCCAACGTTGCGCTTTGGGGCGTTTCCTGTCGCGGGCGCTAGGCCTACCCACACAAGTGAGGTATCATTTTTATCGGGAGACGTGGGGGAACGCTGCGTGGAAGGAAATTTGTGGCTCCTCTCAGATTCCAGAACTTTCTGCCACAGAAATGTTAGGAACATGTGTTTTTTTAGCCAAATTTTGAGGTTTGCAAAGGATTCTGGGTAACAGAACCTGGTCCGAGCCACACAAGTCACCCCATCTTGGATTCCCCCCTGTCTCTAGTTTTCAGAAATGCACAGGTTTGGTAGGTTTCCCTAGATAGCGGCTGAGCTACAAGCCAAAATCTACAGGTAGGCACTTTGCAAAAAACACCTCTGTTTTCCTTCACAAATTTGGATGTGTCCACGTTGCGCTTTGGGGCGTTTCCTGTCACGGGCACTAGGCCTACCCACACAAGTGAGGTATAATTTTTATCGGGAGATGTGGGGGAACGCTGGGTGGAAGGAAATTCGTGGCTCCTCTCAGATTCCAGAACTTTCTGCAACTGAAATGTGAGGAACATGTGTTTTTTTAGCCAAATTTTGAGGTTTGCAAAGGATTCTGGGTAACAGAACCTGGTCCGAGCCACACAAGTCACCCCATCTTGGATTCCCCTAGGTCTCTAGTTTTCAGAAATGCACAGGTTTGGTAGGTTTCCCTAGGTGGCGGTTGAGCTACAGGCCAAAATCTACAGGTAGGCACTTTGCAAAAAACACCTCTGTTTTCCTTCACAAATTTGGATGTGTCCACATTGCGCTTTGGGGCGTTTCCTGTCGCGGGCGCTAGGCCTACCCACACAAGTGAGGTATCATTTTTATCGGGAGATGTGGGGGAACGCTGGGTGGAAGGAAATTTGTGGCTCCTCTCAGATTCCAGAACTTTCTGCCACAGAAATGGTAGGAACATGTGTTTCTTTAGCCAAATTTTGAGGTTTGCAAAGGATTCTGGGTAACAGAACCTGGTCCGAGCCACACAAGTCACCCCATCTTGGATTCCCCTAGGTCTCTAGTTTTCAGAAATGCACAGGTTTGGTAGGTTTCCCTAGGTGGCGGCTGAGCTACAGGCCAAAACCTACAGGTAGGCACTTTGCAAAAAACACCTGTGTTTTCCTTTAAAAATTTGGCTGTGTCCACGTTGCGCTTTGGGGCGTTTCCTGTCACGGGCGCTAGGCCTACGCATACAAGTGAGGTATCATTTGTATCGGGAGACATGGGGGAACGCTGGGTGGAAGGAAATTCGTGGCTCCTCTCAGATTCCGGAACTTTCTGCCACAGAAATGTGAGGAACATGTGTTTTTTTAGCCAAATTTTGAGGTTTGCAAAGGATTCAGGGTAACAGAACCTGGTCCGAGCCACACTAGTCACCCCATCTTGGATTCCCCTACGTCTCTAGTTTTCAGAAATGCACAGGTTTGGTAGGTTTCCCTAGGTGGCGGCTGAGCTACAAGCCAAAATCTACAGGTAGGCACTTTGCAAAAAACACCTCTGTTTTCCTTCACAAATTTGGATGCGTCCACTTTGCGCTTTGGGGCATTTCCTGTCACGGGCGCTAGGCCTACGCACACAAGTGAGGTATAATTTTTATCGGGAGACATGGGGGAACGCTGGGCGGAAGGAAATTCGTGGCTCCTCTCAGATTCCAGAACTTTCTGCCACTGAAATGTGAGGAACATGTGTTTTTTTAGCCAAATTTTGAGGTTTGCAAAGAATTCTGGGTAACAGAACCTGGTCCGAGCCACACAAGTCACACCATCTTGGATTCCCCCCTGTCTCTAGTTTTCAGAAATGCACAGGTTTGGTAGGTTTCCCTAGATGGCGGCTGAGCTACAAGCCAAAATCTACAGGTAGGCACTTTCCAAAAAACACCTCTGTTTTCCTTCACAAATTTGGATGTGTCCACGTTGCGCTTTGGGGCGGTTCCTGTCACGGGCGCTAGGCCTACCCACACAAGTGAGGTATCATTTTTATCGGGAGACGTGGGGGAACGCTGGGTGGAAGGAAATTTGTGGCTCCTCTCAGATTCCAGAACTTTCTGCCACAGAAATGTTAGGAACATGTGTTTTTTTAGCCAAATTTTGAGGTTTGCAAAGGATTCTGGGTAACAGAACCTGGTCCGAGCCACACAAGTCACCCCATCTTGGATTCCCCTAGGTCTCTAGTTTTCAGAAATGCACAGGTTTGGTAGGTTTCCCTAGGTGGCGGCTGAGCTACAGGCCAAAATCTACAGGTAGGCACTTAGCAAAAAACACCTGTGTTTTCCTTTAAAAATTTGGCTGTGTCCACGTTGCACTTTGGGGCGTTTCCTGTCACGGGCGCTAGGCCTACGCATACAAGTGAGGTATCATTTGTATCGGGAGACATGGGGGAACGCTGGGTGGAAGGAAATTCGTGGCTCCTCTCAGATTCCAGAACTTTCTGCCACAGAAATGTGAGGAACATGTGTTTTTTTAGCCAAATTTTTGAGGTTTGCAAAGGATTCTGGGTAACAGAATCTGGTCCGAGCCACACTAGTCACCCCATCTTGGATTCCCCTAGGTCTCTAGTTTTCAGAAATGCACAGGTTTGGTAGGTTTCCCTAGGTGGCGGCTGAGCTACAAGCCAAAATCTACAGGTAGGCACTTTGCAAAAAACACCTCTGTTTTCCTTCACAAATTTGGATGCGTCCACTTTGCGCTTTGGGGCATTTCCTGTCACGGGCGCTAGGCCTACTCACACAAGTGAGGTATCATTTTTATCGGGAGACGTGGGGGAACGCTGGGCGGAAGGAAATTCGTGGCTCCTCTCAGATTCCAGAACTTTCTGCCACAGAAATGTGAGGAACATGTGTTTTTTTAGCCAAATTTTGAGGTTTGCAAAGGATTCTGGGTAACAGAACCTGGTCCGAGCCACACAAGTCACCCCATCTTGGATTCCCCCCTGTCTCTAGTTTTCAGAAATGCACAGGTTTGGTAGGTTTCCCTAGATAGCGGCTGAGCTACAAGCCAAAATCTACAGGTAGGCACTTTGCAAAAAACACCTCTGTTTTCCTTCACAAATTTGGATGTGTCCACGTTGCGCTTTGGGGCGTTTCCTGTCGCGGGCGCTAGGCCTACCCACACAAGTGAGGTATCATTTTTATCGGGAGATGTGGGGGAACGCTGGGTGGAAGGAAATTCGTGGCTCCTCTCAGATTCCAGAACTTTCTGCAACTGAAATGTGAGGATCATGTGTTTTTTTAGCCAAATTTTGAGGTTTGCAAAGGATTCTGGGTAACAGAACCTGGTCCGAGCCACACAAGTCACCCCATCTTGGATTCCCCTAGGTCTCTAGTTTTCAGAAATGCACAGGTTTGGTAGGTTTCCCTAGGTGGCGGCTGAGCTACAGGCCAAAATCTACAGGTAGGCACTTTGCAAAAAACACCTCTGTTTTCCTTCACAAATTTGGATGTGCCAACGTTGCGCTTTGGGGCGTTTCCTGTCGCGGGCGCTAGGCCTACCCACACAAGTGAGGTATCATTTTTATCGGGAGACGTGGGGGAACGCTGGGTGGAAGGAAATTTGTGGCTCCTCTCAGATTCCAGAACTTTCTGCCACAGAAATGTTAGGAACATGTGTTTTTTTAGCCAAATTTTGAGGTTTGCAAAGGAGTCTGGGTAACAGAACCTGGTCCGAGCCACACAAGTCACCCCATCTTGGATTCCCCTAGGTCTCTAGTTTTCAGAAATGCACAGGTTTGGTAGGTTTCCCTAGGTGGCGGCTGAGCTACAGGCCAAAATCTACAGGTAGGCACTTTGCAAAAAACACCTGTGTTTTCCTTTAAAAATTTGGCTGTGTCCACGTTGCGCTTTGGGGCGTTTCCTGTCACGGGCGCTAGGCCTACGCATACAAGTGAGGTATCATTTGTATCGGGAGACATGGGGGAACGCTGGGTGGAAGGAAATTCGTGGCTCCTCTCAGATTCCAGAACTTTCTGCCACAGAAATGTGAGTAACATGTGTTTTTTTAGCCAAATTTTGAGGTTTGCAAAGGATTCTGGGTAACAGAACCTGGTCCGAGCCACACTAGTCACCCCATCTTGGATTCCCCTAGGTCTCTAGTTTTCAGAAATGCACAGGTTTGGTAGGTTTCCCTAGGTGGCGGCTGAGCTACAAGCCAAAATCTACAGGTAGGCACTTTGCAAAAAACACCTCTGTTTTCCTTCACAAATTTGGATGCGTCCACTTTGCGCTTTGGGGCATTTCCTGTCACGGGCGCTAGGCCTACGCACACAAGTGAGGTATCATTTTTATCGGGAGACGTGGGGGAACGCTGGGCGGAAGGAAATTCGTGGCTCCTCTCAGATTCCAGAACTTTCTGCAACTGAAATGTGAGGATCATGTGTTTTTTTAGCCAAATTTTGAGGTTTGCAAAGGATTCTGGGTAACAGAACCTGGTCCGAGCCACACAAGTCACCCCATCTTGGATTCCCCTAGGTCTCTAGTTTTCAGAAATGCACAGGTTTGGTAGGTTTCCCTAGGTGGCGGCTGAGCTACAGGCCAAAATCTACAGGTAGGCACTTTGCAAAAAACACCTCTGTTTTCCTTCACAAATTTGGATGTGCCAACGTTGCGCTTTGGGGCGTTTCCTGTCGCGGGCGCTAGGCCTACCCACACAAGTGAGGTATCATTTTTATCGGGAGACGTGGGGGAAAGCTGGGTGGAAGGAAATTTGTGGCTCCTCTCAGATTCCAGAACTTTCTGCAACTGAAATGTGAGGAACATGTGTTTTTTTAGCCAAATTTTGAGGTTTGCAAAGGATTCTGGGTAACAGAACCTGGTCCGAGCCACACAAGTCACCCCATCTTGGATTCCCCTAGGTCTCTAGTTTTCAGAAATGCACAGGTTTGGTAGGTTTCCCTAGGTGGCGGCTGAGCTACAGGCCAAAATCTACAGGTAGGCACTTTGCAAAAAACACCTCTGTTTTCCTTCACAAATTTGGATGCGCCAACGTTGCGCTTTGGGGCGTTTCCTGTCGCGGGCGCTAGGCCTACCCACACAAGTGAGGTATCATTTTTATCGGGAGACGTGGGGGAACGCTGGGTGGAAGGAAATTTGTTTCTCCTCTCAGATTCCAGAACTTTCTGCCACAGAAATGTGAGGAACATGTGTTTTTTTAGCCAAATTTTGAGGTTTGCAAAGGATTCTGGGTAACAGAACCTGGTCCGAGCCACACAAGTCACCCCATCTTGGATTCCCCTAGGTCTCTAGTTTTCAGAAATGCACAGGTTTGGTAGGTTTCCCTAGGTGGCGGCTGAGCTACAGGCCAAAATCTACAGGTAGGCACTTTGCAAAAAACACCTGTGTTTTCCTTTAAAAATTTGGCTGTGTCCACGTTGCGCTTTGGGGCGTTTCCTGTCACGGGCGCTAGGCCTACGCATACAAGTGAGGTATCATTTGTATCGGGAGACATGGGGGAACGCTGGGTGGAAGGAAATTCGTGGCTCCTCTCAGATTCCAGAACTTTCTGCCACAGAAATGTGAGGAACATGTGTTTTTTTAGCCAAATTTTGAGGTTTGCAAAGGAAACTGGGTAACAGAACCTGGTCCGAGCCACACTAGTCACCCCATCTTGGATTCCCCTAGGTCTCTAGTTTTCAGAAATGCACAGGTTTGGTAGGTTTCCCTAGGTGGCGGCTGAGCTACAAGCCAAAATCTACAGGTAGGCACTTTGCAAAAAACACCTCTGTTTTCCTTCACAAATTTGGATGCGTCCACTTTGCGCTTTGGGGCATTTCCTGTCACGGGCGCTAGGCCTACGCACACAAGTGAGGTATCATTTTTATTGGGAGACGTGGGGGAACGCTGGGCGGAAGGAAATTCGTGGCTCCTCTCAGATTCCAGAACTTTCTGCCACAGAAATGTGAGGAACATGTGTTTTTTTAGCCAAATTTTGAGGTTTGCAAAGGATTCTGGGTAACAGAACCTGGTCCGAGCCACACAAGTCACCCCATCTTGGATTCCCCCCTGTCTCTAGTTTTCAGAAATGCACAGGTTTGGTAGGTTTCCCTAGATAGCGGCTGAGCTACAAGCCAAAATCTACAGGTAGGCACTTTGCAAAAAACACCTCTGTTTTCCTTCACAAATTTGGATGTGTCCACGTTGCGCTTTGGGGCGTTTCCTGTCACGGGCACTAGGCCTACCCACACAAGTGAGGTATAATTTTTATCGGGAGATGTGGGGGAACGCTGGGTGGAAGGAAATTCGTGGCTCCTCTCAGATTCCAGAACTTTCTGCAACTGAAATGTGAGGAACATGTGTTTTTTTAGCCAAATTGTGAGGTTTGCAAAGGATTCTGGGTAACAGAACCTGGTCCGAGCCACACAAGTCACCCCATCTTGGATTCCCCTAGGTCTCTAGTTTTCAGAAATGCACAGGTTTGGTAGGTTTCCCTAGGTGGCGGCTGAGCTACAGGCCAAAATCTACAGGTAGGCACTTTGCAAAAAACACCTCTGTTTTCCTTCACAAATTTGGATGTGCCAACGTTGCGCTTTGGGGCGTTTCCTGTCGCGGGCGCTAGGCCTACCCACACAAGTGAGGTATCATTTTTATCGGGAGACGTGGGGGTACGCTGGGTGGAAGGAAATTCGTGGCTCCTCTCAGATTCCAGAACTTTCTGCCACAGAAATGTGAGGAACATGTGTTTTTTTAGCCAAATTTTGAGGTTTGCAAAGGATTCTGGGTAACAGAACCTGGTCCGAGCCACACAAGTCACCCCATCTTGGATTCCCCCCTGCCTCTAGTTTTCAGAAATGCACAGGTTTGGTAGGTTTCCCTAGATAGCGGCTGAGCTACAAGCCAAAATCTACAGGTAGGCACTTTGCAAAAAACACCTCTGTTTTCCTTCACAAATTTGGATGTGTCCACGTTGCGCTTTGGGGCGTTTCCTGTCGCGGGCGCTAGGCCTACCCACACAAGTGAGGTATAATTTTTATCGGGAGATGTGGGGGAACGCTGGGTGGAAGGAAATTCGTGGCTCCTCTCAGATTCCAGAACTTTCTGCAACTGAAATGTGAGGATCATGTGTTTTTTTAGCCAAATTTTGAGGTTTGCAAAGGATTCTGGGTAACAGAACCTGGTCCGAGCCACACAAGTCACCCCATCTTGGATTCCCCTAGGTC
Source organism: Pleurodeles waltl (assembly GCF_031143425.1). NCBI lineage: Eukaryota > Metazoa > Chordata > Amphibia > Caudata > Salamandridae > Pleurodeles > Pleurodeles waltl. The sequence continues at coordinate 1,481,526,978 of NC_090440.1, forward strand.
TCTAGTTTTCAGAAATGCACAGGTTTGGTAGGTTTCCCTAGGTGGCGGCTGAGCTACAGGCCAAAATCTACAGGTAGGCACTTTGCAAAAAACACCTATGTTTTCCTTCAAAAATTTGGCTGTGTCCACGTTGCGCTTTGGGGCGTTTCTTGTCACGGGCGCTAGGCCTACGCACACAAGTGAGGTATCATTTTTATCGGGAGACGTGGGGGAACGCTGGGTGGAAGGAAATTCAAGGCTCCTCTCAGATTCCAGAACTTTCTGCCACAGAAATGGGAGGAACGTGTGTTTTTTTAGCCAAATTTTGAGGTTTGCAAAGGATTCCGGGTAACAGAACCTGGTCCGAGCCACACAAGTCACCCCATCTTGGATTCCCCTAGGTCTCTAGTTTTCAGAAATGCACAGGTTTGGTAGGTTTCCCCAGGTGGCGGCTGAGCTACAGGCCAAAATCTACAGGTAGGCACTTTGCAAAAAACACCTATGTTTTCCTTCACAAATTTGGATGTGTCCACGTTGCGCTTTGGGGCGTTTCCTGTCTCGGGCGCTAGGCCTACCCACACAAGTGAGGTATCATTTTTATCTGGAGACGTGGGGGAACGCTGGGTGGAAGGAAATTCGTGGCTCCTCTCAGATTCCAGAACTTTCTGCCACAGAAATGTGAGGAACATGTGTTTTTTTAGCCAAATTTTGAGGTTTGCAAAGGATTCTGGGTAACAGAACCTGGTCCGAGCCACACAAGTCACCCCATCTTGGATTCCCCTAGGTCTCTAGTTTTCAGAAATGCACAGGTTTGGTAGGTTTCCCTAGGTGGCGGCTGAGCTACAGGCCAAAATCTACAGGTAGGCACTTTGCAAAAAACACCTCTGTTTTCCTTCACAAATTTGGATGTGTCCACGTTGCGCTTTGGGGCGCTTCCTGTCGCGGGCGCTAGGCCTACCCACACAAGTGAGGTATCATTTTTATCGGGAGACATGGGGGAATGCTGGGTGGAAGGAAAATTGTGGCTCCTCTCAGATTCCAGAACTTTCTGCCACCGAAATGTTAGGAACATGTGTTTTTTTAGCCAAATTTTGAGGTTTGCAAAGGATTCTGGGTAACAGAACCTGGTCCGAGCCACACAAGTCACCCCATCTTGGATTCCCCTAGGTCTCTAGTTTTCAGAAATGCACAGGTTTGGTAGGTTTCCCTAGGTGGCGGCTGAGCTACAGGCCAAAACCTACAGGTAGGCACTTTGCAAAAAACACCTGTGTTTTCCTTTAAAAATTTGGCTGTGTCCACGTTGCGCTTTGGGGCGTTTACTGTCACGGGCGCTAGGCCTACGCATACAAGTGAGGTATCATTTGTATCGGGAGACATGGGGGAACGCTGGGTGGAAGGAAATTCGTGGCTCCTCTCAGATTCCAGAACTTTCTGCCACAGAAATGTGAGGAACATGTGTTTTTTTAGCCAAATTTTGAGGTTTGCAAAGGATTCAGGGTAGCAGAACCTGGTCCGAGCCACACTAGTCACCCCATCTTGGATTCCCCTACGTCTCTAGTTTTCAGAAATGCACAGGTTTGGTAGGTTTCCCTAGGTGGCGGCTGAGCTACAAGCCAAAATCTACAGGTAGGCACTTTGCAAAAAACACCTCTGTTTTCCTTCACAAATTTGGATGCGTCCACTTTGCGCTTTGGGGCATTTCCTGTCACGGGCGCTAGGCCTACGCACACAAGTGAGGTATCATTTTTATCGGGAGACGTGGGGGAACGCTGGGCGGAAGGAAATTCGTGGCTCCTCTCAGATTCCAGAACTTTCTGCCACAGAAATGTGAGGAACATGTGTTTTTTTAGCCAAATTTTGAGGTTTGCAAAGGATTCTGGGTAACAGAACCTGGTCCGAGCCACACAAGTCACCCCATCTTGGATTCCCCCCTGTCTCTAGTTTTCAGAAATGCACAGGTTTGGTAGGTTTCCCTAGATGGCGGCTGAGCTACAAGCCAAAATCTACAGGTAGGCACTTTCCAAAAAACACCTCTGTTTTCCTTCACAAATTTGGATGTGTCCACGTTGCGCTTTGGGGCGGTTACTGTCGCGGGCGCTAGGCCTACCCACACAAGTGAGGTATCATTTTTATCGGGAGACGTGGGGGAACGCTGGGTGGAAGGAAATTTGTGGCTCCTCTCAGATTCCAGAACTTTCTGCCACAGAAATGTTAGGAACATGTGTTTTTTTAGCCAAATTTTGAGGTTTGCAAAGGATTCTGGGTAACAGAACCTGGTCCGAGCCACACAAGTCACCCCATCTTGGATTCCCCTAGGTCTCTAGTTTTCAGAAATGCACAGGTTTGGTAGGTTTCCCTAGGTGGCGGCTGAGCTACAGGCCAAAATCTACAGGTAGGCACTTAGCAAAAAACACCTGTGTTTTCCTTTAAAAATTTGGCTGTGTCCACGTTGCACTTTGGGGCGTTTCCTGTCACGGGCGCTAGGCCTACGCATACAAGTGAGGTATCATTTGTATCGGGAGACATGGGGGAACGCTGGGTGGAAGGAAATTCGTGGCTCCTCTCAGATTCCAGAACTTTCTGCCACAGAAATGTGAGGAACATGTGTTTTTTTAGCCAAATTTTTGAGGTTTGCAAAGGATTCTGGGTAACAGAATCTGGTCCGAGCCACACTAGTCACCCCACCCTGGATTCCCCTAGGTCTCTAGTTTTCAGAAATGCACAGGTTTGGTAGGTTTCCCTAGGTGGCGGCTGAGCTACAAGCCAAAATCTACAGGTAGGCACTTTGCAAAAAACACCTCTGTTTTCCTTCACAAATTTGGATGCGTCCACTTTGCGCTTTGGGGCATTTCCTGTCACGGGCGCTAGGCCTACTCACACAAGTGAGGTATCATTTTTATCGGGAGACGTGGGGGAACGCTGGGCGGAAGGAAATTCGTGGCTCCTCTCAGATTCCAGAACTTTCTGCCACAGAAATGTGAGGAACATGTGTTTTTTTAGCCAAATTTTGAGGTTTGCAAAGGATTCTGGGTAACAGAACCTGGTCCGAGCCACACAAGTCACCCCATCTTGGATTCCCCCCTGTCTCTAGTTTTCAGAAATGCACAGGTTTGGTAGGTTTCCCTAGATAGCGGCTGAGCTACAAGCCAAAATCTACAGGTAGGCACTTTGCAAAAAACACCTCTGTTTTCCTTCACAAATTTGGATGTGTCCACGTTGCGCTTTGGGGCGTTTCCTGTCGCGGGCGCTAGGCCTACCCACACAAGTGAGGTATAATTTTTATCGGGAGATGTGGGGGAACGCTGGGTGGAAGGAAATTCGTGGCTCCTCTCAGATTCCAGAACTTTCTGCAACTGAAATGTGAGGATCATGTGTTTTTTTAGCCAAATTTTGAGGTTTGCAAAGGATTCTGGGTAACAGAACCTGGTCCGAGCCACACAAGTCACCCCATCTTGGATTCCCCTAGGTCTCTAGTTTTCAGAAATGCACAGGTTTGGTAGGTTTCCCTAGATAGCGGCTGAGCTACAAGCCAAAATCTACAGGTAGGCACTTTGCAAAAAACACCTCTGTTTTCCTTCACAAATTTGGATGTGTCCACGTTGCGCTTTGGGGCGTTTCCTGTCGCGGGCGCTAGGCCTACCCACACAAGTGAGGTATAATTTTTATCGGGAGATGTGGGGGAACGCTGGGTGGAAGGAAATTCGTGGCTCCTCTCAGATTCCAGAACTTTCTGCCACAGAAATGTGAGGAACATGAGTTTTTTTAGCCAAATTTTGAGGTTTGCAAAGGATTCTGGGTAACAGAACCTGGTCCGAGCCACACTAGTCACCCCATCTTGGATTCCCCTAGGTCTCTAGTTTTCAGAAATGCACAGGTTTGGTAGGTTTCCCTAGGTGGCGGCTGAGCTACAAGCCAAAATCTACAGGTAGGCACTTTGCAAAAAACACCTCTGTTTTCCTTCACAAATTTGGATGCGTCCACTTTGCGCTTTGGGGCATTTCCTGTCACGGGCGCTAGGCCTACGCACACAAGTGAGGTATCATTTTTATCGGGAGACGTGGGGGAACGCTGGGCGGAAGGAAATTCGTGGCTCCTCTCAGATTCCAGAACTTTCTGCCACAGAAATGTGAGGAACATGTGTTTTTTTAGCCAAATTTTGAGGTTTGCAAAGGATTCTGGGTAACAGAACCTGGTCCGAGCCACACAAGTCACCCCATCTTGGATTCCCCCCTGTCTCTAGTTTTCAGAAATGCACAGGTTTGGTAGGTTTCCCTAGATAGCGGCTGAGCTACAAGCCAAAATCTACAGGTAGGCACTTTGCAAAAAACACCTCTGTTTTCCTTCACAAATTTGGATGTGTCCACGTTGCGCTTTGGGGCGTTTCCTGTCGCGGGCGCTAGGCCTACCCACACAAGTGAAGTATAATTTTTATCGGGAGATGTGGGGGAACGCTGGGTGGAAGGAAATTCGTGGCTCCTCTCAGATTCCAGAACTATCTGCAACTGAAATGTGAGGAACATGTGTTTTTTTAGCCAAATTTTGAGGTTTGCAAAGGATTCTGGGTAACAGAATCTGGTCCGAGCCACACTAGTCACCCCATCTTGGATTCCCCTAGGTCTCTAGTTTTCAGAAATGCACAGGTTTGGTAGGTTTCCCTAGGTGGCGGCTGAGCTACAAGCCAAAATCTACAGGTAGGCACTTTGCAAAAAACACCTCTGTTTTCCTTCACAAATTTGGATGCGTCCACTTTGCGCTTTGGGGCATTTCCTGTCACGGGCGCTAGGCCTACTCACACAAGTGAGGTATCATTTTTATCGGGAGACGTGGGGGAACGCTGGGCGGAAGGAAATTCGTGGCTCCTCTCAGATTCCAGAACTTTCTGCCAACGAAATGTGAGGAACATGTGTTTTTTTAGCCAAATTTTGAGGTTTGCAAAGGATTCTGGGTAACAGAACCTGGTCCGAGCCACACAAGTCACCCCATCTTGGATTCCCCCCTGTCTCTAGTTTTCAGAAATGCACAGGTTTGGTAGGTTTCCCTAGATAGCGGCTGAGCTACAAGCCAAAATCTACAGGTAGGCACTTTGCAAAAAACACCTCTGTTTTCCTTCACAAATTTGGATGTGTCCACGTTGCGCTTTGGGGCGTTTCCTGTCGCGGGCGCTAGGCCTACCCACACAAGTGAGGTATAATTTTTATCGGGAGATGTGGGTGAACGCTGGGTTGAAGGAAATTCGTGGCTCCTCTCAGATTCCAGAACTTTCTGCAACTGAAATGTGAGGATCATGTGTTTTTTTAGCCAAATTTTGAGGTTTGCAAAGGATTCTGGGTAACAGAACCTGGTCCGAGCCACACAAGTCACCCCATCTTGGATTCCCCTAGGTCTCTAGTTTTCAGAAATGCACAGGTTTGGTAGGTTTCCCTAGGTGGCGGCTGAGCTACAGGCCAAAATCTACAGGTAGGCACTTTGCAAAAAACACCTCTGTTTTCCTTCACAAATTTGGATGTGCCAACGTTGCGCTTTGGGGCGTTTCCTGTCTCGGGCGCTAGGCCTACCCACACAAGTGAGGTATCATTTTTATCGGGAGACGTGGGGGAACGCTGGGTGGAAGGAAATTTGTGGCTCCTCTCAGATTCCAGAACTTTCTGCCACAGAAATGTTAGGAACATGTGTTTTTTTAGCCAAATTTTGAGGTTTGCAAAGGATTCTGGGTAACAGAACCTGGTCCGAGCCACACAAGTCACCCCATCTTGGATTCCCCTAGGTCTCTAGTTTTCAGAAATGCACAGGTTTGGTAGGTTTCCCTAGGTGGCGGTTGAGCTACAGGCCAAAATCTACAGGTAGGCACTTTGCAAAAAACACCTGTGTTTTCCTTTAAAAATTTGGCTGTGTCCACGTTGCGCTTTGGGGCGTTTCCTGTCACGGGCGCTAGGCCTACGCATACAAGTGAGGTATCATTTGTATCGGGAGACATGGGGGAACGCTGGGTGGAAGGAAATTCGTGGCTCCTCTCAAATTCCAGAACTTTCTGCCACAGAAATGTGAGGAACATGTGTTTTTTTAGCCAAATTTTGAGGTTTGCAAAGGATTCTGGGTAACAGAACCTGGTCCGAGCCACACTAGTCACCCCATCTTGGATTCCCCTAGGTCTCTAGTTTTCAGAAATGCACAGGTTTGGTAGGTTTCCCTAGGTGGCGGCTGAGCTACAAGCCAAAATCTACAGGTAGGCACTTTGCAAAAAACACCTCTGTTTTCCTTCACAAATTTGGATGCGTCCACTTTGCGCTTTGGGGCATTTCCTGTCACGGGCGCTAGGCCTACGCACACAAGTGAGGTATCATTTTTATCGGGAGACGTGGGGGAACGCTGGGCGGAAGGAAATTCGTGGCTCCTCTCAGATTCCAGAACTTTCTGCCACAGAAATGTGAGGAACATGTGTTTTTTTAGCCAAATTTTGAGGTTTGCAAAGGATTCTGGGTAACAGAACCTGGTCCGAGCCACACAAGTCACCCTATCTTGGATTCCCCCCTGTCTCTAGTTTTCAGAAATGCACAGGTTTGGTAGGTTTCCCTAGATAGCGGCTGAGCTACAAGCCAAAATCTACAGGTAGGCACTTTGCAAAAAACACCTCTGTTTTCCTTCACAAATTTGGATGTGTCCACGTTGCGCTTTGGGGCGTTTCCTGTCGCGGGCGCTAGGCCTACCCACACAAGTGAGGTATAATTTTTATCGGGAGATGTGGGGGAACGCTGGGTGGAAGGAAATTCGTGGCTCCTCTCAGATTCCAGAACTTTCTGCAACTGAAATGTGAGGAACATGTGTTTTTTTAGCCAAATTTTGAGGTTTGCAAAGGATTCTGGGTAACAGAACCTGGTCCGAGCCACACAAGTCACCCCATCTTGGATTCCCCTAGGTCTCTAGTTTTCAGAAATGCACAGGTTTGGTAGGTTTCCCTAGGTGGCGGCTGAGCTACAGGCCAAAATCTACAGGTAGGCACTTTGCAAAAAACACCTCTGTTTTCCTTCACAAATTTGGATGTGCCAACGTTGCGCTTTGGGGCGTTTCCTGTCGCGGGCGCTAGGCCTACCCACACAAGTGAGGTATCATTTTTATCGGGAGACGTGGGGGAACGCTGGGTGGAAGGAAATTTGTGGCTCCTCTCAGATTCCAGAACTTTCTGCCACAGAAATGTTAGGAACATGTGTTTTTTTAGCCAAATTTTGAGGTTTGCAAAGGATTCTGGGTAACAGAACCTGGTCCGAGCCACACAAGTCACCCCATCTTGGATTCCCCTAGGTCTCTAGTTTTCAGAAATGCACAGGATTGGTAGGTTTCCCTAGGTGGCGGCTGCGCTACAAGCCAAAATCTACAGGTTGGCACTTTGCAAAAAACACCCCTGTTTTCCTTCACAAATTTGGATGTGTCCACTTTGAGCTTTGGGGCGTTTTCTGTCGCGGGCGCTAGGCCTACCCACACAAGTGAGGTATCATTTTTATCGGGAGACGCGGGGGAACGCTGGGTGGAAGGAAATTTGTGGCTCCTCTCAGATTCCAGAACTTTATGCCACAGAAACGTGAGGAACATGTGTTTTTTTAGCCAAATTTTGAGATTTGCAAAGGATTCTGGGTAACAGAACCTGGTCCGAGCCACACAAGTCACCCCATCTTGGATTCCCCTAGGTCTCTAGTTTTCAGAAATGCACAGGTTTGGTAGGTTTCCCTAGGTGGCGGCTGAGCTACAGGCCAAAATCTACAGGTAGGCACTTTGCAAAAAACACCTCTGTTTTCCTTCAAAAATTTGTCTGTGTCCACGTTGCGCTTTGGGGCATTTCCTGTCACGGGCGCTAGGCCTACGCACACAAGTGAGGTATCATTTTTATCGGGAGACGTGGAGGAACGCTGGGCGGAAGGAAATTAGTGGCGCCTCTCAGATTCCAGAACTTTCTGCCACAGAAATGTGAGGAACATGTGTTTTTTTAGCCAAATTTTGAGATTTGCAAAGGATTCTGGGTAACAGAACCTGGTCCGAGCCACACAAGTCACCCCATCTTGGATTCCCCCCTGTCTCTAGTTTTCAGAAATGCACAGGTTTGGTAGGTTTCCCTAGATGGCGGCTGAGCTACAAGCCAAAATCTACAGGTAGGCACTTTGCACAAAACACCTCTGTTTTCCTTCAAAAATGTGGCTGTGTCCACGTTGCGCTTTGGGGCGTTTCCTGTCGCGGGCGCTAGGCCTACGCACACAAGTGAGGTATCATTTTTATCGGGAGATGTGGGGGAACGCTGGGTGGAAGGAAGTTCGTGGCTCCTCTCAGATTCCAGAACTTTTTGCCACAGAAATGTGAGGAACATGTGTTTTTTTAGCCAAATTTTGAGGTTTGCAAAGGATTCTCGGTAACAGAACCTGGTCCGAGCCACACAAGTCACCCCATCTTGGATTCCCCTAGGTCTCTAGTTTTCAGAAATGCACAGGTTTGGTAGGTTTCCCTAGGTGGCGGCTGAGCTACAAGCCAAAATCTACAGGTAGGCACTTTGCAAAAAACACCTCTGTTTTCCTTCACAAATTTGGATGCGTCCACTTTGCGCTTTGGGGCGTTTTCTGTCGCGGGCGCTAGGCCTACCCACACAAGTGAGGTATCATTTTTATCGGGAGACGCGGGGGAACGCTGGGTGGAAGGAAATTTGTGGCTCCTCTCAGATTCCAGAACTTTATGCCACAGAAATGTGAGGAACATGTGTTTTTTTAGCCAAATTTTGAGATTTGCAAAGGATTCTGGGGAACAGAACCTGGTCCGAGCCACACAAGTCACCCCATCTTGGATTCCCCTAGGTCTCTAGTTTTCAGAAATGCACAGGTTTGGTAGGTTTCCCTAGGTGGCGGCTGAGCTACAGGCCAAAATCTACAGGTAGGCACTTTGCAAAAAACACCTCTGTTTTCCTTCAAAAATTTGGCTATATCCACGTTGCGCTTTGGGGCGTTTCCTGTCACGGGCGCTAGGCCTACGCATACAAGTGAGGTATCATTTGTATCGGGAGACATGGGGGAACGCTGGGTGGAAGGAAATTCGTGGCTCCTCTCAGATTCCAGAACTTTCTGCCACAGAAATGTGAGGAACAGGTGTTTTTTTAGCCAAATTTTGAGGTTTGCAAAGGATTCTGGGTAACAGAACCTGGTCCGAGCCACACTAGTCACCCCATCTTGGATTCCCCTACGTCTCTAGTTTTCAGAAATGCACAGGTTTGGTAGGTTTCCCTAGGTGGCGGCTGAGCTACAAGCCAAAATCTACAGGTAGGCACTTTGCAAAAAACACCTCTGTTTTCCTTCACAAATTTGGATGCGTCCACTTTGCGCATTGGGGCATTTCCTGTCATGGGCGCTAGGCCTACGCAAACAAGTGAGGTATCATTTTTATCGGGAGACGTGGGGGAACGCTGGGCGGAAGGAAATTCGTGGCTCCTCTCAGATTCCAGAACTTTCTGCCACAGAAATGTGAGGAACATGTGTTTTTTTAGCCAAATTTTGAGGTTTGCAAAGGATTCTGGGTAACAGAACCTGGTCCGAGCCACACAAGTCACCCCATCTTGGATTCCCCCCTGTCTCTAGTTTTCAGAAATGCACAGGTTTGGTAGGTTTCCCTAGATGGCGGCTGAGCTACAAGCCAAAATCTACAGGTAGGCACTTTGCAAAAAACACCTCTGTTTTCCTTCACAAATTTGGATGTGTCCACGTTGCGCTTTGGGGCGTTTCCTGTCGCGGGCGCTAGGCCTACCCACACAAGTGAGGTATCATTTTTATCGGGAGACGTGGGGGAACGCTGGGTGGAAGGAAATTTGTGGCTCCTCTCAGATTCCAGAACTTTCTGCCACAGAAATGTGAGGAACATGTGTTTTTTTAGCCAAATTTTGAGGTTTGCAAAGGATTCTGGGTAACAGAACCTGGTCCGAGCCACACAAGTCACCCCATCTTGGATTCCCCTAGGTCTCTAGTTTTCAGAAATGCACAGGTTTGGTAGGTTTCCCTAGGTGGCGGCTGAGCTACAGGCCAAAATCTACAGGTAGGCACTTTGCAAAAAACACCTCTGTTTTCCTTAAAAAATTTGGCTGTATCCACGTTGCGCTTTGGGGCGTTTCCTGTCACGGGCGCTAGGCCTACGCACACAAGTGAGGTATCATTTTTATCGGGAGATGTGGGGGAACGCTGGGTGGAAGGAAATTCGTGGCTCCTCTCAGATTCCAGAACTTTTTGCCACAGAAATGTGAGGAACATGTGTTTTTTTAGCCACATTTTGAGGTTTGGAAAGGATTCTGGGTAACAGAACCTGGTCCGAGCCACACAAGTCACCCCATCTTGGATTCCCCTAGGTCTCTAGTTTTCAGAAATGCACAGGTTTGGTAGGTTTCCCTAGGTGGCGGCTGAGCTACAAGCCAAAATCTACAGGTAGGCACTTTGCAAAAAACACCTCTGTTTTCCTTCACAAATTTGAATGCGTCCACTTTGCGCTTTGGGGCGTTTTCTGTCGCGGGCGCTAGGCCTACCCACACAAGTGAGGTATCATTTTTATCCGGAGACGCGGGGAACGCTGGGTGGAAGGAAATTTGTGGCTCCTCTCAGATTCCAGAACTTTCTGCCACAGAAATGTTAGGAACATGTGTTTTTTTAGCCAAATTTTGAGGTTTGCAAAGGATTCTGGGTAACAGAACCTGGTCCGAGCCACACAAGTCACCCCATCTTGGATTCCCCTAGGTCTCTAGTTTTCAGAAATGCACAGGATTGGTAGGTTTCCCTAGGTGGCGGCTGCGCTACAAGCCAAAATCTACAGGTTGGCACTTTGCAAAAAACACCTCTGTTTTCCTACACAAATTTGGATGCGTCCACTTTGAGCTTTGGGGCGTTTTCTGTCGCGGGCGCTAGGCCTACCCACACAAGTGAGGTATCATTTTTATCGGGAGACGCGGGGGAACGCTGGGTGGAAGGAAATTTGTGGCTCCTCTCAGATTCCAGAACTTTATGCCACAGAAACGTGAGGAACATGTGTTTTTTAGCCAAATTTTGAGATTTGCAAAGGATTCTGGGTAACAGAACCTGGTCCGAGCCACACAAGTCACCCCATCTTGGATTCCCCTAGGTCTCTAGTTTTCAGAAATGCACAGGTTTGGTAGGTTTCCCTAGGTGGCGGCTGAGCTACAGGCCAAAATCTACAGGTAGGCACTTTGCAAAAAACACCTCTGTTTTCCTTCAAAAATTTGGCTGTGTCCACGTTGCGCTTTGGGGCATTTCCTGTCACGGGCGCTAGGCCTACGCACACAAGTGAGGTATCATTTTTATCGGGAGACGTGGAGGAACGCTGGGCGGAAGGAAATTCGTGGCTCCTCTCAGATTCCAGAACTTTCTGCCACAGAAATGTGAGGAACGTGTTTTTTTTTAGCCAAATTTTGAGGTTTGCAAAGGATTCTGGGTAACAGAACCTGGTCCGAGCCACACAAGTCACCCCATCTTGGATTCCCCCCTGTCTCTAGTTTTCAGAAATGCACAGGTTTGGTAGGTTTCCCTAGATGGCGGCTGAGCTACAAGCCAAAATCTACAGGTAGGCACTTTGCAAAAAACACCTCTGTTTTCCTTCACAAATTTGGATGTGTCCACGTTGCGCTTTGGGGCGTTTCCTGTCGCGGGCGCTAGGCCTACCCACACAAGTGAGGTATCATTTTTATCGGGAGACATGGGGGAACGCTGGGTGGAAGGAAATTCGTGGCTCCTCTCAGATTCCAGAACTTTCTGCAACTGAAATGTGAGGAACATGTGTTTTTGTAGCCAAATTTTGAGGTTTGCAAAGGATTCTGGGTAACAGAACCTGGTCCGAGCCACACAAGTCACCCCATCTTGGATTCCCCTAGGTCTCTAGTTTTCAGAAATGCACAGGTTTGGTAGGTTTCCCTAGGTGGCGGCTGAGCTACAGGCCAAAATCTACAGGTAGGCACTTTGCAAAAAACACCTCTGTTTTCCTTCACAAATTTGGATGTGTCCACGTTGCGCTTTGGGGCGTTTCCTGTCGCGGGCGCTAGGCCTACCCACACAAGTGAGGTATCATTTTTATCGGGAGACGTGGGGGAACGCTGGGTGGAAGGAAATTTGTGGCTCCTCTCAGATTCCAGAACTTTCTGCCACAGAAATGTGAGGAACATGTGTTTTTTTAGCCAAATTTTGAGGTTTGCAAAGGATTCTGGGTAACAGAACCTGGTCCGAGCCACACAAGTCACCCCATCTTGGATTCCCCTAGGTCTCTAGTTTTCAGAAATGCACAGGTTTGGTAGGTTTCCCTAGGTGGCGGCTGAGCTACAGGCCAAAATCTACAGGTAGGCACTTTGCAAAAAACACCTCTGTTTTCCTTCAAAAATTTGGCTGTATCCACGTTGCGCTTTGGGGCGTTTCCTGTCACGGGCGCTAGGCCTACGCACACAAGTGAGGTATCATTTTTATCGGGAGATGTGGGGGAACGCTGGGTGGAAGGAAATTCGTGGCTCCTCTCAGATTCCAGAACTTTTTGCCACAGAAATGTGAGGAACATGTGTTTTTTTAGCCACATTTTGAGGTTTGCAAAGGATTCTGGGTAACAGAACCTGGTCCGAGCCACACAAGTCACCCCATCTTGGATTCCCCTAGGTCTCTAGTTTTCAGAAATGCACAGGTTTGGTAGGTTTCCCTAGGTGGCGGCTGAGCTACAGGCCAAAATCTACAGGTAGGCACTTTGCAAAAAACACCTCTGTTTTCCTTCACAAATTTGGCTGTGTCCACGTTGCGCTTTGGGGCATTTCCTGTCACGGGCGGTAGGCCTACGCACACAAGTGAGGTATCATTTTTATCGGGAGACGTGGAGGAACGCTGGGCGGAAGGAAATTCGTGGCTCCTCTCAGATTCCAGAACTTTCTGCCACAGAAATGTGAGGAACATGTGTTTTTTTAGCCAAATTTTGAGGTTTGCAAAGGATTCTGGGTAACAGAACCTGGTCCGAGCCACACAAGTCACCCCATCTTGGATTCCCCCCTGTCTCTAGTTTTCAGAAATGCACAGGTTTGGTAGGTTTCCCTAGATGGCGGCTGAGCTACAAGCCAAAATCTACAGGTAGGCACTTTGCAAAAAACACCTCTGTTTTCCTTCAAAAATGTGGCTGTGTCCACGTTGCACTTTGGGGCGTTTCCTGTCACGGGCGCTAGGCCTACGCAAACAAGTGATGTATCATTTTTATCGGGAGATGTGGGGGAACGCTGGGTGGAAGGAAGTTCGTGGCTCCTCTCAGATTCCAGAACTTTTTGCCACAGAAATGTGAGGAACATGTGTTTTTTTAGCTAAATTTTGAGGTTTGCAAAGGATTCTGGGTAACAGAACCTGGTCCGAGCCACACAAGTCACCCCATCTTGGATTCCCCTAGGTCTCTAGTTCTCAGAAATGCACAGGTTTGGTAGGTTTCCCTAGGTGGCGGCTGAGCTACAGGCCAAAATCTACAGGTAGGCACTTTGCAAAAAACACCTCTGTTTTCCTTAAAAAATTTGGCTGTGTCCACGTTGCGCTTTGGGGCGTTTCTTGTCACGGGCGCTAGGCCTACGCATACAAGTGAGGGATCATTTGTATCGGGAGACATGGGGGAACGCTGGGTGGAAGGAAATTCGTGGCTCCTCTCAGATTCCAGAACTTTCTGCCACAGAAATGTGAGGAACAGGTGTTTTTTTAGCCAAATTTTGAGGTTTGCAAAGGATTCTGGGTAACAGAACCTGGTCCGAGCCACACTAGTCACCCCATCTTGGATTCCCCTACGTCTCTAGTTTTCAGAAATGCACAGGTTTGGTAGGTTTCCCTAGGTGGCGGCTGAGCTACAAGCCAAAATCTACAGGTAGGCACTTTGCAAAAAACACCTCTGTTTTCCTTCACAAATTTGGATGCGTCCACTTTGCGCATTGGGGCATTTCCTGTCATGGGCGCTAGGCCTACGCACACAAGTGAGGTATCATTTTTATCGGGAGACGTGGGAGAACGCTGGGCGGAAGGAAATTCATGGCTCCTCTCAGATTCCAGAACTTTCTGCCACAGAAATGTGAGGAACATGTGTTTTTTTAGCCAAATTTTAAGGTTTGCAAAGGATTCTGGGTAACAGAACCTGGTCCGGGCCACACTAGTCACCCCATCTTGGATTCCCCTAGGTCTCTAGTTTTCAGAAATGCACAGGTTTGGTAGGTTTCCCTAGGTGGCGGCTGAGCTACAAGCCAAAATCTACAGGTAGGCACTTTGCAAAAAACACCTCTGTTTTCCTTCACAAATTTGGATGCGTCCACTTTGCGCTTTGGGGCATTTCCTGTCACGGGCGCTAGGCCTACGCACACAAGTGAGGTATCATTTTTATCGGGAGACGTGGGGGAACGCTGGGCGGAAGGAAATTTGTGGCTCCTCTCAGATTCCAGAACTTTCTGCAACTGAAATGTGAGGAACATGTGTTTTTTTAGCCAAATTTTGAGGTTTGCAAAGGATTCTGGGTAACAGAACCTGGTCCGAGCCACACAAGTCACCCCATCTTGGATTCCCCTAGGTCTCTAGTTTTCAGAAATGCACAGGTTTGGTAGGTTTCCCTAGGTGGCGGCTGAGCTACAGGCCAAAATCTACAGGTAGGCACTTTGCAAAAAACACCTCTGTTTTCCTTCACAAATTTGGATGTGCCAACGTTGCGCTTTGGGGCGTTTCCTGTCGCGGGCGCTAGGCCTACGCACACAAGTGAGGTATCATTTTTATCGGGAGACGTGGGGGAACGCTGGGTGGAAGGAAATTTGTGGCTCCTCTCAGATTCCAGAACTTTCTGCCACAGAAATGTTAGGAACATGTGTTTTTTTAGCCAAATTTTGAGGTTTGCAAAGGATTCTGGGTAACAGAACCTGGTCCGAGCCACACAAGTCACCCCATCTTGGATTCCCCTAGGTCTCTAGTTTTCAGAAATGCACAGGTTTGGTAGGTTTCCCTAGGTGGCGGCTGAGCTACAGGCCAAAATCTACAGGTAGGCACTTTGCAAAAAACACCTCTGTTTTCCTTCAAAAATTTGGCTGTATCCACGTTGCGCTTTGGGGCGTTTCCTGTCACGGGCGCTAGGCCTACGCACACAAGTGAGGTATCATTTTTATCGGGAGATGTGGGGGAACGCTGGGTGGAAGGAAATTCGTGGCTCCTCTCAGATTCCAGAACTTTTTGCCACAGAAATGTGAGGAACATGTGTTTTTTTAGCCACATTTTGAGGTTTGCAAAGGATTCTGGGTAACAGAACCTGGTCCGAGCCACACAAGTCACCCCATCTTGGATTCCCCTAGGTCTCTAGTTTTCAGAAATGCACAGGTTTGGTAGGTTTCCCTAGGTGGCGGCTGAGCTACAAGCCAAAATCTACAGGTAGGCACTTTGCAAAAAACACCTCTGTTTTCCTTCACAAATTTGGATACGTCCACTTTGCGCTTTGGGGCGTTTTCTGTCGCGGGCGCTAGGCCTACCCACACAAGTGAGGTATCATTTTTATCGGGAGACGCGGGGGAACGCTGGGTGGAAGGAAATTTGTGGCTCCTCTCAGATTCCAGAACTTTCTGCCACAGAAATGTTAGGAACATGTGTTTTTTTAGCCGAATTTTGAGGTTTGCAAAGGATTCTGGGTAACAGAACCTGGTCCGAGCCACACAAGTCACCCCATCTTGGATTCCCCTAGGTCTCTAGTTTTCAGAAATGCACAGGATTGGTAGGTTTCCCTAGGTGGCGGCTGCGCTACAAGCCAAAATCTACAGGTTGACACTTTGCAAAAAACACCTCTGTTTTCCTTCACAAATGTGGCTGTGTCCACGTTGCGCTTTGGGGCGTTTCCTGTCACGGGCGCTAGGCCTACGCACACAAGTGAGGTATCATTTTTATCGGGAGATGTGGGGGAACGCTGGGTGGAAGGAAGTTCGTGGCTCCTCTCAGATTCCAGAACTTTTTGCCACAGAAATGAGAGGAACATGTGTTTTTTTAGCCAAATTTTGAGGTTTGCAAAGGATTCTGGGTAACAGAACCTGGTCCGAGCCACACAAGTCACCCCATCTTGGATTCCCCTAGGTCTCTAGTTTTCAGAAATGCACAGGTTTGGTAGGTTTCCCTAGGTGGCGGCTGAGCTACAAGCCAAAATCTACAGGTAGGCACTTTGCAAAAAACACCTCTGTTTTCCTTCACAAATTTGGATGCGTCCACTTTGCGCTTTGGGGCGTTTTCTGTCGCGGGCGCTAGGCCTACCCACACAAGTGAGGTATCATTTTTATCGGGAGACGTGGGGGAACGCTGGGTGGAAGGAAATTTGTGGCTCCTCTCAGATTCCAGAACTTTATGCCACAGAAATGTGAGGAACATGTGTTTTTTTAGCCAAATTTTGAGATTTGCAAAGGATTCTGGGTAACAGAACCTGGTCAGAGCCACACAAGTCACCCCATCTTGGATTCCCCTAGGTCTCTAGTTTTCAGAAATGCACAGGTTTGGTAGGTTTCCCTAGGTGGCGGCTGAGCTACAGGCCAAAATCTACAGGTAGGCACTTTGCAAAAAACACCTCTGTTTTCCTTAAAAAATTTGGCTGTGTCCACGTTGCGCTTTGGGGCATTTCCTGTCACGCGCGCTAGGCCTACGCACACAAGTGAGGTATCATTTTTATCGGGAGACGTGGGGGAACGCTGGGTGGAAGGAAATTTGTGGCTCCTCTCAGATTCCAGAACTTTCTGCCACAGAAATGTGAGGAACATGTGTTTTTTTAGCCAAATTTTGAGGTTTGCAAAGGATTCTGGGTAACAGAACCTGGTCCGAGCCACACAAGTCACCCCATCTTGGATTCCCCCCTGTCTCTAGTTTTCAGAAATGCACAGGTTTGGTAGGTTTCCCTAGATAGCGGCTGAGCTACAAGCCAAAATCTACAGGTAGGCACTTTGCAAAAAACACCTCTGTTTTCCTTCACAAATTTGGATGTGTCCACATTGCGCTTTGGGGCATTTCCTGTCGCGGGCGCTAGGCCTACCCACTCAAGTGAGGTATCATTTTTATCGGGAGATGTGGGGGAACGCTGGGTGGAATGAAATTCGTGGCTCCTCTCAGATTCCAGAACTTTCTGCAACTGAAATGTGAGGAACATGTGTTTTTTTAGCCAAATTTTGAGGTTTGCAAAGGATTCTGGGTAACAGAACCTGGTCCGAGCCACACAAGTCACCCCATCTTGGATTCCCCTAGGTCTCTAGTTTTCAGAAATGCACAGGTTTGGTAGGTTTCCCTAGGTGGCGGCTGAGCTACAAGCCAAAATCTACAGGTAGGCACTTTGCAAAAAACACCTCTGTTTTCCTTCACAAATTTGGATGCGTCCACTTTGCGCTTTGGGGCGTTTTCTGTCGCGGGCGCTAGGCCTACCCACACAAGTGAGGTATCATTTTTATCGGGAGACGTGGGGGAACGCTGGGTGGAAGGAAATTTGTGGCTCCTCTCAGATTCCAGAACTTTCTGCCACAGAAATGTTAGGAACATGTGTTTTTTTAGCCAAATTTTGAGGTTTGCAAAGGATTCTGGGTAACAGAACCTGGTCCGAGCCACACAAGTCACCCCATCTTGGATTCCCCTAGGTCTCTAGTTTTCAGAAATGCACAGGTTTGGTAGGTTTCCCTAGGTGGCGGCTGAGCTACAGGCCAAAATCTACAGGTAGGCACTTTGCAAAAAACACCTGTGTTTTCCTTTAAAAATTTGGCTGTGTCCACATTGCGCTTTGGGGCGTTTCCTGTCACGGGCGCTACGCCTACCCATACAAGTGAGGTATCATTTGTATCGGGAGACATTGGGGAACGCTGGGTGGAAGGAAATTCGTGGCTCCTCTCAGATTCCAGAACTTTCTGCCACAGAAATGTGAGGAACATGTGTTTTTTTAGCCAAATTTTGAGGTTTGCAAAGGATTCTGGGTAACAGAACCTGGTCCGAGCCACACAAGTCACCCCATCTTGGATTCCCCTAGGTCTCTAGTTTTCAGAAATGCACAGGTTTGGTAGGTTTCCCTAGGTGGCGGCTGAGCTACAGGCCAAAATCTACAGGTAGGCACTTTGCAAAAAACACCTCTGTTTTCCTTCAAAAATTTGGCTGTATCCACGTTGCGCTTTGGGGCGTTTCCTGTCACGGGCGCTAGGCCTACGCACACAAGTGAGGTATCATTTTTATCGGGAGATGTGGGGGAACGCTGGGTGGAAGGAAATTCGTGGCTCCTCTCAGATTCCAGAACTTTTTGCCACAGAAATGTGAGGAACATGTGTTTTTTTAGCCACATTTTGAGGTTTGCAAAGGATTCTGGGTAACAGAACCTGGTCCGAGCCACACAAGTCACCCCATCTTGGATTCCCCTAGGTCTCTAGTTTTCAGAAATGCACAGGTTTGGTAGGTTTCCCTAGGTGGCGGCTGAGCTACAGGCCAAAATCTACAGGTAGGCACTTTGCAAAAAACACCTCTGTTTTCCTTCACAAATTTGGCTGTGTCCACGTTGCGCTTTGGGGCATTTCCTGTCACGGGCGCTAGGCCTACGCACACAAGTGAGGTATCATTTTTATCGGGAGACGTGGAGGAACGCTGGGCGGAAGGAAATTCGTGGCTCCTCTCAGATTCCAGAACTTTCTGCCACAGAAATGTGAGGAACATGTGTTTTTTTAGCCAAATTTTGAGGTTTGCAAAGGATTCTGGGTAACAGAACCTGGTCCGAGCCACACAAGTCACCCCATCTTGGATTCCCCCCTGTCTCTAGTTTTCAGAAATGCACAGGTTTGGTAGGTTTCCCTAGATGGCGACTGAGCTACAAGCCAAAATCTACAGGTAGGCACTTTGCAAAAAACACCTCTGTTTTCCTTCAAAAATGTGGCTGTGTCCACGTTGCGCTTTGGGGCGTTTCCTGTCACGGGCGCGAGGCCTACGCACACAAGTGAGGTATCATTTTTATCGGGAGATGTGGGGGAACGCTGGGTGGAAGGAAGTTCGTGGCTCCTCTCAGATTCCAGAACTTTTTGCCACAGAAATGTGAGGAACATGTGTTTTTTTAGCCAAATTTTGAGGTTTGCAAAGGATTCTGGGTAACAGAACCTGGTCCGAGCCACACAAGTCACCCCATCTTGGATTCCCCTAGGTCTCTAGTTTTCAGAAATGCACAGGTTTGGTAGGTTTCCCTAGGTGGCGGCTGAGCTACAAGCCAAAATCTACAGGTAGGCACTTTGCAAAAAACACCTCTGTTTTCCTTCACAAATTTGGATGCGTCCACTTTGCGCTTTGGGGTGTTTTCTGTCGCGGGCGCTAGGCCTACCCACACAAGTGAGGTATCATTTTTATCGGGAGACGCGGGGGAACGCTGGGTGGAAGGAAATTTGTGGCTCCTCTCAGATTCCAGAACTTTGGGCCGTATTTATACTCTGGTTGCGCCGAATTTGCGTAGTTTTTTTTTTACGCAAATTCGACGCTAAACTAACGCCAACTAACGCCATATTTATACTATGGCTTTAGACGCTTCGGGCGCCAAAGTGCCCGGAGTGTGCGTCATTTTTTAGCGTGAACCCCTTCCTTGCGTTAATGATATGCAAGGGAGGCGTTCCCGTCTTAAAAAATGACTCCCAGGCCTTTACGTGGTATTTATACTCCCGGGCAAAAATGACGCCCGGGAGTGGGCGTGGCCAAAAACGGCGCATTTGCGCCGCTTTTTAACGCCTGGGTCAGGCATGGCGTTAAGGGACAAGTGAGCTCAAAATGAGCCCGGAGTGCCCTCCCCTGCCCCCAGGGACCCCCCCTGCCACCCTTGCCCACCCCAGGAGGACACCCAAGGACGGAGGGACCCATCCCATGGACATTAAGGTAAGTTCAGGTAAGTATTTTTTTTTTTTTTTTTTGTGGCATAGGGGGGCCTGATTTGTGCCCCCCTACATGCCACTATGCCCAATGACCATGCCCAGGGGACATAAGTCCCCTGGGCATGGCCATTGGGCAAGGGGGCATGACTCCTATCTTTACAATGATAGGAGTCATGTTGATGGGGGATGGGCGTCGAAAAAAAAACGGCGCAAGTCGGGTTTTGACGATTTTTTTGCGTCAACCTGACTTGCGCCATTTTAAGACGCCCTAACGTCATTTTTTCCCAACGCCGGAGCTGCCTGGTCTACGTGGTTTTTTTCCACGCACACCAGGCAGCGCCGGTCTGATTGCGCCGTCTAACGCCATTCCATAAATACGGCACCCGCATGGCGCTTCAGAATGGCGTTAGACGGCGCAAAAGTTTTTGACGCTAAACTGCGTTAGCGCAGTTTAGCGTCAAAAAGTATAAATATGGGCCTTTATGCCACAGAAATGTGAGGAACATGTGTTTTTTTAGCCAAATTTTGAGATTTGCAAAGGATTCTGGATAACAGAACCTGGTCCGAGCCACACAAGTCACCCCATCTTGGATTCCCCTAGGTCTCTAGTTTTCAGAAATGCACAGGTTTGGTAGGTTTCCCTAGGTGGCGGCTGAGCTACAGGCCAAAATCTACAGGTAGGCACTTTGCAAAAAACACCTCTGTTTTCCTTCAAAAATGTGGCTGTGTCCACGTTGCGCTTTGGGGCGTTTCTTGTCACGGGCGCTAGGCCTACGCATACAAGTGAGGTATCATTTGTATCAGGAGACATGGGGGAACGCTGGGTGGAAGGAAATTCGTGGCTCCTCTCAGATTCCAGAACTTTCTGCCACAGAAATGTGAGGAACAGGTGTTTTTTTAGCCAAATTTTGAGGTTTGCAAAGGATTCTGGGTAACAGAACCTGGTCCGAGCCACACTAGTCACCCCATCTTGGATTCCCCTACGTCTCTAGTTTTCAGAAATGCACAGGTTTGGTAGGTTTCCCTAGGTGGCGGCTGAGCTACAAGCCAAAATCTACAGGTAGGCACTTTGCAAAAAACACCTCTGTTTTCCTTCACAAATTTGGATGCGTCCACTTTGCGCATTGGGGCATTTCCTGTCATGGGCGCTAGGCCTCCGCACACAAGTGAGGTATCATTTTTATCGGGAGACGTGGGGGAACGCTGGGCGGAAGGAAATTCGTGGCTCCTCTCAGATTCCAGAACTTTCTGCCACAGAAATGTGAGGAACATGTGTTTTTTTAGCCAAATTTTGAGGTTTGCAAAGGATTCTGGGTAACAGAACCTGGTCCGGGCCACACTAGTCACCCCATCTTGGATTCCCCTAGGTCTCTAGTTTTCAGAAATGCACAGGTTTGGTAGGTTTCCCTAGGTGGCGGTTGAGCTACAAGCCAAAATCTACAGGTAGGCACTTTGCAAAAAACACCTCTGTTTTCCTTCACAAATTTGGATGCGTCCACTTTGCGCTTTGGGGCATTTCCTGTCACGGGCGCTAGGCCTATGCACACAAGTGAGGTATCATTTTTATCGGGAGACGTGGGGGAACGCTGGGCGGAAGGAAATTTGTGGCTCCTCTCAGATTCCAGAACTTTCTGCAACTGAAATGTGAGGAACATGTGTTTTTTTAGCCAAATTTTGAGGTTTGCAAAGGATTCTGGGTAACAGAACCTGGTCCGAGCCACACAAGTCACCCCATCTTGGATTCCCCCCTGTCTCTAGTTTTCAGAAATGCACAGGTTTGGTAGGTTTCCCTAGGTGGCGGCTGAGCTACAGGCCAAAATCTACAGGTAGGCACTTTGCAAAAAACACCTCTGTTTTCCTTCACAAATTTGGATGTGCCAACGTTGCGCTTTGGGGCGTTTCCTGTCGCAGGCGCTAGGCCTACGCACACAAGTGAGGTATCATTTTTATCGGGAGACGTGGGGGAACGCTGGGTGGAAGGAAATTTATGGCTCCTCTCAGATTCCAGAACTTTCTGCCACAGAAATGTTAGGAACATGTGTTTTTTTAGCCAAATTTTGATGTTTGCAAAGGATTCTGGGTAACAGAACCTGGTCCGAGCCACACAAGTCACCCCATCTTGGATTCCCCTAGGTCTCTAGTTTTCAGAAATGCACAGGTTTGGTAGGTTTCCCTAGGTGGCGGCTGAGCTACAGGCCAAAATCTACAGGTAGGCACTTTGCAAAAAACACCTCTGTTTTCCTTCAAAAATTTGGCTGTATCCACGTTGCGCTTTGGGGCGTTTCCTGTCACGGGCGCTAGGCCTACGCACACAAGTGAGGTATCATTTTTATCGGGAGATGTGGGGGAACGCTGGGTGGAAGGAAATTCGTGGCTCCTCTCAGATTCCAGAACTTTTTGCCACAGAAATGTGAGGAACATGTGTTTTTTTAGCCACATTTTGAGGTTTGCAAAGGATTCTGGGTAACAGAACCTGGTCCGAGCCACACAAGTCACCCCATCTTGGATTCCCCTAGGTCTCTAGTTTTCAGAAATGCACAGGTTTGGTAGGTTTCCCTAGGTGGCGGCTGAGCTACAAGCCAAAATCTACAGGTAGGCACTTTGCAAAAAACACCTCTGTTTTCCTTCACAAATTTGGATACGTCCACTTTGCGCTTTGGGGCGTTTTCTGTCACGGGCGCTAGGCCTACCCACACAAGTGAGGTATCATTTTTATCGGGAGACGCGGGGGAACGGTGGGTGGAAGGAAATTTGTGGCTCCTCTCAGATTCCAGAACTTTCTGCCACAGAAATGTTAGGAACATGTGTTTTTTTTGCCAAATTTTGAGGTTTGCAAAGGATTCTGGGTAACAGAACCTGGTCCGAGCCGTACAAGTCACCCCATCTTGGATTCCCCTAGGTCTCTAGTTTTCAGAAATGCACAGGATTGGTAGGTTTCCCTAGGTGGCGGCTGCGCTACAAGCCAAAATCTACAGGTTGGCACTTTGCAAAAAACACCTCTGTTTTCCTTCACAAATGTGGCTGTGTCCACGTTGCGCTTTGGGGCGTTTCCTGTCACGGGCGCTAGGCCTACGCACACAAGTGAGGTATCATTTTTATCGGGAGATGTGGGGGAACGCTGGGTGGAAGGAAGTTCGTGGCTCCTCTCAGATTCCAGAACTTTTTGCCACAGAAATGTGAGGAACATGTGTTTTTTTAGCCAAATTTTGAGGTTTGCAAAGGATTCTGGGTAACAGAACCTGGTCCGAGCCACACAAGTCACCCCATCTTGGATTGCCCTAGGTCTCTAGTTTTCAGAAATGCACAGGTTTGGTAGGTTTCCCTAGGTGGCGGCTGAGCTACAGGCCAAAATCTACAGGTAGGCACTTTGCAAAAAACACCTCTGTTTTCCTTCACAAATTTGGCTGTGTCCACGTTGCGCTTTGGGGCATTTCCTGTCACGGGCGCTAGGCCTACGCACACAAGTGAGGTATCATTTTTATCGGGAGACGTGGGGGAACGCTGGGCGGAAGGAAATTCGTGGCTCCTCTCAGATTCCAGAACTTTCTGCCACAGAAATGTGAGGAACATGTGTTTTTTTAGCCAAATTTTGAGGTTTGCAAAGGATTCTGGGTAACAGAACCTGGTCCGAGCCACACAAGTCACCCCATCTTGGATTCCCCCCTGTCTCTAGTTTTCAGAAATGCACAGGTTTGGTAGGTTTCCCTAGATAGCGGCTGAGCTACAAGCCAAAATCTACAGGTAGGCACTTTGCAAAAAACACCTCTGTTTTCCTTCACAAATTTGGATGTGTCCACGTTGCGCTTTGGGGCGTTTCCTGTCGCGGGCGCTAGGCCTACCCACTCAAGTGAGGTATCATTTTTATCGGGAGATGTGGGGGAACGCTGGGTGGAATGAAATTCGTGGCTCCTCTCAGATTCCAGAACTTTCTGCAACTGAAATGTGAGGAACATGTGTTTTTTTAGCCAAATTTTGAGGTTTGCAAAGGATTCTGGGTAACAGAACCTGGTCCGAGCCACACAAGTCACCCCATCTTGGATTCCCCTAGGTCTCTAGTTTTCAGAAATGCACAGGTTTGGTAGGTTTCCCTAGGTGGCGGCTGAGCTACAGGCCAAAATCTACAGGTAGGCACTTTGCAAAAAACACCTCTGTTTTCCTTCACAAATTTGGATGTGCCAACGTTGCGCTTTGGGGCGTTTCCTGTCGCGGGCGCTAGGCCTACCCACACAAGTGAGGTATCATTTTTATCGGGAGACGTGGGGGAACGCTGGGTGGAAGGAAATTTGTGGCTCCTCTCAGATTCCAGAACTTTCTGCCACAGAAATGTGAGGAACATGTGTTTTTTTAGCCAAATTTTGAGGTTTGCAAAGGATTCTGGGTAACAGAACCTGGTCCGAGCCACACAAGTCACCCCATCTTGGATTCCCCTAGGTCTCTAGTTTTCAGAAATGCACAGGTTTGGTAGGTTTCCCTAGGTGGCGGCTGAGCTACAGGCCAAAATCTACAGGTAGGCACTTTGCAAAAAACACCTGTGTTTTCCTTTAAAAATTTGGCTGTGTCCACATTGCGCTTTGGGGCGTTTCCTGTCACGGGCGCTACGCCTACCCATACAAGTGAGGTATCATTTGTATCGGGAGACATTGGGGAACGCTGGGTGGAAGGAAATTCGTGGCTCCTCTCAGATTCCAGAACTTTCTGCCACAGAAATGTGAGGAACATGTGTTTTTTTAGCCAAATTTTGAGGTTTGCAAAGGATTCTGGGTAACAGAACCTGGTCCGAGCCACACTAGTCACCCCATCTTGGATTCCCCTAGGTATCTAGTTTTCAGAAATGCACAGGTTTGGTAGGTTTCCCTAGGTGGCGGCTGAGCTACAAGCCAAAATCTACAGGTAGGCACTTTGCAAAAAACACCTCTGTTTTCCTTCACAAATTTGGATGCGTCCACTTTGCGCTTTGGGGCATTTCCTGTCACGGGCGCTAGGCCTACGCACACAAGTGAGGTATCATTTTTATCGGGAGACGTGGGGGAACGCTGGGCGGAAGGAAATTTGTGGCTCCTCTCAGATTCCAGAACTTTCTGCAACTGAAATGTGAGGAACATGTGTTTTTTTAGCCAAATTTTGAGGTTTGCAAAGGATTCTGGGTAACAGAACCTGGTCCGAGCCACACAAGTCACCCCATCTTGGATTCCCCTAGGTCTCTAGTTTTCAGAAATGCACAGGTTTGGTAGGTTTCCCTAGGTGGCGGCTGAGCTACAGGCCAAAATCTACAGGTAGGCACTTTGCAAAAAACACCTCTGTTTTCCTTCAAAAATTTGGCTGTATCCACGTTGCGCTTTGGGGCGTTTCCTGTCACGGGCGCTAGGCCTACGCACACAAGTGAGGTATCATTTTTATCGGGAGATGTGGGGGAACGCTGGGTGGAAGGAAATTCGTGGCTCCTCTCAGATTCCAGAACTTTTTGCCACAGAAATGTGAGGAACATGTGTTTTTTTAGCCACATTTTGAGGTTTGCAAAGGATTCTGGGAAACAGAACCTGGTCCGAGCCACACAAGTCACCCCATCTTGGATTCCCCTAGGTCTCTAGTTTTCAGAAATGCACAGGTTTGGTAGGTTTCCCTAGGTGGCGGCTGAGCTACAAGCCAAAATCTACAGGTAGGCACTTTGCAAAAAACACCTCTGTTTTCCTTCACAAATTTGGATGTGTCCACTTTGCGCTTTGGGGCGTTTTCTGTCGCGGGCGCTAGGCCTACCCACACAAGTGAGGTATCATTTTTATCGGGAGACGCGGGGGAACGCTGGGTGGAAGGAAATTTGTGGCTCCTCTCAGATTCCAGAACTTTCTGCCACAGAAATGTAAGGAACATGTGTTTTTTTAGCCAAATTTTGAGGTTTGCAAAGGATTCTGGGTAACAGAACCTGGTCCGAGCCACACAAGTCACCCCATCTTGGATTCCCCTAGGTCTCTAGTTTTCAGAAATGCACAGGATTGGTAGGTTTCCCTAGGTGGCGGCTGCGCTACAAGCCAAAATCTACAGGTTGGCACTTTGCAAAAAACACCTCTGTTTTCCTTCACAAATGTGGCTGTGTCCACGTTGCGCTTTGGGGCGTTTCCTGTCACGGGCGCTAGGCCTACGCACACAAGTGAGGTATCATTTTTATCGGGAGATGTGGGGGAACGCTGGGTGGAAGGAAGTTCGTGGCTCCTCTCAGATTCCAGAACTTTTTGCCACAGAAATGTGAGGAACATGTGTTTTTTTAGCCAAATTTTGAGGTTTGCAAAGGATTCTGGGTAACAGAACCTGTCCCGAGCCACACAAGTCACCCCATCTTGGATTCCCCTGGGTCTCTAGTTTTCAGAAATGCATAGGTTTGGTAGGTTTCCCTAGGTGGCGGCTGAGCTACAAGCCAAAATCTACAGGTAGGCACTTTGCAAAAAACACCTCTGTTTTCCTTCACAAATTTGGATGCGTCCACTTTGCGCTTTGGGGCGTTTTCTGTCGCGGGCGCTAGGCCTACCCACACAAGTGAGGTATCATTTTTATCGGGAGACGTGGGGGAACGCTGGGTGGAAGGAAATTTGTGGCTCCTCTCAGATTCCAGAACTTTATGCCACAGAAATGTGAGGAACATGTGTTTTTTTAGCCAAATTTTGAGATTTGCAAAGGATTCTGGGTAACAGAACCTGGTCGGAGCCACACAAGTCACCCCATCTTGGATTCCCCTAGGTCTCTAGTTTTCAGAAATGCACAGGTTTGGTAGGTTTCCCTAGGTGGCGGCTGAGCTACAGGCCAAAATCTACAGGTAGGCACTTTGCAAAAAACACCTCTGTTTTCCTTCAAAAATGTGGCTGTGTCCACGTTGCGCTTTGGGGCATTTCCTGTCACGCGCGCTAGGCCTACGCACACAAGTGAGGTATCATTTTTATCGGGAGACGTGGGGGAACGCTGGGTGGAAGGACATTTGTGGCTCCTCTCAGATTCCAGAACTTTCTGCCACAGAAATGTGAGGAACATGTGTTTTTTTAGCCAAATTTTGAGGTTTGCAAAGGATTCTGGGTAACAGAACCTGGTCCGAGCCACACAAGTCACCCCATCTTGGATTCCCCCCTGTCTCTAGTTTTCAGAAATGCACAGGTTTGGTAGGTTTCCCTAGATAGCGGCTGAGCTACAAGCCAAAATCTACAGGTAGGCACTTTGCAAAAAACACCTCTGTTTACCTTCACAAATTTAGATGTGTCCACGTTGCGCTTTGGGGCGTTTCCTGTCGCGGGCGCTAGGCCTACCCACTCAAGTGAGGTATCATTTTTATCGGGAGATGTGGGGGAACGCTGGGTGGAAGGAAATTCGTGGCTCCTCTCAGATTCCAGAACTTTCTGCAACTGAAATGTGAGGAACATGTGTTTTTTTTAGCCAAATTTTGAGGTTTGCAAAGGATTCTGGGTAACAGAACCTGGTCCAAGCCACACAAGTCACCCCATCTTGGATTCCCCTAGGTCTCTAGTTTTCAGAAATGCACAGGTTTGGTAGGTTTCCCTAGGTGGCGGCTGAGCTACAGGCCAAAATCTACAGGTAGGCACTTTGCAAAAAACACCTCTGTTTTCCTTCACAAATTTGGATGTGCCAACGTTGCGCTTTGGGGCGTTTCCTGTCGCGGGCGCTAGGCCTACCCACACAAGTGAGGTATCATTTTTATCGGGAGACGTGGGGGAACGCTGGGTAGAAGGAAATTTGTGGCTCCTCTCAGATTCCAGAACTTTCTGCCACAGAAATTTTAGGAACAGGTGTTTTTTTAGCCAAATTTTGAGGTTTGCAAAGGATTCTGGGTAACAGAACCTGGTCCGAGCCACACAAGTCACCCCATCTTGGATTCCCCTAGGTCTCTAGTTTTCAGAAATGCACAGGTTTGGTAGGTTTCCCTAGGTGGCGGCTGAGCTACAGGCCAAAATCTACAGGTAGGCACTTTGCAAAAAACACCTGTGTTTTCCTTTAAAAATGTGGCTGTGTCCACGTTGCGCTTTGGGGCGTTTCCTGTCACGGGCGCTAGGCCTACCCATACAAGTGAGGTATCATTTGTATCGGGAGACATGGGGGAACGCTGGGTGGAAGGAAATTCGTGGCTCCTCTCAGATTCCAGAACTTTCTGCCACAGAAATGTGAGGAACATGTGTTTTTTTAGCCAAATTTTGAGGTTTGCAAAGGATTCTGGGTAACAGAACCTGGTCCGAGCCACACTAGTCACCCCATCTTGGATTCCCCTACGTCTCTAGTTTTCAGAAATGCACAGGTTTGGTAGGTTTCCCTAGGTGGCGGCTGAGCTACAAGCCAAAATCTACAGGTAGGCACTTTGCAAAAAACACCTCTGTTTTCCTTCACAAATTTGGATGCGTCCACTTTGCGCTTTGGGGCATTTCCTGTCACGGGCGCTAGGCCTACGCACACAAGTGAGGTATCATTTTTATCGGGAGACGTGGGGGAACGCTGGGCGGAAGGAAATTCGTGGCTCCTCTCAGATTCCAGAACTTTCTGCCACAGAAATGTGAGGAACATGTGTTTTTTTAGCCAAATTTTGAGGTTTGCAAAGGATTCTGGGTAACAGAACCTGGTCCGAGCCACACAAGTCACCCCATCTTGGATTCCCCCCTGTCTCTAGTTTTCAGAAATGCACAGGTTTGGTAGGTTTCCCTAGGTGGCGGCTGAGCTACAGGCCAAAATCTACAGGTAGGCACTTTGCAAAGAACACCTCTGTTTTCCTTAAAAAATTTGGCTGTGTCCACGTTACGCTTTGGGGCGTTTCTTGTCACGGGCGCTAGGCCTACGCATACAAGTGAGGTATCATTTGTATCGGGAGACATGGGGGAACGCTGGGTGGAAGGAAATTCGTGGCTCCTCTCAGATTCCAGAACTTTCTGCCACAGAAATGTGAGGAACAGGTGTTTTTTTAGCCAAATTTTGAGGTTTGCAAAGGATTCTGGGTAACAGAACCTGGTCCGAGCCACACTAGTCACCCCATCTTGGATTCCCCTACGTCTCTAGTTTTCAGAAATGCACAGGTTTGGTAGGTTTCCCTAGGTGGCGGCTGAGCTACAAGCCAAAATCTACAGGTAGGCACTTTGCAAAAAACACCTCTGTTTTCCTTCACAAATTTGGATGCGTCCACTTTGCGCATTGGGGCATTTCCTGTCATGGGCGCTAGGCCTACGCACACAAGTGAGGTATCATTTTTATCGGGAGACGTGGGGGAACGCTGGGCGGAAGGAAATTCGTGGCTCCTCTCAGATTCCAGAACTTTCTGCCACAGAAATGTGAGGAACATGTGTTTTTTTAGCCAAATTTTGAGGTTTGCAAAGGATTCTGGGTAACAGAACCTGGTCCGAGCCACACAAGTCACCCCATCTTGGATTCCCCCGTCTCTAGTTTTCAGAAATGCACAGGTTTGGTAGGTTTCCCTAGATGGCGTCTGAGCTACAAGCCAAAATCTACAGGTAGGCACTTTGCAAAAAACACCTCTGTTTTCCTTCACAAATTTGGATGTGTCCACGTTGCGCTTTGGGGCGTTTCCTGTCGTGGGCGCTAGGCCTACCCACACAAGTGAGGTATCATTTTTATCGGGAGACGTGGGGGAACGCTGGGTGGAAGGAAATTTGTGGCTCCTCTCAGATTCCAGAACTTTCTGCAACTGAAATGTGAGGAACATGTGTTTTTTTAGCCAAATTTTGAGGTTTGCAAAGGATTCTGGGTAACAGAACCTGGTCCGGGCCACACTAGTCACCCCATCTTGGATTCCCCTAGGTCTCTAGTTTTCAGAAATGCACAGGTTTGGTAGGTTTCCCTAGGTGGCGGCTGAGCTACAAGCCAAAATCTACAGGTAGACACTTTGCAAAAAACACCTCTGTTTTCCTTCACAAATTTGGATGCGTCCACTTTGCGCTTTGGGGCATTTCCTGTCACGGGCGCTAGGCCTACGCACACAAGTGAGGTATCATTTTTATCGGGAGACGTGGGGGAACGCTGGGCGGAAGGAAATTTGTGGCTCCTCTCAGATTCCAGAACTTTCTGCAACTGAAATGTGAGGAACATGTGTTTTTTTAGCCAAATTTTGAGGTTTGCAAAGGATTCTGGGTAACAGAACCTGGTCCGAGCCACACAAGTCACCCCATCTTGGATTCCCCTAGGTCTCTAGTTTTCAGAAATGCACAGGTTTGGTAGGTTTCCCTAGATAGCGGCTGAGCTACAAGCCAAAATCTACAGGTAGGCACTTTGCAAAAATCACCTCTGTTTACCTTCACAAATTTAGATGTGTCCACGTTGCGCTTTGGGGCGTTTCCTGTCGCGGGCGCTAGGCCTACCCACTCAAGTGAGGTATCATTTTTATCGGGAGATGTGGGGGAACGCTGGGTGGAAGGAAATTCGTGGCTCCTCTCAGATTCCAGAACTTTCTGCAACTGAAATGTGAGGAACATGTGTTTTTTTTAGCCAAATTTTGAGGTTTGCAAAGGATTCTGGGTAACAGAACCTGGTCCGAGCCACACAAGTCACCCCATCTTGGATTCCCCTAGGTCTCTAGTTTTCAGAAATGCACAGGTTTGGTAGGTTTCCCTAGGTGGCGGCTGAGCTACAGGCCAAAATCTACAGGTAGGCACTTTGCAAAAAACACCTCTGTTTTCCTTCACAAATTTGGATGTGCCAACGTTGCGCTTTGGGGCGTTTCCTGTCGCGGGCGCTAGGCCTACCCACACAAGTGAGGTATCATTTTTATCGGGAGACGTGGGGGAACGCTGGGTAGAAGGAAATTTGTGGCTCCTCTCAGATTCCAGAACTTTCTGCCACAGAAATGTTAGGAACAGGTGTTTTTTTAGCCAAATTTTGAGGTTTGCAAAGGATTCTGGGTAACAGAACCTGGTCCGAGCCACACAAGTCACCCCATCTTGGATTCCCCTAGGTCTCTAGTTTTCAGAAATGCACAGGTTTGGTAGGTTTCTCTAGGTGGCGGCTGAGCTACAGGCCAAAATCTACAGGTAGGCACTTTGCAAAAAACACCTGTGTTTTCCTTTAAAAATGTGGCTGTGTCCACGTTGCGCTTTGGGGCGTTTCCTGTCACGGGCGCTAGGCCTACCCATACAAGTGAGGTATCATTTGTATCGGGAGACATGGGGGAACGCTGGGTGGAAGGAAATTCGTGGCTCCTCTCAGATTCCAGAACTTTCTGCCACAGAAATGTGAGGAACATGTGTTTTTTTAGCCAAATTTTGAGGTTTGCAAAGGATTCTGGGTAACAGAACCTGGTCCGAGCCACACTAGTCACCCCATCTTGGATTCCCCTACGTCTCTAGTTTTCAGAAATGCACAGGTTTGGTAGGTTTCCCTAGGTGGCGGCTGAGCTACAAGCCAAAATCTACAGGTAGGCACTTTGCAAAAAACACCTCTGTTTTCCTTCACAAATTTGGATGCGTCCACTTTGCGCTTTGGGGCATTTCCTGTCACGGGCGCTAGGCCTACGCACACAAGTGAGGTATCATTTTTATCGGGAGACGTGGGGGAACGCTGGGCGGAAGGAAATTCGTGGCTCCTCTCAGATTCCAGAACTTTCTGCCACAGAAATGTGAGGAACATGTGTTTTTTTAGCCAAATTTTGAGGTTTGCTAAGGATTCTGGGTAACAGAACCTGGTCCGAGCCACACAAGTCACCCCATCTTGGATTCCCCCCTGTCTCTAGTTTTCAGAAATGCACAGGTTTGGTAGGTTTCCCTAGGTGGCGGCTGAGCTACAGGCCAAAATCTACAGGTAGGCACTTTGCAAAAAACACCTCTGTTTTCCTTCAAAAATTTGGCTGTGTCCACGTTACGCTTTGGGGCGTTTCTTGTCACGGGCGCTAGGCCTACGCATACAAGTGAGGTATCATTTGTATCGGGAGACATGGGGGAACGCTGGGTGGAAGGAAATTCGTGGCTCCTCTCAGATTCCAGAACTTTCTGCCACAGAAATGTGAGGAACAGGTGTTTTTTTAGCCAAATTTTGAGGTTTGCAAAGGATTCTGGGTAACAGAACCTGGTCCGAGCCACACTAGTCACCCCATCTTGGATTCCCCTACGTCTCTAGTTTTCAGAAATGCACAGGTTTGGTAGGTTTCCCTAGCTGGCGGCTGAGCTACAAGCCAAAATCTACAGGTAGGCACTTTGCAAAAAACACCTCTGTTTTCCTTCACAAATTTGGATGCGTCCACTTTGCGCATTGGGGCATTTCCTGTCATGGGCGCTAGGCCTACGCACACAAGTGAGGTATCATTTTTATCGAGAGACGTGGGGGAACGCTGGGCGGAAGGAAATTCGTGGCTCCTCTCAGATTCCAGAACTTTCTGCCACAGAAATGTGAGGAACATGTGTTTTTTTAGCCAAATTTTGAGGTTTGCAAAGGATTCTGGGTAACAGAACCTGGTCCGAGCCACACAAGTCACCCCATCTTGGATTCCCCCCTGTCTCTAGTTTTCAGAAATGCACAGGTTTGGTAGGTTTCCCTAGATGACGTCTGAGCTACAAGCCAAAATCTACAGGTAGGCACTTTGCAAAAAACACCTCTGTTTTCCTTCACAAATTTGGATGTGTCCACGTTGCGCTTTGGGGCGTTTCCTGTCGTGGGCGCTAGGCCTACCCACACAAGTGAGGTATCATTTTTATCGGGAGACGTGGGGGAACGCTGGGTGGAAGGAAATTTGTGGCTCCTCTCAGATTCCAGAACTTTCTGCAACTGAAATGTGAGGAACATGTGTTTTTTTAGCCAAATTTTGAGGTTTGCAAAGGATTCTGGGTAACAGAACCTGGTCCGAGCCACACAAGTCACCCCATCTTGGATTCCCCTAGGTCTCTAGTTTTCAGAAATGCACAGGTTTGGTAGGTTTCCCTAGGTGGCGGCTGAGCTACAGGCCAAAATCTACAGGTAGGCACTTTGCAAAAAACACCTCTGTTTTCCTTCACAAATTTGGATGTGCCAACGTTGCGCTTTGGGGCGTTTCCTGTCGCGGGCGCTAGGCCTACCCACACAAGTGAGGTATCATTTTTATCGGGAGACGTGGGGGAACGCTGGGTGGAAGGAAATTTGTGGCTCCTCTCAGATTCCAGAACTTTCTGCCACAGAAATGTTAGGAACATGTGTTTTTTTAGCCAAATTTTGAGGTTTGCAAAGGATTCTGGGTAACAGAACCTGGTCCGAGCCACACAAGTCACCCCATCTTGGATTCCCCTAGGTCTCTAGTTTTCAGAAATGCACAGGTTTGGTAGGTTTCCCTAGGTGGCGGCTGAGCTACAGGCCAAAATCTACAGGTAGGCACTTTGCAAAAAACACCTCTGTTTACCTTCACAAATTTAGATGTGTCCACGTTGCGCTTTGGGGCGTTTCCTGTCGCGGGCGCTAGGCCTACCCACTCAAGTGAGGTATCATTTTTATCGGGAGATGTGGGAACGCTGGGTGGAAGGAAATTCGTGCCTCCTCTCAGATTCCAGAACTTTCTGCAACTGAAATGTGAGGAACATGTGTTTTTTTAGCCAAATTTTGAGGTTTGCAAAGGATTCTGGGTAACAGAACCTGGTCCGAGCCACACAAGTCACCCCATCTTGGATTCCCCTAGGTCTCTAGTTTTCAGAAATGCACAGGTTTGGTAGGTTTCCCTAGGTGGCGGCTGAGCTACAGGCCAAAATCTACAGGTAGGCACTTTGCAAAAAACACCTCTGTTTTCCTTCACAAATTTGGATGTGCCAACGTTGCGCTTTGGGGCGTTTCCTGTCGCGGGCGCTAGGCCTACCCACACAAGTGAGGTATCATTTTTATCGGGAGACGTGGGGGAACGCTGGGTAGAAGGAAATTTGTGGCTCCTCTCAGATTCCAGAACTTTCTGCCACAGAAATGTTAGGAACAGGTGTTTTTTTAGCCAAATTTTGAGGTTTGCAAAGGATTCTGGGTAACAGAACCTGGTCCGAGCCACACAAGTCACCCCATCTTGGATTCCCCTAGTTCTCTAGTTTTCAGAAATGCACAGGTTTGGTAGGTTTCCCTAGGTGGCGGCTGAGCTACAGGCCAAAATCTACAGGTAGGCACTTTGCAAAAAACACCTGTGTTTTCCTTTAAAAATGTGGCTGTGTCCACGTTGCGCTTTGGGGCGTTTCCTGTCACGGGCGCTAGGCCTACCCATACAAGTGAGGTATCATTTGTATCGGGAGACATGGGGGAACGCTGGGTGGAAGGAAATTCGTGGCTCCTCTCAGATTCCAGAACTTTCTGCCAAAGAAATGTGAGGAACATGTGTTTTTTTAACCAAATTTTGAGGTTTGCAAAGGATTCTGGGTAACAGAACCTGGTCCGAGCCACACTAGTCACCCCATCTTGGATTCCCCTACGTCTCTAGTTTTCAGAAATGCACAGGTTTGGTAGGTTTCCCTAGGTGGTGGCTGAGCTACAAGCCAAAATCTACAGGTAGGCACTTTGCAAAAAACACCTCTGTTTTCCTTCACAAATTTGGATGCGTCCACTTTGCGCTTTGGGGCATTTCCTGTCACGGGCGCTAGGCCTACGCACACAAGTGAGGTATCATTTTTATCGGGAGACGTGGGGGAACGCTGGGCGGAAGGAAATTCGTGGCTCCTCTCAGATTCCAGAACTTTCTGCCACAGAAATGTGAGGAACATGTGTTTTTTTAGCCAAATTTTGAGGTTTGCAAAGGATTCTGGGTAACAGAACCTGGTCCGAGCCACACAAGTCACCCCATCTTGGATTCCCCCCTGTCTCTAGTTTTCAGAAATGCACAGGTTTGGTAGGTTTCCCTAGGTGGCGGCTGAGCTACAGGCCAAAATCTACAGGTAGGCACTTTGCAAAAAACACCTCTGTTTTCCTTCAAAAATTTGGCTGTGTCCACGTTACGCTTTGGGGCGTTTCTTGTCACGGGCGCTAGGCCTACGCATACAAGTGAGGTATCATTTGTATCGGGAGACATGGGGGAACGCTGGGTGGAAGGAAATTCGTGGCTCCTCTCAGATTCCAGAACTTTCTGCCACAGAAATGTGAGGAACAGGTGTTTTTTTAGCCAAATTTTGAGGTTTGCAAAGGATTCTGGGTAACAGAACCTGGTCCGAGCCACACTAGTCACCCCATCTTGGATTCCCCTACGTCTCTAGTTTTCAGAAATGCACAGGTTTGGTAGGTTTCCCTAGGTGGCGGCTGAGCTACAAGCCAAAATCTACAGGTAGGCACTTTGCAAAAAACACCTCTGTTTTCCTTCACAAATTTGGATGTGTCCACGTTGCGCTTTGGGGCGTTTCCTGTCGTGGGCGCTAGGCCTACCCACACAAGTGAGGTATCATTTTTATCGGGAGACGTGGGGGAACGCTGGGTGGAAGGAAATTTGTGGCTCCTCTCAGATTCCAGAACTTTCTGCAACTGAAATGTGAGGAACATGTGTTTTTTTAGCCAAATTTTGAGGTTTGCAAAGGATTCTGGGTAACAGAACCTGGTCCGAGCCACACAAGTCACCCCATCTTGGATTCCCCTAGGTCTCTAGTTTTCAGAAATGCACAGGTTTGGTAGGTTTCCCTAGGTGGCGGCTGAGCTACAGGCCAAAATCTACAGGTAGGCACTTTGCAAAAAACACCTCTGTTTTCCTTCACAAATTTGGATGTGCCAACGTTGCGCTTTGGGGCGTTTCCTGTCGCGGGCGCTAGGCCTACGCACACAAGTGAGGTATCATTTTTATCGGGAGACGTGGGGGAACGCTGGGTGGAAGGAAATTTGTGGCTCCTCTCAGATTCCAGAACTTTCTGCCACAGAAATGTTAGGAACATGTGTTTTTTTAGCCAAATTTTGAGGTTTGCAAAGGATTCTGGGTAACAGAACCTGGTCCGAGCCACACAAGTCACCCCATCTTGGATTCCCCTAGGTCTCTAGTTTTCAGAAATGCACAGGTTTGGTAGGTTTCCCTAGGTGGCGGCTGAGCTACAGGCCAAAATCTACAGGTAGGCACTTTGCAAAAAACACCTCTGTTTACCTTCACAAATTTAGATGTGTCCACGTTGCGCTTTGGGGCGTTTCCTGTCGCGGGCGCTAGGCCTACCCACTCAAGTGAGGTATCATTTTTATCGGGAGATGTGGGGGAACGCTGGGTGGAAGGAAATTCGTGGCTCCTCTCAGATTCCAGAACTTTCTGCAACTGAAATGTGAGGAACATGTGTTTTTTTAGCCAAATTTTGAGGTTTGCAAAGGATTCTGGGTAACAGAACCTGGTCCGAGCCACACAAGTCACCCCATCTTGGATTCCCCTAGGTCTCTAGTTTTCAGAAATGCACAGGTTTGGTAGGTTTCCCTAGGTGGCGGCTGAGCTACAGGCCAAAATCTACAGGTAGGCACTTTGCAAAAAACACCTCTGTTTTCCTTCACAAATTTGGATGTGCCAACGTTGCGCTTTGGGGCGTTTCCTGTCGCGGGCGCTAGGCCTACCCACACAAGTGAGGTATCATTTTTATCGGGAGACGTGGGGGAACGCTGGGTAGAAGGACATTTGTGGCTCCTCTCAGATTCCAGAACTTTCTGCCACGGAAATGTGAGGAACAGGTGTTTTTTTAGCCAAATTTTGAGGTTTGCAAAGGATTCTGGGTAACAGAACCTGGTCCGAGCCACACAAGTCACCCCATCTTGGATTCCCCTAGGTCTCTAGTTTTCAGAAATGCACAGGTTTGGTAGGTTTCCCTAGGTGGCGGCTGAGCTACAGGCCAAAATCTACAGGTAGGCACTTTGCAAAAAACACCTGTGTTTTCCTTTAAAAATGTGGCTGTGTCCACGTTGCGCTTTGGGGCGTTTCCTGTCACGGGCGCTAGGCCTACCCATACAAGTGAGGTATCATTTGTATCGGGAGACATGGGGGAACGCTGGGTGGAAGGAAATTCGTGGCTCCTCTCAGATTCCAGAACTTTCTGCCACAGAAATGTGAGGAACATGTGTTTTTTTAGCCAAATTTTGAGGTTTGCAAAGGATTCTGGGTAACAGAACCTGGTCCGAGCCACACTAGTCACCCCATCTTGGATTCCCCTACGTCTCTAGTTTTCAGAAATGCACAGGTTTGGTAGGTTTCCCTAGGTGGCGGCTGAGCTACAAGCCAAAATCTACAGGTAGGCACTTTGCAAAAAACACCTCTGTTTTCCTTCACAAATTTGGATGCGTCCACTTTGCGCTTTGGGGCATTTCCTGTCACGGGCGCTAGGCCTACGCACACAAGTGAGGTATCATTTTTATCGGGAGACGTGGGGGAACGCTGGGCGGAAGGAAATTCGTGGCTCCTCTCAGATTCCAGAACTTTCTGCCACAGAAATGTGAGGAACATGTGTTTTTTTAGCCAAATTTTGAGGTTTGCAAAGGATTCTGGGTAACAGAACCTGGTCCGAGCCACACAAGTCACCCCATCTTGGATTCCCCCCTGTCTCTAGTTTTCAGAAATGCACAGGTTTGGTAGGTTTCCCTAGGTGGCGGCTGAGCTACAGGCCAAAATCTACAGGTAGGCACTTTGCAAAAAACACCTCTGTTTTCCTTCAAAAATTTGGCTGTGTCCACGTTACGCTTTGGGGCGTTTCTTGTCACGGGCGCTAGGCCTACGCATACAAGTGAGGTATCATTTGTATCGGGAGACATGGGGGAACGCTGGGTGGAAGGAAATTCGTGGCTCCTCTCAGATTCCAGAACTTTCTGCCACAGAAATGTGAGGAACAGGTGTTTTTTTAGCCAAATTTTGAGGTTTGCAAAGGATTCTGGGTAACAGAACCTGGTCCGAGCCACACTAGTCACCCCATCTTGGATTCCCCTACGTCTCTAGTTTTCAGAAATGCACAGGTTTGGTAGGTTTCCCTAGGTGGCGGCTGAGCTACAGGCCAAAATCTACAGGTAGGCACTTTGCAAAAAACACCTCTGTTTTCCTTCACAAATTTGGATGTGCCAACGTTGCGCTTTGGGGCGTTTCCTGTCGCGGGCGCTAGGCCTACGCACACAAGTGAGGTATCATTTTTATCGGGAGACGTGGGGGAACGCTGGGTGGAAGGAAATTTGTGGCTCCTCTCAGATTCCAGAACTTTCTGCCACAGAAATGTGAGGAACATGTGTTTTTTTAGCCAAATTTTGAGGTTTGCAAAGGATTCTGGGTAACAGAACCTGGTCCGAGCCACACAAGTCACCCCATCTTGGATTCCCCCCTGTCTCTAGTTTTCAGAAATGCACAGGTTTGGTAGGTTTCCCTAGATAGCGGCTGAGCTACAAGCCAAAATCTACAGGTAGGCACTTTGCAAAAAACACCTCTGTTTACCTTCACAAATTTAGATGTGTCCACGTTGCGCTTTGGGGCGTTTCCTGTCGCGGGCGCTAGGCCTACCCACTCAAGTGAGGTATCATTTTTATCGGGAGATGTGGGGGAACGCTGGGTGGAAGGAAATTCGTGGCTCCTCTCAGATTCCAGAACTTTCTGCAACTGAAATGTGAGGAACATGTGTTTTTTTAGCCAAATTTTGAGGTTTGCAAAGGATTCTGGGTAACAGAACCTGGTCCGAGCCACACAAGTCACCCCATCTTGGATTCCCCTAGGTCTCTAGTTTTCAGAAATGCACAGGTTTGGTAGGTTTCCCTAGATGACGTCTGAGCTACAAGCCAAAATCTACAGGTAGGCACTTTGCAAAAAACACCTCTGTTTTCCTTCACAAATTTGGATGTGTCCACGTTGCGCTTTGGGGCGTTTCCTGTCGTGGGCGCTAGGCCTACCCACACAAGTGAGGTATCATTTTTATCGGGAGACGTGGGGGAACGCTGGGTGGAAGGAAATTTGTGGCTCCTCTCAGATTCCAGAACTTTCTGCAACTGAAATGTGAGGAACATGTGTTTTTTTAGCCAAATTTTGAGGTTTGCAAAGGATTCTGGGTAACAGAACCTGGTCCGAGCCACACAAGTCACCCCATCTTGGATTCCCCTAGGTCTCTAGTTTTCAGAAATGCACAGGTTTGGTAGGTTTCCCTAGGTGGCGGCTGAGCTACAGGCCAAAATCTACAGGTAGGCACTTTGCAAAAAACACCTCTGTTTTCCTTCACAAATTTGGATGTGCCAACGTTGCGCTTTGGGGCGTTTCCTGTCGCGGGCGCTAGGCCTACCCACACAAGTGAGGTATCATTTTTATCGGGAGACGTGGGGGAACGCTGGGTGGAAGGAAATTTGTGGCTCCTCTCAGATTCCAGAACTTTCTGCCACAGAAATGTTAGGAACATGTGTTTTTTTAGCCAAATTTTGAGGTTTGCAAAGGATTCTGGGTAACAGAACCTGGTCCGAGCCACACAAGTCACCCCATCTTGGATTCCCCTAGGTCTCTAGTTTTCAGAAATGCACAGGTTTGGTAGGTTTCCCTAGGTGGCGGCTGAGCTACAGGCCAAAATCTACAGGTAGGCACTTTGCAAAAAACACCTCTGTTTACCTTCACAAATTTAGATGTGTCCACGTTGCGCTTTGGGGCGTTTCCTGTCGCGGGCGCTAGGCCTACCCACTCAAGTGAGGTATCATTTTTATCGGGAGATGTGGGAACGCTGGGTGGAAGGAAATTCGTGCCTCCTCTCAGATTCCAGAACTTTCTGCAACTGAAATGTGAGGAACATGTGTTTTTTTAGCCAAATTTTGAGGTTTGCAAAGGATTCTGGGTAACAGAACCTGGTCCGAGCCACACAAGTCACCCCATCTTGGATTCCCCTAGGTCTCTAGTTTTCAGAAATGCACAGGTTTGGTAGGTTTCCCTAGGTGGCGGCTGAGCTACAGGCCAAAATCTACAGGTAGGCACTTTGCAAAAAACACCTCTGTTTTCCTTCACAAATTTGGATGTGCCAACGTTGCGCTTTGGGGCGTTTCCTGTCGCGGGCGCTAGGCCTACCCACACAAGTGAGGTATCATTTTTATCGGGAGACGTGGGGGAACGCTGGGTAGAAGGAAATTTGTGGCTCCTCTCAGATTCCAGAACTTTCTGCCACAGAAATGTTAGGAACAGGTGTTTTTTTAGCCAAATTTTGAGGTTTGCAAAGGATTCTGGGTAACAGAACCTGGTCCGAGCCACACAAGTCACCCCATCTTGGATTCCCCTAGTTCTCTAGTTTTCAGAAATGCACAGGTTTGGTAGGTTTCCCTAGGTGGCGGCTGAGCTACAGGCCAAAATCTACAGGTAGGCACTTTGCAAAAAACACCTGTGTTTTCCTTTAAAAATGTGGCTGTGTCCACGTTGCGCTTTGGGGCGTTTCCTGTCACGGGCGCTAGGCCTACCCATACAAGTGAGGTATCATTTGTATCGGGAGACATGGGGGAACGCTGGGTGGAAGGAAATTCGTGGCTCCTCTCAGATTCCAGAACTTTCTGCCACAGAAATGTGAGGAACATGTGTTTTTTTAGCCAAATTTTGAGGTTTGCAAAGGATTCTGGGTAACAGAACCTGGTCCGAGCCACACTAGTCACCCCATCTTGGATTCCCCTACGTCTCTAGTTTTCAGAAATGCACAGGTTTGGTAGGTTTCCCTAGGTGGCGGCTGAGCTACAAGCCAAAATCTACAGGTAGGCACTTTGCAAAAAACACCTCTGTTTTCCTTCACAAATTTGGATGCGTCCACTTTGCGCTTTGGGGCATTTCCTGTCACGGGCGCTAGGCCTACGCACACAAGTGAGGTATCATTTTTATCGGGAGACGTGGGGGAACGCTGGGCGGAAGGAAATTCGTGGCTCCTCTCAGATTCCAGAACTTTCTGCCACAGAAATGTGAGGAACATGTGTTTTTTTAGCCAAATTTTGAGGTTTGCAAAGGATTCTGGGTAACAGAACCTGGTCCGAGCCACACAAGTCACCCCATCTTGGATTCCCCCCTGTCTCTAGTTTTCAGAAATGCACAGGTTTGGTAGGTTTCCCTAGGTGGCGGCTGAGCTACAGGCCAAAATCTACAGGTAGGCACTTTGCAAAAAACACCTCTGTTTTCCTTCAAAAATTTGGCTGTGTCCACGTTACGCTTTGGGGCGTTTCTTGTCACGGGCGCTAGGCCTACGCATACAAGTGAGGTATCATTTGTATCGGGAGACATGGGGGAACGCTGGGTGGAAGGAAATTCGTGGCTCCTCTCAGATTCCAGAACTTTCTGCCACAGAAATGTGAGGAACAGGTGTTTTTTTAGCCAAATTTTGAGGTTTGCAAAGGATTCTGGGTAACAGAACCTGGTCCGAGCCACACTAGTCACCCCATCTTGGATTCCCCTACGTCTCTAGTTTTCAGAAATGCACAGGTTTGGTAGGTTTCCCTAGGTGGCGGCTGAGCTACAGGCCAAAATCTACAGGTAGGCACTTTGCAAAAAACACCTCTGTTTTCCTTCACAAATTTGGATGTGCCAACGTTGCGCTTTGGGGCGTTTCCTGTCGCGGGCGCTAGGCCTACGCACACAAGTGAGGTATCATTTTTATCGGGAGACGTGGGGGAACGCTGGGTGGAAGGAAATTTGTGGCTCCTCTCAGATTCCAGAACTTTCTGCCACAGAAATGTGAGGAACATGTGTTTTTTTAGCCAAATTTTGAGGTTTGCAAAGGATTCTGGGTAACAGAACCTGGTCCGAGCCACACAAGTCACCCCATCTTGGATTCCCCCCTGTCTCTAGTTTTCAGAAATGCACAGGTTTGGTAGGTTTCCCTAGATAGCGGCTGAGCTACAAGCCAAAATCTACAGGTAGGCACTTTGCAAAAAACACCTCTGTTTACCTTCACAAATTTAGATGTGTCCACGTTGCGCTTTGGGGCGTTTCCTGTCGCGGGCGCTAGGCCTACCCACTCAAGTGAGGTATCATTTTTATCGGGAGATGTGGGGGAACGCTGGGTGGAAGGAAATTCGTGGCTCCTCTCAGATTCCAGAACTTTCTGCAACTGAAATGTGAGGAACATGTGTTTTTTTAGCCAAATTTTGAGGTTTGCAAAGGATTCTGGGTAACAGAACCTGGTCCGAGCCACACAAGTCACCCCATCTTGGATTCCCCTAGGTCTCTAGTTTTCAGAAATGCACAGGTTTGGTAGGTTTCCCTAGGTGGCGGCTGAGCTACAGGCCAAAATCTACAGGTAGGCACTTTGAAAAAAACACCTCTGTTTTCCTTCACAAATTTGGATGTGCCAACGTTGCGCTTTGGGGCGTTTCCTGTCGCGGGCGCTAGGCCTACCCACACAAGTGAGGTATCATTTTTATCGGGAGACGTGGGGGAACGCTGGGTAGAAGGAAATTTGTGGCTCCTCTCAGATTCCAGAACTTTCTGCCACAGAAATGTTAGGAACATGTGTTTTTTTAGCCAAATTTTGAGGTTTGCAAAGGATTCTGGGTAACAGAACCTGGTCCGAGCCACACAAGTCACCCCATCTTGGATTCCCCTAGGTCTCTAGTTTTCAGAAATGCACAGGTTTGGTAGGTTTCCCTAGGTGGCGGCTGAGCTACAGGCCAAAATCTACAGGTAGGCACTTTGCAAAAAACACCTGTGTTTTCCTTTAAAAATGTGGCTGTGTCCACGTTGCGCTTTGGGGCGTTTCCTGTCACGGGCGCTAGGCCTACCCATACAAGTGAGGTATCATTTGTATCGGGAGACATGGGGGAATGCTGGGTGGAAGGAAATTTGTGGCTCCTCTCAGATTCCAGAACTTTCTGCCACAGAAATGTGAGGAACATGTGTTTTTTTAGCCAAATTTTGAGGTTTGCAAAGGATTCTGGGTAACAGAACCTGGTCCGAGCCACACTAGTCACCCCATCTTGGATTCCCCTAGGTCTCTAGTTTTCAGAAATGCACAGGTTTGGTAGGTTTCCCTAGGTGGCGGCTGAGCTACAAGCCAAAATCTACAGGTAGGCACTTTGCAAAAAACACCTCTGTTTTCCTTCACAAATTTGGATGCGTCCACTTTGCGCTTTGGGGCATTTCCTGTCACGGGCGCTAGGCCTACGCACACAAGTGAGGTATCATTTTTATCGGGAGACGTGGGGGAACACTGGGCGG
This sequence comes from Pleurodeles waltl, assembly GCF_031143425.1. Classification (NCBI taxonomy): domain Eukaryota; kingdom Metazoa; phylum Chordata; class Amphibia; order Caudata; family Salamandridae; genus Pleurodeles; species Pleurodeles waltl. Next base: position 1,481,569,874 of record NC_090440.1, read on the forward strand.
AAGGAAATTCGTGGCTCCTCTCAGATTCCAGAACTTTCTGCCACAGAAATGTGAGGAACATGTGTTTTTTTAGCCAAATTTTGAGGTTTGCAAAGGATTCTGGGTAACAGAACCTGGTCCGAGCCACACAAGTCACCCCATCTTGGATTCCCCCCTGTCTCTAGTTTTCAGAAATGCACAGGTTTGGTAGGTTTCCCTAGATAGCGGCTGAGCTACAAGCCAAAATCTACAGGTAGGCACTTTGCAAAAAACACCTCTGTTTTCCTTCACAAATTTGGATGTGTCCACGTTGCGCTTTGGGGCGTTTCCTGTCGCGGGCGCTAGGCCTACCCACTCAAGTGAGGTATCATTTTTATCGGGAGATGTGGGGGAACGCTGGGTGGAAGGAAATTCGTGGCTCCTCTCAGATTCCAGAACTTTCTGCAACTGAAATGTGAGGAACATGTGTTTTTTTAGCCAAATTTTGAGGTTTGCAAAGGATTCTGGGTAACAGAACCTGGTCCGAGCCACACAAGTCACCCCATCTTGGATTCCCCTAGGTCTCTAGTTTTCAGAAATGCACAGGTTTGGTAGGTTTCCCTAGGTGGCGGCTGAGCTACAGGCCAAAATCTACAGGAAGGCACTTTGCAAAAAACACCTCTGTTTTCCTTCACAAATTTGGATGTGCCAACGTTGCGCTTTGGGGCGTTTCCTGTCGCGGGCGCTAGGCCTACCCACACAAGTGAGGTATCATTTTTATCGAGAGACGTGGGGGAACATTGGGTGGAAGGAAATTTGTGGCTCCTCTCAGATTCCAGAACTTTCTGCCACAGAAATGTTAGGAACATGTGTTTTTTTAGCCAAATTTTGAGGTTTGCAAAGGATTCTGGGTAACAGAACCTGGTCCGAGCCACACAAGTCACCCCATCTTGGATTCCCCTAGGTCTCTAGTTTTCAGAAATGCACAGGTTTGGTAGGTTTCCCTAGGTGGCGGCTGAGCTACAGGCCAAAATCTACAGGTAGGCACTTTGCAAAAAACACCTGTGTTTTACTTTAAAAATTTGGCTGTGTCCACGTTGCGCTTTGGGGCGTTTCCTGTCACGGGCGCTAGGCCTACCCATACAAGTGAGGTATCATTTGTATCGGGAGACATTGGGGAACGCTGGGTGGAAGGAAATTCGTGGCTCCTCTCAGATTCCAGAACTTTCTGCCACAGAAATGTGAGGAACATGTGTTTTTTTAGCCAAATTTTGAGGTTTGCAAAGGATTCTGGGTAACAGAACCTGGTCCAAGCCACACTAGTCACCCCATCTTGGATTCCCCTAGGTATCTAGTTTTCAGAAATGCACAGGTTTGGTAGGTTTCCCTAGGTGGCGGCTGATCTACAAGCCAAAATCTACAGGTAGGCACTTTGCAAAAAACACCTCTGTATTCCTTCACAAATTTGGATGCGTCCACTTTGCGCTTTGGGGCATTTCCTGTCACGGGCGCTAGGCCTACGCACACAAGTGAGGTATCATTTTTATCGGGAGACGTGGGGGAACGCTGGGCGGAAGGAAATTCGTGGCTCCTCTCAGATTCCAGAACTTTCTGCCACAGAAATGTGAGGAACATGTGTTTTTTTAGCCAAATTTTGAGGTTTGCAAAGGATTCTGGGTAACAGAACCTGGTCCGAGCCACACAAGTCACCCCATCTTGGATTCCCCTAGGTCTCTAGTTTTCAGAAATGCACAGGTTTAGTAGGTTTCCCTAGGTGGCGGCTGAGCTACAGGCCAAAATCTACAGGTAGGCACTTTGCAAAAAACACCTCTGTTTTCCTTCACAAATTTGGATGTGCCAACGTTGCGCTTTGGGGCGTTTCCTGTCGCGGGCGCTAGGCCTACCCACACAAGTGAGGTATCATTTTTATCGGGAGACGTGGGGGAATGCTGGGTGGGAGGAAATTTGTGGCTCCTCTCAGATTCCAGAACTTTCTGCCACAGAAATGTTAGGAACATGTGTTTTTTTAGACAAATTTTGAGGTTTGCAAAGGATTCTGGGTAACAGAACCTGGTCCGAGCCACACAAGTCACCCCATCTTGGATTCCCCTAGGTCTCTAGTTTTCAGAAATGCACAGGTTTGGTAGGTTTCCCTAGGTGGCGGCTGAGCTACAAGCCAAAATCTACAGGTAGGCACTTTGCAAAAAACACCTCTGTTTTCCTTCACAAATTTGGATGCGTCCACTTTGCGCTTTGGGGCGTTTTCTGTCACAGGCGCTAGGCCTACCCACACAAGGGAGGTATCATTTTTATCGGGAGACGCGGGGGAACGCTGGGTGGAAGGAAATTTGTGGCTCCTCTCAGATTCCAGAACTTTATGCCACAGAAATGTGAGGAACATGTGTTTTATTAGCCAAATTTTGAGATTTGCAAAGGATTCTGGGTAACAGAACCTGGTCCGAGCCACACAAGTCACCCCATCTTGGATTCCCCTAGGTCTCTAGTTTTCAGAAATGCACAGGTTTGGTAGGTTTCCCTAGGTGGCGGCTGAGCTACAAGCCAAAATCTACAGGTAGGCACTTTGCAAAAAACACCTCTGTTTTCCTTCACAAATTTGGATGCGTCCACTTTGCGCTTTGGGGCGTTTTCTGTCGCAGGCGCTAGGCCTACCCACACAAGGGAGGTATCATTTTTATCTGGAGACGCGGGGGAACGCTGGGTGGAAGGAAATTTGTGGCTCCTCTCAGATTCCAGAACTTTATGCCACAGAAATGTGAGGAACATGTGTTTTATTAGCCAAATTTTGAGATTTGCAAAGGATTCTGGGTAACAGAACCTGGTCCGAGCCACACAAGTCACCCCATCTTGGATTCCCCTAGGTCTCTAGTTTTCAGAAATGCACAGGTTTGGTAGGTTTCCCTAGGTGGCGGCTGAGCTACAAGCCAAAATCTACAGGTAGGCACTTTGCAAAAAACACCTGTGTTTTCCTTTAAAAATTTGGCTGTGTCCACGTTGCGCTTTGGGGCGTTTCCTGTCACGGGCGCTAGGCCTACCCATACAAGTGAGGTATCATTTGTATCGGGAGACATTGGGGAACGCTGGGTGGAAGGAAATTCGTGGCTCCTCTCAGATTCCAGAACTTTCTGCCACAGAAATGTGAGGAACATGGGTTTTTTTAGCCAAATTTTGAGGTTTGCAAAGGATTCTGGGTAACAGAACCTAGTCCGAGCCACACTAGTCACCCCATCTTGGATTCCCCTAGGTATCTAGTTTTCAGAAATGCACAGGTTTGGTAGGTTTCCCTAGGTGGCGGCTGAGCTACAAGCCAAAATCTACAGGTAGGCACTTTGCAAAAAACACCTCTGTTTTCCTTCACAAATTTGGATGCGTCCACTTTGCGCTTTGGGGCATTTCCTGTCACGGGCGCTAGGCCTACGCACACAAGTGAGGTATCATTTTTATCGGGAGACGTGGGGGAACGCTGGGCGGAAGGAAATTCGTGGCTCCTCTCAGATTCCAGAACTTTCTGCCACAGAAATGTGAGGAGCATGTGTTTTTTTAGCCAAATTTTGAGGTTTGCAAAGGATTCTGGGTAACAGAACCTGGTCCGAGCCACACAAGTCACCCCATCTTGGATTCCCCTAGGTCTCTAGTTTTCAGAAATGCACAGGTTTAGTAGGTTTCCCTAGGTGGCGGCTGAGCTACAGGCCAAAATCTACAGGTAGGCACTTTGCAAAAAACACCTCTGTTTTCCTTCACAAATTTGGATGTGCCAACGTTGCGCTTTGGGGCGTTTCCTGTCGCGGGCGCTAGGCTTACCCACACAAGTGAGGTATCATTTTTATCGGGAGACGTGGGGGAACGCTGGGTGGGAGGAAATTTGTGGCTCCTCTCAGATTCCAGAACTTTCTGCCACAGAAATGTTAGGAACATGTGTTTTTTTAGCCAAATTTTGAGGTTTGCAAAGGATTCTGGGTAACAGAACCTGGTCCGAGCCACACAAGTCACACCATCTTGGATTCCCCTAGGTCTCTAGTTTTCAGAAATGCACAGGTTTGGTAGGTTTCCCTAGGTGGCGGCTGAGCTACAGGCCAAAATCTACAGGTAGGCACTTTGCAAAAAACACCTCTGTTTTCCTTCAAAAATGTGGCTGTATCCACGTTGCGCTTTGGGGCGTTACCTGTCACGGGCGCTAGGCCTACGCACACAAGTGAGGTATCATTTTTATCGGGAGATGTGTGGGAACGCTGGGTGGAAGGAAATTCGTGGCTCCTCTCAGATTCCAGAACTTTTTGCCACAGAAATGTGAGGAACATGTGTTTTTTTAGCCACATTTTGAGGTTTGCAAAGGATTCTGGGTAACAGAACCTGGACCGAGCCACACAAGTCACCCCATCTTGGATTCCCCTAGGTCTCTAGTTTTCAGAAATGCACAGGTTTGGTAGGTTTCCCTAGGTGGCGGCTGAGCTACAAGCCAAAATCTTCAGGTAGGCACTTGGCAAAAAACACCTGTGTTTTCCTTCAAAAATGTGGCTGTGTCCACGTTGTGCTTTGGGGCGTTTCCTGTCACGGGCGCTAGGCCTACGCACACAAGTGAGGTATCATTTTTATCGGGAGATGTGGGGGAACGCTGGGTGGAAGGAAGTTCGTGGCTCCTCTCAGATTCCAGAACTTTTTGCCACAGAAATGTGAGGAACATGTGTTTTTTTAGCCAAATTTTGAGGTTTGCAAAGGATTCTGGGTAACAGAACCTGGTCCGAGCCACACAAGTCACCCCATCTTGGATTCCCCTAGGTCTGTAGTTTTCAGAAATGCACAGGTTTGGTAGGTTTCCCTAGGTGGCGGCTGAGCTACAAGCCAAAATCTACAGGTAGGCACTTTGCAAAAAACACCTCTGTTTTCCTTCACAAATTTGGATGCGTCCACTTTGCGCTTTGGGGCGTTTTCTGTCGCGGGCGCTAGGCCTACCCACACAAGTGAGGTATCATTTTTATCGGGAGACGCGGGGGAACGCTGGGTGGAAGGAAATTTGTGGCTCCTCTCAGATTCCAGAACTTTATGCCACAGAAATGTGAGGAACATGTGTTTTTTTAGCCAAATTTTGAGATTTGCAAAGGATTCTGGGTAACAGAACCTGGTCCGAGCCACACTAGTCACCCCATCTTGGATTCCCCTACGTCTCTAGTTTTCAGAAATGCACAGGTTTGGTAGGTTTCCCTAGGTGGCGGCTGAGCTACAAGCCAAAATCTACAGGTAGGCACTTTGCAAAAAACACCTCTGTTTTCCTTCACAAATTTGGATGTGTCCACGTTGCGCTTTGGGGCGTTTCCTGTCGCGGGCGCTAGGCCTACCCACACAAGTGAGGTATCATTTTTATCGGGAGAAGTGGGGGAACGCTGGGTGGAAGGAAATTCGTGGCTCCTCTCAGATTCCAGAACTTTCTGCAACTGAAATGTGAGGAACATGTGTTTTTTTAGCCAAATTTTGAGGTTTGCAAAGGATTCTGGGTAACAGAACCTGGTCCGAGCCACACAAGTCACCCCATCTTGGATTCCCCTAGGTCTCTAGTTTTCAGAAATGCACAGGTTTGGTAGGTTTCCCTAGGTGGCGGCTGAGCTACAGGCCAAAATCTACAGGTAGGCACTTTGCAAAAAACACCTCTGTTTTCCTTCTCAAATTTGGATGTGTCCACGTTGCGCTTTGGGGCGTTTCCTGTCGCGGGCGCTAGGCCTACCCACACAAGTGAGGTATCATTTTTATCGGGAGACGTGGGGAAACGCTGGGTGGAAGGAAATTTGTGGCTCCTCTCAGATTCCAGAACTTTCTGCCACAGAAATGTTAGGAACATGTGTTTTTTTAGCCAAATTTTGAGGTTTGCAAAGGATTCTGGGTAACAGAACCTGGTCTGAGCCACACAAGTCACCCCATCTTGGATTCCCCTAGGTCTCTAGTTTTCAGAAATGCACAGGTTTGGTAGGTTTCCCTAGGTGGCGGCTGAGCTACAGGCCAATATCTACAGGTAGGCACTTTGCAAAAAACACCTCTGTTTTACTTTAAAAATTTGGCTGTGTCCACGTTGCGCTTTGGGGCATTTCCTGTCACGGGCGCTAGGCCTACGCATACAAGTGAGGTATCATTTGTATCGGGAGACATGGGGGAACGCTGGATGGAACGAAATTCGTGGCTCCTCTCAGATTCCAGAACTTTCTGCCACAGAAATGTGAGGAACATGTGTTTTTTTAGCCAAATTTTGAGGTTTGCAAAGGATTCTGGGTAACAGAACCTGGTCCGAGCCACACTAGTCACCCCATCTTGGATTCCCCTAGGTCTCTAGTTTTCAGAAATGCACAGGTTTGGTAGGTTTCCCTAGGTGGCGGCTGAGCTGCAAGCCAAAATCTACAGGTAGGCACTTTGCAAAAAACACCTCTGTTTTCCTTCACAAATTTGGATGCGTCCACTTTGCGCTTTGGGGCATTTCCTGTCACGGGCGCTAGGCCTACGCACACAAGTGAGGTATCATTTTTATCGGGAGACGTGGGGGAACGCTGGGCGGAAGGAAATTCGTGGCTCCTCTCAGATTCCAGAACTTTCTGCCACAGAAATGTGAGGAACATGTGTTTTTTTAGCCAAATTTTGAGGTTTGCAAAGGATTCTGGGTAACAGAACCTGGTCCGAGCCACACAAGTCACCCCATCTTGGATTCCCCCCTCTCTCTAGTTTTCAGAAATGCACAGGTTTGGTAGGTTTCCCTAGATAGCGGCTGAGCTACAAGCCAAAATCTACAGGTAGGCACTTTGCAAAAAACACCTCTGTTTTCCTTCACAAATTTGGATGTGTCCACGTTGCGCTTTGGGGCGTTTCCTGTCGCGGGCGCTAGGCCTACCCACACAAGTGAGGTATAATTTTTATCGGGAGATGTGGGGGAACGCTGGGTGGAAGGAAATTCGTGGCTCCTCTCAGATTCCAGAACTTTCTGCAACTGAAATGTGAGGAACATGTGTTTTTTTAGCCAAATTTTGAGGTTTGCAAAGGATTCTGGGTAACAGAACCTGGTCCGAGCCACACAAGTCACCCCATCGTGGATTCCCCTAGGTCTCTAGTTTTCAGAAATGCACAGGTTTGGTAGGTTTCCCTAGGTGGCGGGTGAGCTACAGGCCAAAATCTACAGGTAGGCACTTTGCAAAAAACACCTCTGTTTTCCTTCACAAATTTGGATGTGCCAACGTTGCGCTTTGGGGCGTTTCCTGTCGCGGGCGCTAGGCCTACCCACACAAGTGAGGTATCATTTTTATCGGGAGATGTGGGGGAACGCTGGGTGGAAGGAAGTTCGTGGCTCCTCTCAGATTCCAGAACTTTTTGCCACAGAAATGTGAGGAATATGTGTTTTTTTAGCCAAATTTTGAGGTTTGCAAAGGATTCTGGGTAACAGAACCTGGTCCGAGCCACACAAGTCACCCCATCTTGGATTCCCCTAGGTCTCTAGTTTTCAGAAATGCACAGGTTTGGTAGGTTTCCCTAGGTGGCGGCTGAGCTACAGGCCAAAATCTACCGATAGGCACTTTGCAAAAAACACCTCTGTTTTCCTTCAAAAATTTGGCTGTATCCACGTTGCGCTTTGGGGCGTTTCCTGTCACGGGCGCTAGGCCTACGCACACAAGTGAGGTATCATTTTTATCGGGAGATGTGGGGGAACGCTGGGTGGAAGGAAATTCGTGGCTCCTCTCAGATTCCAGAACTTTTTGCCACAGAAATGTGAGGAACATGTGTTTTTTTAGCCACATTTTGAGGTTTGCAAAGGATTCTGGGTAACAGAACCTAGTCCGAGCCACACAAGTCACCCCATCTTGGATTCCCCTAGGTCTCTAGTTTTCAGAAATGCACAGGTTTGGTAGGTTTCCCTAGGTGGCGGCTGAGCTACAAGCCAAAATCTACAGGTAGGCACTTTGCAAAAAACACCTCTGTTTTCCTTTAAAAATTTGGCTGTGTCCACGTTGCGCTTTGGGGCATTTCCTGTCATGGGCGCTAGGCCAACGCACACAAGTGAGGTATCATTTTTATCGGGAGACGTGGGGGAACGCTGGGCGGAAGGAAATTCGTGGCTCCTCTCAGATTAAAGAACTTTCTGCCACAGAAATGTGAGGAACATGTGTTTTTTTAGCCAAATTTTGAGGTTTGCAAAGGATTCTGGGTAACAGAACCTGGTCCGAGCCACACAAGTCACCCCATCTTGGATTCCCCCCTGTCTCTAGTTTTCAGAAATGCACAGGTTTGGTAGGTTTCCCTAGGTGGCGGCTGAGCTACAGGCCAAAATCTACAGGTAGGCACTTTGCAAAAAACACCTCTGTTTTCCTTCACAAATTTGGATGTGTCCACGTTGCGCTTTGGGGCGTTTCCTGTCGCGGGCGCTAGGCCTACCCACACAAGTGAGGTATCATTTTTATCGGGAGACGTGGGGGAACGCTGGGTGGAAGGAAATTTGTGGCTCCTCTCAGATTCCAGTACTTTCTGCCACAGAAATGTTAGGAACATGTGTTTTTTTAGCCAAATTTTGAGGTTTGCAAAGGATTCTGGGTAACAGAACCTGGTCCGAGCCACACAAGTCACCCCATCTTGGATTCCCCTAGGTCTCTAGTTTTCAGAAATGCACAGGTTTGGTAGGTTTCCCTAGGTGGCGGCTGAGCTACAGGCCAAAATCTACAGGTAGGCACTTTGCAAAAAACACCTGTGTTTTCCTTTAAAAATTTGGCTGTGTCCACGTTGCGCTTTGGGGCGTTTCCTGTCACGGGCGCTAGGCCTACGCATACAAGTGAGGTATCATTTGTATCGGGAGACATGGGGGAACGCTGGGTGGAAGGAAATTCGTGGCTCCTCTCAGATTCCAGAACTTTCTGCCACAGAAATGTGAGGAACATGTGTTTTTTTAGCCAAATTTTGAGGTTTGCAAAGGATTCTGGGTAACAGAACCTGGTCCGAGCCACACAAGTCACCCCATCTTGGATTCCCCTAGGTCTCTAGTTTTCAGAAATGCACAGGATTGGTAGGTTTCCCTAGGTGGCGGCTGCGCTACAAGCCAAAATCTACAGGTAGGCACTTTGCAAAAAGCACCTCTGTTTTCCTTCACAAATTTGGATGTGTCCACGTTGCGCTTTGGGGCGTTTCCTGTTGCGGGCGCTAGGCCTACCCACACAAGTGAGGTATCATTTTTATCGGGAGACGTGGGGGAACGCTGGGTGGAAGGAAATTCGTGGCTCCTCTCAGATTCCAGAACTTTCTGCAACTGAAATGTGAGGAACATGTGTTTTTTTAGCCAAATTTTGAGGTTTGCAAAGGATTCTGGGTAACAGAACCTGGTCCGAGCCACACAAGTCACCCCATCTTGGATTCCCCTAGGTCTCTAGTTTTCAGAAATGCACAGGTTTGGTAGGTTTCCCTAGGTGGCGGCTGAGCTACAGGCTAAAATCTACCGGTAGGCACTTTGCAAAAAACACCTCTGTTTTCCTTCACAAATTTGGATGTGTCCACGTTGCGCTTTGGGGCGTTTCCTGTCGCGGGCGCTAGGCCTACCCACACAAGTGAGGTATCATTTTTATCGGGAGACGTGGGGGAACGCTGGGCGGAAGGAAATTCGTGGCTCCTCTCAGATTCCAGAACTTTATGCCACAGAAATGTGAGGAACATGTGTTTTTTTAGCCAAATTTTGAGGTTTGCAAAGGATTCTGGGTAACAGAACCTGGTCCGAGCCACACAAGTCACCCCATCTTGGATTCCCCCCTGTCTCTAGTTTTCAGAAATGCACAGGTTTGGTAGGTTTCCCTAGATGGCGGCTGAGCTACAAGCCAAAATCTACAGGTAGGCACTTTGCAAAAAACACCTCTGTTTTCCTTCACAAATTTGGATGTGTCCACGTTGCGCTTTGGGGCGTTTCCTGTCGCGGGCGCTAGCCCTACCCACACAAGTGAGGTATCATTTTTATCGGGAGACTTGGGGGAACGCTGGGTGGAAGGAAATTCGTGGCTCCTCTCAGATTCCAGAACTTTCTGCAACTGAAATGTGAGGAACATGTGTTTTTTTAGCCAAATTTTGAGGTTTGCAAAGGATTCTGGGTAACAGAACCTGGTCCGAGCCACACAAGTCACCCCATCTTGGATTCCCCTAGGTCTCTAGTTTTCAGAAATGCACAGGTTTGGTAGGTTTCCCTAGGTGGCGGCTGAGCTACAGGCCAAAATCTACAGGTAGGCACTTTGCAAAAAACACCTCTGTTTTCCTTCACAAATTTGGATGCGTCCACTTTGCCCTTTGGGGCGTTTTTTGTCGCGGGCGCTAGGCCTACCCACACAAGTGAGGTATCATTTTTATCGGGAGACGCGGGGGAACGCTGGGTGGAAGGAAATTTGTGGCTCCTCTCAGATTCCAGAACTTTCTGCCACAGAAATGTTAGGAACATGTGTTTTTTTAGCCAAATTTTGAGGTTTGCAAAGGATTCTGGGTAACAGAACCTGGTCCGAGCCACACAAGTCACCCCATCTTGGATTCCCCTAGGTCTCTAGTTTTCAGAAATGCACAGGATTGGTAGGTTTCCCTAGGTGGCGGCTGCGCTACAAGCCAAAATCTACAGGTTGGCACTTTGCAAAAAACACCTCTGTTTTCCTTCACAAATTTGGATGCGTCCACTTTGAGCTTTGGGGCGTTTTCTGTCGCGGGCGCTAGGCCTACCCACACAAGTGAGGTATCATTTTTATCGGGAGACGCGGGGGAACGCTGGGTGGAAGGAAATTTGTGGCTCCTCTCAGATTCCAGAACTTTATGCCACAGAAATGTGAGGAACATGTGTTTTTTTAGCCAAATTTTGAGATTTGCAAAGGATTCTGGGTAACAGAACCTGGTCCGAGCCACACAAGTCACCCCATCTTGGATTCCCCTAGGTCTCTAGTTTTCAGAAATGCACAGGTTTGGTAGGTTTCCCTAGATGGCGGCTGAGCTACAAGCCAAAATCTACAGGTAGGCACTTGGCAAAAAACACCTGTGTTTTCCTTCAAAAATGTGGCTGTGTCCACATTGCGCTTTGGGGCGTTTCCTGTCACGGGCGCTAGGCCTACGCACACAAGTGAGGTATCATTTTTATCGGGAGATGTGGGGGAACGCTGGGTGGAAGGAAGTTCGTGGCTCCTCTCAGATTCCAGAACTTTTTGCCACAGAAATGTGAGGAACATGTGTTTTTTTAGCCAAATTTTGAGGTTTGCAAAGGATTCTGGGTAACAGAACCTGGTCCGAGCCACACAAGTCACCCCATCTTGGATTCCCCTAGGTCTCTAGTTTTCAGAAATGCACAGGTTTGGTAGGTTTCCCTAGGTGGCGGCTGAGCTACAAGCCAAAATCTACAGGTAGGCACTTTGCAAAAAACACCTCTGTTTTCCTTCACAAATTTGGATGCGTCCACTTTGCGCTTTGGGGCGTTTTCTGTCGCGGGCGCTAGGCCTACCCACACAAGTGAGGTATCATTTTTATCGGGAGACGCGGGGGAACGCTGGGTGGAAGGAAATTTGTGGCTCCTCTCAGATTCCAGAACTTTATGCCACAGAAATGTTAGGAACATGTGTTTTTTTAGCCAAATTTTGAGATTTGCAAAGGATTCTGGGTAACAGAACCTGGTCCGAGCCACACTAGTCACCCCATCTTGGATTCCCCTACGTCTCTAGTTTTCAGAAATGCACAGGTTTGGTAGGTTTCCCTAGGTGGCGGCTGAGCTACAAGCCAAAATCTACAGGTAGGCACTTTGCAAAAAACACCTCTGTTTTCCTTCACAAATTTGGATGTGTCCACGTTGCGCTTTGGGGCGTTTCCTGTCGCGGGCGCTAGGCCTACCCACACAAGTGAGGTATCATTTTTATCGGGAGAAGGGGGGGAACGCTGGGTGGAAGGAAATTCGTGGCTCCTCTCAGATTCCAGAACTTTCTGCAACTGAAATGTGAGGAACATGTGTTTTTTTAGCCAAATTTTGAGGTTTGCAAAGGATTCTGGGTAACAGAACCTGGTCCGAGCCACACAAGTCACCCCATCTTGGATTCCCCTAGGTCTCTAGTTTTCAGAAATGCACAGGTTTGGTAGGTTTCCCTAGGTGGCGGCTGAGCTACAGGCCAAAATCTACAGGTAGGCACTTTGCAAAAAACACCTCTGTTTTCCTTCACAAATTTGGATGTGTCCACGTTGCGCTTTGGGGCGTTTCCTGTCGCGGGCGCTAGGCCTACCCACACAAGTGAGGTATCATTTTTATCGGGAGACGTGGGGAAACGCTGGGTGGAAGGAAATTTGTGGCTCCTCTCAGATTCCAGAACTTTCTGCCACAGAAATGTTAGGAACATGTGTTTTTTTAGCCAAATTTTGAGGTTTGCAAAGGATTCTGGGTAACAGAACCTGGTCCGAGCCACACAAGTCACCCCATCTTGGATTCCCCTAGGTCTCTAGTTTTCAGAAATGCACAGGTTTGGTAGGTTTCCCTAGGTGGCGGCTGAGCTACAGGCCAAAATCTACAGGTAGGCACTTTGCAAAAAACACCTCTGTTTTCCTTTAAAAATTTGGCTGTGTCCACGTTGCGCTTTGGGGCATTTCCTGTCACGGGCGCTAGGCCTACGCATACAAGTGAGGTATCATTTGTATCGGGAGACATGGGGGAACGCTGGGTGGAAGGAAATTCGTGGCTCCTCTCAGATTCCAGAACTTTCTGCCACAGAAATGTGAGGAACATGTGTTTTTTTAGCCAAATTTTGAGGTTTGCAAAGGATTCTGGGTAACAGAACCTGGTCCGAGCCACACTAGTCACCCCATCTTGGATTCCCCTAGGTCTCTAGTTTTCAGAAATGCACAGGTTTGGTAGGTTTCCCTAGGTGGCGGCTGAGCTGCAAGCCAAAATCTACAGGTAGGCACTTTGCAAAAAACACCTCTGTTTTCCTTCACAAATTTGGATGCGTCCACTTTGCGCTTTGGGGCATTTCCTGTCACGGGCGCTAGGCCTACGCACACAAGTGAGGTATCATTTTTATCGGGAGACGTGGGGGAACGCTGGGCGGAAGGAAATTCGTGGCTCCTCTCAGATTCCAGAACTTTCTGCCACAGAAATGTGAGGAACATGTGTTTTTTTAGCCAAATTTTGAGGTTTGCAAAGGATTCTGGGTAACAGAACCTGGTCCGAGCCACAAAAGTCACCCCATCTTGGATTCCCCCCTCTCTCTAGTTTTCAGAAATGCACAGGTTTGGTAGGTTTCCCTAGATAGCGGCTGAGCTACAAGCCAAAATCTACAGGTAGGCACTTTGCAAAAAACACCTCTGTTTTCCTTCACAAATTTGGATGTGTCCACGTTGCGCTTTGGGGCGTTTCCTGTCGCGGGCGCTAGGTCTACCCACACAAGTGAGGTATAATTTTTATCGGGAGATGTGGGGGAACGCTGGGTGGAAGGAAATTCGTGGCTCCTCTCAGATTCCAGAACTTTCTGCAACTGAAATGTGAGGAACATGTGTTTTTTTAGCCAAATTTTGAGGTTTGCAAAGGATTCTGGGTAACAGAACCTGGTCCGAGCCACACAAGTCACCCCATCTTGGATTCCCCTAGGTCTCTAGTTTTCAGAAATGCACAGGTTTGGTAGGTTTCCCTAGGTGGCGGGTGAGCTACAGGCCAAAATCTACAGGTAGGCACTTTGCAAAAAACACCTCTGTTTTCCTTCACAAATTTGGATGTGCCAACGTTGCGCTTTGGGGTGTTTCCTGTCGCGGGCGCTAGGCCTACCCACACAAGTGAGGTATCATTTTTATCGGGAGACGTGGGGGAGCGCTGGGTGGAAGGAAATTTGTGGCTCCTCTCAGATTCCAGAACTTTCTGCCACAGAAATGATAGGAACATGTGTTTTTTTAGCCAAATTTTGAGGTTTGCAAAGGATTCTGGGTAACAGAACCTGGTCCGAGCCACACAAATCACCCCATCTTGGATTCCCCTAGGTCTCTAGTTTTCAGAAATGCACAGGTTTGGTAGGTTTCCCTAGGTGGCGGCTGAGCTACAGGCCAAAATCTACAGGTAGGCACTTTGCAAAAAACACCTCAGTTTTCCTTCAAAAATTTGGCTGTATCCACGTTGCGCTTTGGGGCGTTTCCTGTCACGGGCGCTAGGCCTACGCACACAAGTGAGGTATCATTTTTATCGGGAGATGTGGGGGAACGCTGGGTGGAAGGAAATTCGTGGCTCCTCTCAGATTCCAGAACTTTTTGCCACAGAAATGTGAGGAACATGTGTTTTTTTAGCCACATTTTGAGGTTTGCAAAGGATTCTGGGTAACAGAACCTAGTCCGAGCCACACAAGTCACCCCATCTTGGATTCCCCTAGGTCTCTAGTTTTCAGAAATGCACAGGTTTGGTAGGTTTCCCTAGGTGGCGGCTGAGCTACAAGCCAAAATCTACAGGTAGGCACTTTGCAAAAAACACCTCTGTTTTCCTTCACAAATTTGGATGCGTCCACTTTGCGCTTTGGGGCGTTTTCTGTCGCGGGCGCTAGGCCTACCCACACAAGTGAGGTATCATTTTTATCGGGAGACGCGGGGGAACGCTGGGTGGAAGGAAATTTGTGGCTCCTCTCAGATTCCAGAACTTTCTGCCACAGAAATGTTAGGAACATGTGTTTTTTTAGCCAAATTTTGAGGTTTGCAAAGGATTCTGGGTAACAGAACCTGGTCCGAGCCACACGAGTCACCCCATCTTGGATTCCCCTAGGTCTCTAGTTTTCAGAAATGCACAGGATTGGTAGGTTTCCCTAGGTGGCGGCTGCGCTACAAGCCAAAATCTACAGGTTGGTACTTTGCAAAAAACACCTCTGTTTTCCTTCACAAATTTGGATGCGTCCTCTTTGCGCTTTGGGGCGTTTTCTGTCGCGGGCGCTAGGCCTACCCACACAAGTGAGGTATCATTTTTATCGGGAGACGCGGGGGAACGCTGGGTGGAAGGAAATTTGTGGCTCCTCTCAGATTCCAGAACTTTATGCCACAGAAATATGAGGAACATGTGTTTTTTTAGCCAAATTTTGAGATTTGCAAAGGATTCTGGGTAACAGAACCTGGTCCGAGCCACACAAGTCACCCCATCTTGGATTCCCCTAGGTCTCTAGTTTTCAGAAATGCACAGGTTTGGTAGGTTTCCCTAGGTGGCGGCTGAGCTACAGGCCAAAATCTACAGGTAGGCACTTTGCAAAAAACACCTCTGTTTTCCTTCAAAAATTTGGCTGTGTCCACGTTGCGCTTTGGGGCATTTCCTGTCACGGGCGCTAGGCCTACGCACACAAGTGAGGTATCATTTTTATCAGGAGACGTGGGGGAACGCTGGGCGGAAGGAAATTCGTGGCTCCTCTCAGATTCCAGAACTTTCTGCCACAGAAATGTGAGGAACATGTGTTTTTTTAGCCAAATTTTGAGGTTTGCAAAGGATTCTGGGTAACAGAACCTGGTCCGAGCCACACAAGTCACCCCATCTTGGATTCCCCCCTGTCTCTAGTTTTCAGAAATGCACAGGTTTGGTAGGTTTCCCTAGTTGGCGGCTGAGCTACAAGCCAAAATCTACAGGTAGGCACTTTGCAAAAACACCTCTGTTTTCCTTCACAAATTTGGATGTGTCCACTTTGCGCTTTGGGGCGTTTCCTGTCGCGGGCGCTAGGCCTACCCACACAAGTGAGGTATCATTTTTATCGGGAGATGTGGGGGAACGCTGGGTGGAAGGAAATTCGTGGCTCCTCTCAGATTCCAGAACTTTCTGCAACTGAAATGTGAGGAACATGTGTTTTTTTAGCCAAATTTTGAGGTTTGCAAAGGATTCTGGGTAACAGAACCTGGTCCGAGCCACACAAGTCACCCCATCTTGGATTCCCCTAGGTCTCTAGTTTTCAGAAATGCACAGGTTTGGTAGGTTTCCCTAGGTGGCGGCTGAGCTACAGGCCAAAATCTACAGGTAGGCACTTTGCAAAAAACACCTCTGTTTTCCTTCAAAAATGTGGCTGTGTCCACGTTGCGCTTTGGGGCGTTTCCTGTCACGGGCGCTAGGCCTACGCACACAAGTGAGGTATCATTTTTATCGGGAGATGTGGGGGAACGCTGGGTGGAAGGAAGTTCGTGGCTCCTCTCAGATTCCAGAACTTTTTGCCACAGAAATGTGAGGAATATGTGTTTTTTTAGCCAAATTTTGAGGTTTGCAAAGGATTCTGGGTAACAGAACCTGGTCCGAGCCACACAAGTCACCCCATCTTGGATTCCCCTAGGTCTCTAGTTTTCAGAAATGCACAGGTTTGGTAGGTTTCCCTAGGTGGCGGCTGAGCTACAGGCCAAAATCTACAGGTAGGCACTTTGCAAAAAACACCTCTGTTTTCCTTCAAAAATTTGGCTGTATCCACGTTGCGCTTTGGGGCGTTTCCTGTCACGGGCGCTAGGCCTACGCACACAAGTGAGGTATCATTTTTATCGGGAGATGTGGGGGAACGCTGGGTGGATGGAAATTCGTGGCTCCTCTCAGATTCCAGAACTTTTTGCCACAGAAATGTGAGGAACATGTGTTTTTTTAGCCAAATTTTGAGGTTTGCAAAGGATTCTGGGTAACAGAACCTGGTCCGAGCCACACAAGTCACCCCATCTTGGATTTCCCCCTGTCTCTAGTTTTCAGAAATGCACAGGTTTGGTAGGTTTCCCTAGTTGGCGGCTGAGCTACAAGCGAAAATCTACAGGTAGGCACTTTGCAAAAACACCTCTGTTTTCCTTCACAAATTTGGATGTGTCCACTTTGCGCTTTGGGGCGTTTCCTGTCGCGGGCGCTAGGCCTACCCACACAAGTGAGGTATCATTTTTATCGGGAGATGTGGGGGAACGCTGGGTGGAAGGAAATTCGTGGCTCCTCTCAGATTCCAGAACTTTCTGCAACTGAAATGTGAGGAACATGTGTTTTTTTAGCCAAATTTTGAGGTTTGCAAAGCATTCTGGGTAACAGAACCTGGTCCGAGCCACACAAGTCACCCCATCTTGGATTCCCCTAGGTCTCTAGTTTTCAGAAATGCACAGGTTTGGTAGGTTTCCCTAGGTGGCGGCTGAGCTACAGGCCAAAATCTACAGGTAGGCACTTTGCAAAAAACACCTCTGTTTTCCTTCAAAAATGTGGCTGTGTCCACGTTGCGCTTTGGGGCGTTTCCTGTCACGGGCGCTAGGCCTACGCACACAAGTGAGGTATCATTTTTATCGGGAGATGTGGGGGAACGCTGGGTGGAAGGAAATTCGTGGCTCCTCTCAGATTCCAGAACTTTTTGCCACAGAAATGTGAGGAATATGTGTTTTTTTAGCCAAATTTTGAGGTTTGCAAAGGATTCTGGGTAACAGAACCTGGTCCGAGCCACACAAGTCACCCCATCTTGGATTCCCCTAGGTCTCTAGTTTTCAGAAATGCACAGGTTTGGTAGGTTTCCCTAGATGGCGGCTGAGCTACAGGCCAAAATCTACAGGTAGGCACTTTGCAAAAAACACCTCTGTTTTCCTTCACAAATTTGGATGTATCCACGTTGCGCTTTGGGGCGTTTCCTGTCACGGGCGCTAGGCCTACGCACACAAGTGAGGTATCATTTTTATCGGGAGATGTGGGGGAACGCTGGGTGGACGGAAATTCGTGGCTCCTCTCAGATTCCAGAACTTTTTGCCACAGAAATGTGAGGAACATGTGTTTTTTTAGCCACATTTTGAGGTTTGCAAAGGATTCTGGGTAACAGAACCTAGTCCGAGCCACACAAGTCACCCCATCTTGGATTCCCCTAGGTCTCTAGTTTTCAGAAATGCACAGGTTTGGTAGGTTTCCCTAGGTGGCGGCTGAGCTACAAGCCAAAATCTACAGGTAGGCACTTTGCAAAAAACACCTCTGTTTTCCTTCACAAATTTGAATGCGTCCACTTTGCGCTTTGGGGCGTTTTCTGTCGCGGGCGCTAGGCCTACCCACACAAGTGAGGTATCATTTTTATCGGGAGACGCGGGGGAACGCTGGGTGGAAGGAAATTTGTGGCTCCTCTCAGATTCCAGAACTTTCTGCCACAGAAATGTTAGGAACATGTGTTTTTTTAGCCAAATTTTGAGGTTTGCAAAGGATTCTGGGTAACAGAACCTGGTCCGAGCCACACAAGTAACCCCATCTTGGATTCCCCTAGGTCTCTAGTTTTCAGAAATGCACAGGATTGGTAGGTTTCCCTAGGTGGCGGCTGCGCTACAAGCCAAAATCTACAGGTAGGCACTTTGCAAAAAGCACCTCTGTTTTCCTTCACAAATTTGGATGCGTCCACTTTGCGCTTTGGGGCGTTTTCTGTCGCGGGCGCTAGGCCTACCCACACAAGTGAGGTATCATTTTTATCGGGAGACGCGGGGGAACGCTGGGTGGAAGGAAATTTGTGGCTCCTCTCAGATTCCAGAACTTTATGCCACAGAAATGTGAGGAACGTGTGTTTTTTTAGCCAAATTTTGAGATTTGCAAAGGATTCTGGGTAACAGAACCTGGTCCGAGCCACACTAGTCACCCCATCTTGGATTCCCCTACGTCTCTAGTTTTCAGAAATGCACAGGTTTGGTAGGTTTCCCTAGGTGGCGGCTGAGCTACAAGCCAAAATCTACAGGTAGGCACTTTGCAAAAAACACCTCTGTTTTCCTTCACAAATTTGGATGCGTCCACTTTGCGCATTGGGGCATTTCCTGTCATGGGCGCTAGGCCTACGCACACAAGTGAGGTATCATTTTTATCGGGAGACGTGGGGGAACGCTGGGCGGAAGGAAATTCGTGGCTCCTCTCAGATTAAAGAACTTTCTGCCACAGAAATGTGAGGAACATGTGTTTTTTTAGCCAAATTTTGAGGTTTGCAAAGGATTCTGGGTAACAGAACCTGGTCCGAGCCACACAAGTCACCCCATCTTGGATTCCCCTAGGTCTCTAGTTTTCAGAAATGCACAGGTTTGGTAGGTTTCCCTAGGTGGCGGCTGAGCTACAGGCCAAAATCTACAGGTAGGCACTTTGCAAAAAACACCTCTGTTTTCCTTCACAAATTTGGATGTGTCCACGTTGCGCTTTGGGGCGTTTCCTGTCGCGGGCGCTAGGCCTACCCACACAAGTGAGGTATCATTTTTATCGGGAGACGTGGGGGAACGCTGGGTGGAAGGAAATTTGTGGCTCCTCTCAGATTCCAGTACTTTCTGCCACAGAAATGTTAGGAACATGTGTTTTTTTAGCCAAATTTTGAGGTTTGCAAAGGATTCTGGGTAACAGAACCTGGTCCGAGCCACACAAGTCACCCCATCTTGGATTCCCCTAGGTCTCTAGTTTTCAGAAATGCACAGGTTTGGTAGGTTTCCCTAGGTGGCGGCTGAGCTACAGGCCAAAATCTACAGGTAGGCACTTTGCAAAAAACACCTGTGTTTTCCTTTAAAAATTTGGCTGTGTCCACGTTGCGCTTTGGGGCGTTTCCTGTCACGGGCGCTAGGCCTACGCATACAAGTGAGGTATCATTTGTATCGGGAGACATGGGGGAACGCTGGGTGGAAGGAAATTCGTGGCTCCTCTCAGATTCCAGAACTTTCTGCCACAGAAATGTGAGGAACATGTGTATTTTTAGCCAAATTTTGAGGTTTGCAAAGGATTCTGGGTAACAGAACCTGGTCCGAGCCACACAAGTCACCCCATCTTGGATTCCCCTAGGTCTCTAGTTTTCAGAAATGCACAGGATTGGTAGGTTTCCCTAGGTGGCGGCTGCGCTACAAGCCAAAATCTACAGGTAGGCACTTTGCAAAAAGCACCTCTGTTTTCCTTCACAAATTTGGATGTGTCCACGTTGCGCTTTGGGGCGTTTCCTGTTGCGGGCGCTAGGCCTACCCACACAAGTGAGGTATCATTTTTATCGGGAGACGTGGGGGAACGCTGGGTGGAAGGAAATTTGTGGCTCCTCTCAGATTCCAGAACTTTATGCCACAGAAATGTGAGGAACATGTGTTTTTTTAGCCAAATTTTGAGATTTGCAAAGGATTCTGGGTAACAGAACCTGGTCCGAGCCACACTAGTCACCCCATCTTGGATTCCCCTACGTCTCTAGTTTTCAGAAATGCACAGGTTTGGGAGGTTTCCCTAGGTGGCGGCTGAGCTACAAGCCAAAATCTACAGGTAGGCACTTTGCAAAAAACACCTCTGTTTTCCTTCTCAAATTTGGATGCGTCCACTTTGCGCATTGGGGCATTTCCTGACATGGGCGCTAGGCCTACGCACACAAGTGAGGTATCATTTTTATCGGGAGACGTGGGGGAACGCTGGGCGGAAGGAAATTCGTGGCTCCTCTCAGATTAAAGAACTTTCTGCCACAGAAATGTGAGGAACATGTGTTTTTTTAGCCAAATTTTGAGGTTTGCAAAGGATTCTGGGTAACAGAACCTGGTCCGAGCCACACAAGTCACCCCATCTTGGATTCCCCCCTGTCTCTAGTTTTCAGAAATGCACAGGTTTGGTAGGTTTCCCTAGTTGGCGGCTGAGCTACAAGCGAAAATCTACAGGTAGGCACTTTGCAAAAACACCTCTGTTTTCCTTCACAAATTTGGATGTGTCCACTTTGCGCTTTGGGGCGTTTCCTGTCGCGGGCGCTAGGCCTACCCACACAAGTGAGGTATCATTTTTATCGGGAGATGTGGGGGAACGCTGGGTGGAAGGAAATTCGTGGCTCCTCTCAGATTCCAGAACTTTCTGCAACTGAAATGTGAGGAACATGTGTTTTTTTAGCCAAATTTTGAGGTTTGCAAAGCATTCTGGGTAACAGAACCTGGTCCGAGCCACACAAGTCACCCCATCTTGGATTCCCCTAGGTCTCTAGTTTTCAGAAATGCACAGGTTTGGTAGGTTTCCCTAGGTGGCGGCTGAGCTACAGGCCAAAATCTACAGGTAGGCACTTTGCAAAAAACACCTCTGTTTTCCTTCAAAAATGTGGCTGTGTCCACGTTGCGCTTTGGGGCGTTTCCTGTCACGGGCGCTAGGCCTACGCACACAAGTGAGGTATCATTTTTATCGGGAGATGTGGGGGAACGCTGGGTGGAAGGAAATTCGTGGCTCCTCTCAGATTCCAGAACTTTTTGCCACAGAAATGTGAGGAATATGTGTTTTTTTAGCCAAATTTTGAGGTTTGCAAAGGATTCTGGGTAACAGAACCTGGTCCGAGCCACACAAGTCACCCCATCTTGGATTCCCCTAGGTCTCTAGTTTTCAGAAATGCACAGGTTTGGTAGGTTTCCCTAGATGGCGGCTGAGCTACAGGCCAAAATCTACAGGTAGGCACTTTGCAAAAAACACCTCTGTTTTCCTTCACAAATTTGGATGTATCCACGTTGCGCTTTGGGGCGTTTCCTGTCACGGGCGCTAGGCCTACGCACACAAGTGAGGTATCATTTTTATCGGGAGATGTGGGGGAACGCTGGGTGGACGGAAATTCGTGGCTCCTCTCAGATTCCAGAACTTTTTGCCACAGAAATGTGAGGAACATGTGTTTTTTTAGCCACATTTTGAGGTTTGCAAAGGATTCTGGGTAACAGAACCTAGTCCGAGCCACACAAGTCACCCCATCTTGGATTCCCCTAGGTCTCTAGTTTTCAGAAATGCACAGGTTTGGTAGGTTTCCCTAGGTGGCGGCTGAGCTACAAGCCAAAATCTACAGGTAGGCACTTTGCAAAAAACACCTCTGTTTTCCTTCACAAATTTGAATGCGTCCACTTTGCGCTTTGGGGCGTTTTCTGTCGCGGGCGCTAGGCCTACCCACACAAGTGAGGTATCATTTTTATCGGGAGACGCGGGGGAACGCTGGGTGGAAGGAAATTTGTGGCTCCTCTCAGATTCCAGAACTTTCTGCCACAGAAATGTTAGGAACATGTGTTTTTTTAGCCAAATTTTGAGGTTTGCAAAGGATTCTGGGTAACAGAACCTGGTCCGAGCCACACAAGTAACCCCATCTTGGATTCCCCTAGGTCTCTAGTTTTCAGAAATGCACAGGATTGGTAGGTTTCCCTAGGTGGCGGCTGCGCTACAAGCCAAAATCTACAGGTAGGCACTTTGCAAAAAGCACCTCTGTTTTCCTTCACAAATTTGGATGCGTCCACTTTGCGCTTTGGGGCGTTTTCTGTCGCGGGCGCTAGGCCTACCCACACAAGTGAGGTATCATTTTTATCGGGAGACGCGGGGGAACGCTGGGTGGAAGGAAATTTGTGGCTCCTCTCAGATTCCAGAACTTTATGCCACAGAAATGTGAGGAACGTGTGTTTTTTTAGCCAAATTTTGAGATTTGCAAAGGATTCTGGGTAACAGAACCTGGTCCGAGCCACACTAGTCACCCCATCTTGGATTCCCCTACGTCTCTAGTTTTCAGAAATGCACAGGTTTGGTAGGTTTCCCTAGGTGGCGGCTGAGCTACAAGCCAAAATCTACAGGTAGGCACTTTGCAAAAAACACCTCTGTTTTCCTTCACAAATTTGGATGCGTCCACTTTGCGCATTGGGGCATTTCCTGTCATGGGCGCTAGGCCTACGCACACAAGTGAGGTATCATTTTTATCGGGAGACGTGGGGGAACGCTGGGCGGAAGGAAATTCGTGGCTCCTCTCAGATTAAAGAACTTTCTGCCACAGAAATGTGAGGAACATGTGTTTTTTTAGCCAAATTTTGAGGTTTGCAAAGGATTCTGGGTAACAGAACCTGGTCCGAGCCACACAAGTCACCCCATCTTGGATTCCCCTAGGTCTCTAGTTTTCAGAAATGCACAGGTTTGGTAGGTTTCCCTAGGTGGCGGCTGAGCTACAGGCCAAAATCTACAGGTAGGCACTTTGCAAAAAACACCTCTGTTTTCCTTCACAAATTTGGATGTGTCCACGTTGCGCTTTGGGGCGTTTCCTGTCGCGGGCGCTAGGCCTACCCACACAAGTGAGGTATCATTTTTATCGGGAGACGTGGGGGAACGCTGGGTGGAAGGAAATTTGTGGCTCCTCTCAGATTCCAGTACTTTCTGCCACAGAAATGTTAGGAACATGTGTTTTTTTAGCCAAATTTTGAGGTTTGCAAAGGATTCTGGGTAACAGAACCTGGTCCGAGCCACACAAGTCACCCCATCTTGGATTCCCCTAGGTCTCTAGTTTTCAGAAATGCACAGGTTTGGTAGGTTTCCCTAGGTGGCGGCTGAGCTACAGGCCAAAATCTACAGGTAGGCACTTTGCAAAAAACACCTGTGTTTTCCTTTAAAAATTTGGCTGTGTCCACGTTGCGCTTTGGGGCGTTTCCTGTCACGGGCGCTAGGCCTACGCATACAAGTGAGGTATCATTTGTATCGGGAGACATGGGGGAACGCTGGGTGGAAGGAAATTCGTGGCTCCTCTCAGATTCCAGAACTTTCTGCCACAGAAATGTGAGGAACATGTGTATTTTTAGCCAAATTTTGAGGTTTGCAAAGGATTCTGGGTAACAGAACCTGGTCCGAGCCACACAAGTCACCCCATCTTGGATTCCCCTAGGTCTCTAGTTTTCAGAAATGCACAGGATTGGTAGGTTTCCCTAGGTGGCGGCTGCGCTACAAGCCAAAATCTACAGGTAGGCACTTTGCAAAAAGCACCTCTGTTTTCCTTCACAAATTTGGAGGCGTCCACTTTGCGCTTTGGGGCGTTTTCTGTCGCGGGCGCTAGGCCTACCCACACAAGTGAGGTATCATTTTTATCGGGAGACGTGGGGGAACGCTGGGTGGAAGGAAATTTGTGGCTCCTCTCAGATTCCAGAACTTTATGCCACAGAAATGTGAGGAACATGTGTTTTTTTAGCCAAATTTTGAGATTTGCAAAGGATTCTGGGTAACAGAACCTGGTCCGAGCCACACTAGTCACCCCATCTTGGATTCCCCTACGTCTCTAGTTTTCAGAAATGCACAGGTTTGGGAGGTTTCCCTAGGTGGCGGCTGAGCTACAAGCCAAAATCTACAGGTAGGCACTTTGCAAAAAACACCTCTGTTTTCCTTCTCAAATTTGGATGCGTCCACTTTGCGCATTGGGGCATTTCCTGACATGGGCGCTAGGCCTACGCACACAAGTGAGGTATCATTTTTATCGGGAGACGTGGGGGAACGCTGGGCGGAAGGAAATTCGTGGCTCCTCTCAGATTAAAGAACTTTCTGCCACAGAAATGTGAGGAACATGTGTTTTTTTAGCCAAATTTTGAGGTTTGCAAAGGATTCTGGGTAACAGAACCTGGTCCGAGCCACACAAGTCACCCCATCTTGGATTCCCCCCTGTCTCTAGTTTTCAGAAATGCACAGGTTTGGTAGGTTTCCCTAGATGGCGGCTGAGCTACAAGCCAAAATCTACAGGTAGGCACTTTGCAAAAAAACACCTCTGTTTTCCTTCACAAATTTGGATGTGTCCACGTTGCGCTTTGGGGCGTTTCCTGTCGCGGGCGCTAGGCCTACCCACACAAGTGAGGTATCATTTTTATCGGGAGACGGGGGGAACGCTGGGTGGAAGGAAATTCGTGGCTCCTCTCAGATTCCAGAACTTTCTGCAACTGAAATGTGAGGAACATGTGTTTTTTTAGCCAAATTTTGAGGTTTGCAAAGGATTCTGGGTAACAGAACCTGGTCCGAGCCACACAAGTCACCCCATCTTGGATTCCCCTAGGTCTCTAGTTTTCAGAAATGCACAGGTTTGGTAGGTTTCCCTAGGTGGCGGCTGAGCTACAGGCCAAAATCTACAGGTAGGCACTTTGCAAAAAACACCTCTGTTTTCCTTCACAAATTTGGATGTGTCCACGTTGCGCTTTGGGGCGTTTCCTGTCGCGGGCGCTAGGCCTACCCACACAAGTGAGGTATCATTTTTATCGGGAGACGTGGGGGAACGCTGGGTGGAAGGAAATTTGTGGCTCCTCTCAGATTCCAGTACTTTCTGCCACAGAAATGTTAGGAACATGTGTTTTTTTAGCCAAATTTTGAGGTTTGCAAAGGATTCTGGGTAACAGAACCTGGTCCGAGCCACACAAGTCACCCCATCTTGGATTCCCCTACGTCTCTAGTTTTCAGAAATGCACAGGTTTGGTAGGTTTCCCTAGGTGGCGGCTGAGCTACAGGCCAAAATCTACAGGTAGGCACTTTGCAAAAAACACCTGTGTTTTCCTTTAAAAATTTGGCTGTGTCCACGTTGCGCTTTGGGGCGTTTCCTGTCACGGGCGCTAGGCCTACGCACACAAGTGAGGTATCATTTTTATCGGGAGATGTGGGGGAACGCTGGGTTGAAGGAAATTCGTGGCTCCTCTCAGATTCCAGAACTTTTTGCCACAGAAATGTGAGGAACATGTGTTTTTTTAGCCACATTTTGAGGTTTGCAAAGGATTCTGGGTAACAGAACCTAGTCCGAGCCACACAAGTCACCCCATCTTGGATTCCCCTAGGTCTCTAGTTTTCAGAAATGCACAGGTTTGGTAGGTTTCCCTAGGTGGCGGCTGAGCTACAAGCCAAAATCTACAGGTAGGCACTTTGCAAAAAACACCTCTGTTTTCCTTCACAAATTTGGATGCGTCCACTTTGCGCTTTGGGGCGTTTTCTGTCGCGGGCGCTAGGCCTACCCACACAAGTGAGGTATCATTTTTATCGGGAGACGCGGGGGAACGCTGGGTGGAAGGAAATTTGTGGCTCCTCTCAGATTCCAGAACTTTCTGCCACAGAAATGTTAGGAACATGTGTTTTTTTAGCCAAATTTTGAGGTTTGCAAAGGATTCTGGGTAACAGAACCTGGTCCGAGCCACACGAGTCACCCCATCTTGGATTCCCCTAGGTCTCTAGTTTTCAGAAATGCACAGGATTGGTAGGTTTCCCTAGGTGGCGGCTGCGCTACAAGCCAAAATCTACAGGTTGGTACTTTGCAAAAAACACCTCTGTTTTCCTTCACAAATTTGGATGCGTCCTCTTTGCGCTTTGGGGCGTTTTCTGTCGCGGGCGCTAGGCCTACCCACACAAGTGAGGTATCATTTTTATCGGGAGACGCGGGGGAACGCTGGGTGGAAGGAAATTTGTGGCTCCTCTCAGATTCCAGAACTTTATGCCACAGAAATATGAGGAACATGTGTTTTTTTAGCCAAATTTTGAGATTTGCAAAGGATTCTGGGTAACAGAACCTGGTCCGAGCCACACAAGTCACCCCATCTTGGATTCCCCTAGGTCTCTAGTTTTCAGAAATGCACAGGTTTGGTAGGTTTCCCTAGGTGGCGGCTGAGCTACAGGCCAAAATCTACAGGTAGGCACTTTGCAAAAAACACCTCTGTTTTCCTTCAAAAATTTGGCTGTGTCCACGTTGCGCTTTGGGGCATTTCCTGTCACGGGCGCTAGGCCTACGCACACAAGTGAGGTATCATTTTTATCAGGAGACGTGGGGGAACGCTGGGCGGAAGGAAATTCGTGGCTCCTCTCAGATTCCAGAACTTTCTGCCACAGAAATGTGAGGAACATGTGTTTTTTTAGCCAAATTTTGAGGTTTGCAAAGGATTCTGGGTAACAGAACCTGGTCCGAGCCACACAAGTCACCCCATCTTGGATTCCCCCCTGTCTCTAGTTTTCAGAAATGCACAGGTTTGGTAGGTTTCCCTAGTTGGCGGCTGAGCTACAAGCCAAAATCTACAGGTAGGCACTTTGCAAAAACACCTCTGTTTTCCTTCACAAATTTGGATGTGTCCACTTTGCGCTTTGGGGCGTTTCCTGTCGCGGGCGCTAGGCCTACCCACACAAGTGAGGTATCATTTTTATCGGGAGATGTGGGGGAACGCTGGGTGGAAGGAAATTCGTGGCTCCTCTCAGATTCCAGAACTTTCTGCAACTGAAATGTGAAGAACATGTGTTTTTTTAGCCAAATTTTGAGGTTTGCAAAGGATTCTGGGTAACAGAACCTGGTCCGAGCCACACAAGTCACCCCATCTTGGATTCCCCTAGGTCTCTAGTTTTCAGAAATGCACAGGTTTGGTAGGTTTCCCTAGGTGGCGGCTGAGCTACAGGCCAAAATCTACAGGTAGGCACTTTGCAAAAAACACCTCTGTTTTCCTTCAAAAATGTGGCTGTGTCCACGTTGCGCTTTGGGGCGTTTCCTGTCACGGGCGCTAGGCCTACGCACACAAGTGAGGTATCATTTTTATCGGGAGATGTGGGGGAACGCTGGGTGGAAGGAAGTTCGTGGCTCCTCTCAGATTCCAGAACTTTTTGCCACAGAAATGTGAGGAATATGTGTTTTTTTAGCCAAATTTTGAGGTTTGCAAAGGATTCTGGGTAACAGAACCTGGTCCGAGCCACACAAGTCACCCCATCTTGGATTCCCCTAGGTCTCTAGTTTTCAGAAATGCACAGGTTTGGTAGGTTTCCCTAGGTGGCGGCTGAGCTACAGGCCAAAATCTACAGGTAGGCACTTTGCAAAAAACACCTCTGTTTTCCTTCAAAAATTTGGCTGTATCCACGTTGCGCTTTGGGGCGTTTCCTGTCACGGGCGCTAGGCCTACGCACACAAGTGAGGTATCATTTTTATCGGGAGATGTGGGGGAACGCTGGGTGGACGGAAATTCGTGGCTCCTCTCAGATTCCAGAACTTTTTGCCACAGAAATGTGAGGAACATGTGTTTTTTTAGCCAAATTTTGAGGTTTGCAAAGGATTCTGGGTAACAGAACCTGGTCCGAGCCACACAAGTCACCCCATCTTGGATTTCCCCCTGTCTCTAGTTTTCAGAAATGCACAGGTTTGGTAGGTTTCCCTAGTTGGCGGCTGAGCTACAAGCGAAAATCTACAGGTAGGCACTTTGCAAAAACACCTCTGTTTTCCTTCACAAATTTGGATGTGTCCACTTTGCGCTTTGGGGCGTTTCCTGTCGCGGGCGCTAGGCCTACCCACACAAGTGAGGTATCATTTTTATCGGGAGATGTGGGGGAACGCTGGGTGGAAGGAAATTCGTGGCTCCTCTCAGATTCCAGAACTTTCTGCAACTGAAATGTGAGGAACATGTGTTTTTTTAGCCAAATTTTGAGGTTTGCAAAGCATTCTGGGTAACAGAACCTGGTCCGAGCCACACAAGTCACCCCATCTTGGATTCCCCTAGGTCTCTAGTTTTCAGAAATGCACAGGTTTGGTAGGTTTCCCTAGGTGGCGGCTGAGCTACAGGCCAAAATCTACAGGTAGGCACTTTGCAAAAAACACCTCTGTTTTCCTTCAAAAATGTGGCTGTGTCCACGTTGCGCTTTGGGGCGTTTCCTGTCACGGGCGCTAGGCCTACGCACACAAGTGAGGTATCATTTTTATCGGGAGATGTGGGGGAACGCTGGGTGGAAGGAAATTCGTGGCTCCTCTCAGATTCCAGAACTTTTTGCCACAGAAATGTGAGGAATATGTGTTTTTTTAGCCAAATTTTGAGGTTTGCAAAGGATTCTGGGTAACAGAACCTGGTCCGAGCCACACAAGTCACCCCATCTTGGATTCCCCTAGGTCTCTAGTTTTCAGAAATGCACAGGTTTGGTAGGTTTCCCTAGATGGCGGCTGAGCTACAGGCCAAAATCTACAGGTAGGCACTTTGCAAAAAACACCTCTGTTTTCCTTCACAAATTTGGATGTATCCACGTTGCGCTTTGGGGCGTTTCCTGTCACGGGCGCTAGGCCTACGCACACAAGTGAGGTATCATTTTTATCGGGAGATGTGGGGGAACGCTGGGTGGACGGAAATTCGTGGCTCCTCTCAGATTCCAGAACTTTTTGCCACAGAAATGTGAGGAACATGTGTTTTTTTAGCCACATTTTGAGATTTGCAAAGGATTCTGGGTAACAGAACCTGGTCCGAGCCACACTAGTCACCCCATCTTGGATTCCCCTACGTCTCTAGTTTTCAGAAATGCACAGGTTTGGGAGGTTTCCCTAGGTGGCGGCTGAGCTACAAGCCAAAATCTACAGGTAGGCACTTTGCAAAAAACACCTCTGTTTTCCTTCTCAAATTTGGATGCGTCCACTTTGCGCATTGGGGCATTTCCTGACATGGGCGCTAGGCCTACGCACACAAGTGAGGTATCATTTTTATCGGGAGACGTGGGGGAACGCTGGGCGGAAGGAAATTCGTGGCTCCTCTCAGATTAAAGAACTTTCTGCCACAGAAATGTGAGGAACATGTGTTTTTTTAGCCAAATTTTGAGGTTTGCAAAGGATTCTGGGTAACAGAACCTGGTCCGAGCCACACAAGTCACCCCATCTTGGATTCCCCCCTGTCTCTAGTTTTCAGAAATGCACAGGTTTGGTAGGTTTCCCTAGTTGGCGGCTGAGCTACAAGCGAAAATCTACAGGTAGGCACTTTGCAAAAACACCTCTGTTTTCCTTCACAAATTTGGATGTGTCCACTTTGCGCTTTGGGGCGTTTCCTGTCGCGGGCGCTAGGCCTACCCACACAAGTGAGGTATCATTTTTATCGGGAGATGTGGGGGAACGCTGGGTGGAAGGAAATTCGTGGCTCCTCTCAGATTCCAGAACTTTCTGCAACTGAAATGTGAGGAACATGTGTTTTTTTAGCCAAATTTTGAGGTTTGCAAAGCATTCTGGGTAACAGAACCTGGTCCGAGCCACACAAGTCACCCCATCTTGGATTCCCCTAGGTCTCTAGTTTTCAGAAATGCACAGGTTTGGTAGGTTTCCCTAGGTGGCGGCTGAGCTACAGGCCAAAATCTACAGGTAGGCACTTTGCAAAAAACACCTCTGTTTTCCTTCAAAAATGTGGCTGTGTCCACGTTGCGCTTTGGGGCGTTTCCTGTCACGGGCGCTAGGCCTACGCACACAAGTGAGGTATCATTTTTATCGGGAGATGTGGGGGAACGCTGGGTGGAAGGAAATTCGTGGCTCCTCTCAGATTCCAGAACTTTTTGCCACAGAAATGTGAGGAATATGTGTTTTTTTAGCCAAATTTTGAGGTTTGCAAAGGATTCTGGGTAACAGAACCTGGTCCGAGCCACACAAGTCACCCCATCTTGGATTCCCCTAGGTCTCTAGTTTTCAGAAATGCACAGGTTTGGTAGGTTTCCCTAGATGGCGGCTGAGCTACAGGCCAAAATCTACAGGTAGGCACTTTGCAAAAAACACCTCTGTTTTCCTTCACAAATTTGGATGTATCCACGTTGCGCTTTGGGGCGTTTCCTGTCACGGGCGCTAGGCCTACGCACACAAGTGAGGTATCATTTTTATCGGGAGATGTGGGGGAACGCTGGGTGGACGGAAATTCGTGGCTCCTCTCAGATTCCAGAACTTTTTGCCACAGAAATGTGAGGAACATGTGTTTTTTTAGCCACATTTTGAGGTTTGCAAAGGATTCTGGGTAACAGAACCTAGTCCGAGCCACACAAGTCACCCCATCTTGGATTCCCCTAGGTCTCTAGTTTTCAGAAATGCACAGGTTTGGTAGGTTTCCCTAGGTGGCGGCTGAGCTACAAGCCAAAATCTACAGGTAGGCACTTTGCAAAAAACACCTCTGTTTTCCTTCACAAATTTGAATGCGTCCACTTTGCGCTTTGGGGCGTTTTCTGTCGCGGGCGCTAGGCCTACCCACACAAGTGAGGTATCATTTTTATCGGGAGACGCGGGGGAACGCTGGGTGGAAGGAAATTTGTGGCTCCTCTCAGATTCCAGAACTTTCTGCCACAGAAATGTTAGGAACATGTGTTTTTTTAGCCAAATTTTGAGGTTTGCAAAGGATTCTGGGTAACAGAACCTGGTCCGAGCCACACAAGTAACCCCATCTTGGATTCCCCTAGGTCTCTAGTTTTCAGAAATGCACAGGATTGGTAGGTTTCCCTAGGTGGCGGCTGCGCTACAAGCCAAAATCTACAGGTAGGCACTTTGCAAAAAGCACCTCTGTTTTCCTTCACAAATTTGGATGCGTCCACTTTGCGCTTTGGGGCGTTTTCTGTCGCGGGCGCTAGGCCTACCCACACAAGTGAGGTATCATTTTTATCGGGAGACGCGGGGGAACGCTGGGTGGAAGGAAATTTGTGGCTCCTCTCAGATTCCAGAACTTTATGCCACAGAAATGTGAGGAACGTGTGTTTTTTTAGCCAAATTTTGAGATTTGCAAAGGATTCTGGGTAACAGAACCTGGTCCGAGCCACACTAGTCACCCCATCTTGGATTCCCCTACGTCTCTAGTTTTCAGAAATGCACAGGTTTGGTAGGTTTCCCTAGGTGGCGGCTGAGCTACAAGCCAAAATCTACAGGTAGGCACTTTGCAAAAAACACCTCTGTTTTCCTTCACAAATTTGGATGCGTCCACTTTGCGCATTGGGGCATTTCCTGTCATGGGCGCTAGGCCTACGCACACAAGTGAGGTATCATTTTTATCGGGAGACGTGGGGGAACGCTGGGCGGAAGGAAATTCGTGGCTCCTCTCAGATTAAAGAACTTTCTGCCACAGAAATGTGAGGAACATGTGTTTTTTTAGCCAAATTTTGAGGTTTGCAAAGGATTCTGGGTAACAGAACCTGGTCCGAGCCACACAAGTCACCCCATCTTGGATTCCCCTAGGTCTCTAGTTTTCAGAAATGCACAGGTTTGGTAGGTTTCCCTAGGTGGCGGCTGAGCTACAGGCCAAAATCTACAGGTAGGCACTTTGCAAAAAACACCTCTGTTTTCCTTCACAAATTTGGATGTGTCCACGTTGCGCTTTGGGGCGTTTCCTGTCGCGGGCGCTAGGCCTACCCACACAAGTGAGGTATCATTTTTATCGGGAGACGTGGGGGAACGCTGGGTGGAAGGAAATTTGTGGCTCCTCTCAGATTCCAGTACTTTCTGCCACAGAAATGTTAGGAACATGTGTTTTTTTAGCCAAATTTTGAGGTTTGCAAAGGATTCTGGGTAACAGAACCTGGTCCGAGCCACACAAGTCACCCCATCTTGGATTCCCCTAGGTCTCTAGTTTTCAGAAATGCACAGGTTTGGTAGGTTTCCCTAGGTGGCGGCTGAGCTACAGGCCAAAATCTACAGGTAGGCACTTTGCAAAAAACACCTGTGTTTTCCTTTAAAAATTTGGCTGTGTCCACGTTGCGCTTTGGGGCGTTTCCTGTCACGGGCGCTAGGCCTACGCATACAAGTGAGGTATCATTTGTATCGGGAGACATGGGGGAACGCTGGGTGGAAGGAAATTCGTGGCTCCTCTCAGATTCCAGAACTTTCTGCCACAGAAATGTGAGGAACATGTGTATTTTTAGCCAAATTTTGAGGTTTGCAAAGGATTCTGGGTAACAGAACCTGGTCCGAGCCACACAAGTCACCCCATCTTGGATTCCCCTAGGTCTCTAGTTTTCAGAAATGCACAGGATTGGTAGGTTTCCCTAGGTGGCGGCTGCGCTACAAGCCAAAATCTACAGGTAGGCACTTTGCAAAAAGCACCTCTGTTTTCCTTCACAAATTTGGAGGCGTCCACTTTGCGCTTTGGGGCGTTTTCTGTCGCGGGCGCTAGGCCTACCCACACAAGTGAGGTATCATTTTTATCGGGAGACGTGGGGGAACGCTGGGTGGAAGGAAATTTGTGGCTCCTCTCAGATTCCAGAACTTTATGCCACAGAAATGTGAGGAACATGTGTTTTTTTAGCCAAATTTTGAGATTTGCAAAGGATTCTGGGTAACAGAACCTGGTCCGAGCCACACTAGTCACCCCATCTTGGATTCCCCTACGTCTCTAGTTTTCAGAAATGCACAGGTTTGGGAGGTTTCCCTAGGTGGCGGCTGAGCTACAAGCCAAAATCTACAGGTAGGCACTTTGCAAAAAACACCTCTGTTTTCCTTCTCAAATTTGGATGCGTCCACTTTGCGCATTGGGGCATTTCCTGACATGGGCGCTAGGCCTACGCACACAAGTGAGGTATCATTTTTATCGGGAGACGTGGGGGAACGCTGGGCGGAAGGAAATTCGTGGCTCCTCTCAGATTAAAGAACTTTCTGCCACAGAAATGTGAGGAACATGTGTTTTTTTAGCCAAATTTTGAGGTTTGCAAAGGATTCTGGGTAACAGAACCTGGTCCGAGCCACACAAGTCACCCCATCTTGGATTCCCCCCTGTCTCTAGTTTTCAGAAATGCACAGGTTTGGTAGGTTTCCCTAGATGGCGGCTGAGCTACAAGCCAAAATCTACAGGTAGGCACTTTGCAAAAAAACACCTCTGTTTTCCTTCACAAATTTGGATGTGTCCACGTTGCGCTTTGGGGCGTTTCCTGTCGCGGGCGCTAGGCCTACCCACACAAGTGAGGTATCATTTTTATCGGGAGACGGGGGGAACGCTGGGTGGAAGGAAATTCGTGGCTCCTCTCAGATTCCAGAACTTTCTGCAACTGAAATGTGAGGAACATGTGTTTTTTTAGCCAAATTTTGAGGTTTGCAAAGGATTCTGGGTAACAGAACCTGGTCCGAGCCACACAAGTCACCCCATCTTGGATTCCCCTAGGTCTCTAGT
Organism: Pleurodeles waltl; assembly: GCF_031143425.1. NCBI lineage: Eukaryota > Metazoa > Chordata > Amphibia > Caudata > Salamandridae > Pleurodeles > Pleurodeles waltl. Next base: position 1,481,603,354 of record NC_090440.1, read on the forward strand.
TTTCAGAAATGCACAGGTTTGGTAGGTTTCCCTAGGTGGCGGCTGAGCTACAGGCCAAAATCTACAGGTAGGCACTTTGCAAAAAACACCTCTGTTTTCCTTCACAAATTTGGATGTGTCCACGTTGCGCTTTGGGGCGTTTCCTGTCGCGGGCGCTAGGCCTACCCACACAAGTGAGGTATCATTTTTATCGGGAGACGTGGGGGAACGCTGGGTGGAAGGAAATTTGTGGCTCCTCTCAGATTCCAGTACTTTCTGCCACAGAAATGTTAGGAACATGTGTTTTTTTAGCCAAATTTTGAGGTTTGCAAAGGATTCTGGGTAACAGAACCTGGTCCGAGCCACACAAGTCACCCCATCTTGGATTCCCCTACGTCTCTAGTTTTCAGAAATGCACAGGTTTGGTAGGTTTCCCTAGGTGGCGGCTGAGCTACAGGCCAAAATCTACAGGTAGGCACTTTGCAAAAAACACCTGTGTTTTCCTTTAAAAATTTGGCTGTGTCCACGTTGCGCTTTGGGGCGTTTCCTGTCACGGGCGCTAGGCCTACGCACACAAGTGAGGTATCATTTTTATCGGGAGATGTGGGGGAACGCTGGGTTGAAGGAAATTCGTGGCTCCTCTCAGATTCCAGAACTTTTTGCCACAGAAATGTGAGGAACATGTGTTTTTTTAGCCACATTTTGAGGTTTGCAAAGGATTCTGGGTAACAGAACCTAGTCCGAGCCACACAAGTCACCCCATCTTGGATTCCCCTAGGTCTCTAGTTTTCAGAAATGCACAGGTTTGGTAGGTTTCCCTAGGTGGCGGCTGAGCTACAAGCCAAAATCTACAGGTAGGCACTTTGCAAAAAACACCTCTGTTTTCCTTCACAAATTTGGATGCGTCCACTTTGCGCTTTGGGGCGTTTTCTGTCGCGGGCGCTAGGCCTACCCACACAAGTGAGGTATCATTTTTATCGGGAGACGCGGGGGAACGCTGGGTGGAAGGAAATTTGTGGCTCCTCTCAGATTCCAGAACTTTCTGCCACAGAAATGTTAGGAACATGTGTTTTTTTAGCCAAATTTTGAGGTTTGCAAAGGATTCTGGGTAACAGAACCTGGTCCGAGCCACACGAGTCACCCCATCTTGGATTCCCCTAGGTCTCTAGTTTTCAGAAATGCACAGGATTGGTAGGTTTCCCTAGGTGGCGGCTGCGCTACAAGCCAAAATCTACAGGTTGGTACTTTGCAAAAAACACCTCTGTTTTCCTTCACAAATTTGGATGCGTCCTCTTTGCGCTTTGGGGCGTTTTCTGTCGCGGGCGCTAGGCCTACCCACACAAGTGAGGTATCATTTTTATCGGGAGACGCGGGGGAACGCTGGGTGGAAGGAAATTTGTGGCTCCTCTCAGATTCCAGAACTTTATGCCACAGAAATATGAGGAACATGTGTTTTTTTAGCCAAATTTTGAGATTTGCAAAGGATTCTGGGTAACAGAACCTGGTCCGAGCCACACAAGTCACCCCATCTTGGATTCCCCTAGGTCTCTAGTTTTCAGAAATGCACAGGTTTGGTAGGTTTCCCTAGGTGGCGGCTGAGCTACAGGCCAAAATCTACAGGTAGGCACTTTGCAAAAAACACCTCTGTTTTCCTTCAAAAATTTGGCTGTGTCCACGTTGCGCTTTGGGGCATTTCCTGTCACGGGCGCTAGGCCTACGCACACAAGTGAGGTATCATTTTTATCAGGAGACGTGGGGGAACGCTGGGCGGAAGGAAATTCGTGGCTCCTCTCAGATTCCAGAACTTTCTGCCACAGAAATGTGAGGAACATGTGTTTTTTTAGCCAAATTTTGAGGTTTGCAAAGGATTCTGGGTAACAGAACCTGGTCCGAGCCACACAAGTCACCCCATCTTGGATTCCCCCCTGTCTCTAGTTTTCAGAAATGCACAGGTTTGGTAGGTTTCCCTAGTTGGCGGCTGAGCTACAAGCCAAAATCTACAGGTAGGCACTTTGCAAAAACACCTCTGTTTTCCTTCACAAATTTGGATGTGTCCACTTTGCGCTTTGGGGCGTTTCCTGTCGCGGGCGCTAGGCCTACCCACACAAGTGAGGTATCATTTTTATCGGGAGATGTGGGGGAACGCTGGGTGGAAGGAAATTCGTGGCTCCTCTCAGATTCCAGAACTTTCTGCAACTGAAATGTGAAGAACATGTGTTTTTTTAGCCAAATTTTGAGGTTTGCAAAGGATTCTGGGTAACAGAACCTGGTCCGAGCCACACAAGTCACCCCATCTTGGATTCCCCTAGGTCTCTAGTTTTCAGAAATGCACAGGTTTGGTAGGTTTCCCTAGGTGGCGGCTGAGCTACAGGCCAAAATCTACAGGTAGGCACTTTGCAAAAAACACCTCTGTTTTCCTTCAAAAATGTGGCTGTGTCCACGTTGCGCTTTGGGGCGTTTCCTGTCACGGGCGCTAGGCCTACGCACACAAGTGAGGTATCATTTTTATCGGGAGATGTGGGGGAACGCTGGGTGGAAGGAAGTTCGTGGCTCCTCTCAGATTCCAGAACTTTTTGCCACAGAAATGTGAGGAATATGTGTTTTTTTAGCCAAATTTTGAGGTTTGCAAAGGATTCTGGGTAACAGAACCTGGTCCGAGCCACACAAGTCACCCCATCTTGGATTCCCCTAGGTCTCTAGTTTTCAGAAATGCACAGGTTTGGTAGGTTTCCCTAGGTGGCGGCTGAGCTACAGGCCAAAATCTACAGGTAGGCACTTTGCAAAAAACACCTCTGTTTTCCTTCAAAAATTTGGCTGTATCCACGTTGCGCTTTGGGGCGTTTCCTGTCACGGGCGCTAGGCCTACGCACACAAGTGAGGTATCATTTTTATCGGGAGATGTGGGGGAACGCTGGGTGGACGGAAATTCGTGGCTCCTCTCAGATTCCAGAACTTTTTGCCACAGAAATGTGAGGAACATGTGTTTTTTTAGCCAAATTTTGAGGTTTGCAAAGGATTCTGGGTAACAGAACCTGGTCCGAGCCACACAAGTCACCCCATCTTGGATTTCCCCCTGTCTCTAGTTTTCAGAAATGCACAGGTTTGGTAGGTTTCCCTAGTTGGCGGCTGAGCTACAAGCGAAAATCTACAGGTAGGCACTTTGCAAAAACACCTCTGTTTTCCTTCACAAATTTGGATGTGTCCACTTTGCGCTTTGGGGCGTTTCCTGTCGCGGGCGCTAGGCCTACCCACACAAGTGAGGTATCATTTTTATCGGGAGATGTGGGGGAACGCTGGGTGGAAGGAAATTCGTGGCTCCTCTCAGATTCCAGAACTTTCTGCAACTGAAATGTGAGGAACATGTGTTTTTTTAGCCAAATTTTGAGGTTTGCAAAGCATTCTGGGTAACAGAACCTGGTCCGAGCCACACAAGTCACCCCATCTTGGATTCCCCTAGGTCTCTAGTTTTCAGAAATGCACAGGTTTGGTAGGTTTCCCTAGGTGGCGGCTGAGCTACAGGCCAAAATCTACAGGTAGGCACTTTGCAAAAAACACCTCTGTTTTCCTTCAAAAATGTGGCTGTGTCCACGTTGCGCTTTGGGGCGTTTCCTGTCACGGGCGCTAGGCCTACGCACACAAGTGAGGTATCATTTTTATCGGGAGATGTGGGGGAACGCTGGGTGGAAGGAAATTCGTGGCTCCTCTCAGATTCCAGAACTTTTTGCCACAGAAATGTGAGGAATATGTGTTTTTTTAGCCAAATTTTGAGGTTTGCAAAGGATTCTGGGTAACAGAACCTGGTCCGAGCCACACAAGTCACCCCATCTTGGATTCCCCTAGGTCTCTAGTTTTCAGAAATGCACAGGTTTGGTAGGTTTCCCTAGATGGCGGCTGAGCTACAGGCCAAAATCTACAGGTAGGCACTTTGCAAAAAACACCTCTGTTTTCCTTCACAAATTTGGATGTATCCACGTTGCGCTTTGGGGCGTTTCCTGTCACGGGCGCTAGGCCTACGCACACAAGTGAGGTATCATTTTTATCGGGAGATGTGGGGGAACGCTGGGTGGACGGAAATTCGTGGCTCCTCTCAGATTCCAGAACTTTTTGCCACAGAAATGTGAGGAACATGTGTTTTTTTAGCCACATTTTGAGGTTTGCAAAGGATTCTGGGTAACAGAACGTAGTCCGAGCCACACAAGTCACCCCATCTTGGATTCCCCTAGGTCTCTAGTTTTCAGAAATGCACAGGTTTGGTAGGTTTCCCTAGGTGGCGGCTGAGCTACAAGCCAAAATCTACAGGTAGGCACTTTGCAAAAAACACCTCTGTTTTCCTTCACAAATTTGAATGCGTCCACTTTGCGCTTTGGGGCGTTTTCTGTCGCGGGCGCTAGGCCTACCCACACAAGTGAGGTATCATTTTTATCGGGAGACGCGGGGGAACGCTGGGTGGAAGGAAATTTGTGGCTCCTCTCAGATTCCAGAACTTTCTGCCACAGAAATGTTAGGAACATGTGTTTTTTTAGCCAAATTTTGAGGTTTGCAAAGGATTCTGGGTAACAGAACCTGGTCCGAGCCACACAAGTAACCCCATCTTGGATTCCCCTAGGTCTCTAGTTTTCAGAAATGCACAGGATTGGTAGGTTTCCCTAGGTGGCGGCTGCGCTACAAGCCAAAATCTACAGGTAGGCACTTTGCAAAAAGCACCTCTGTTTTCCTTCACAAATTTGGATGCGTCCACTTTGCGCTTTGGGGCGTTTTCTGTCGCGGGCGCTAGGCCTACCCACACAAGTGAGGTATCATTTTTATCGGGAGACGCGGGGGAACGCTGGGTGGAAGGAAATTTGTGGCTCCTCTCAGATTCCAGAACTTTATGCCACAGAAATGTGAGGAACGTGTGTTTTTTTAGCCAAATTTTGAGATTTGCAAAGGATTCTGGGTAACAGAACCTGGTCCGAGCCACACTAGTCACCCCATCTTGGATTCCCCTACGTCTCTAGTTTTCAGAAATGCACAGGTTTGGTAGGTTTCCCTAGGTGGCGGCTGAGCTACAAGCCAAAATCTACAGGTAGGCACTTTGCAAAAAACACCTCTGTTTTCCTTCACAAATTTGGATGCGTCCACTTTGCGCATTGGGGCATTTCCTGTCATGGGCGCTAGGCCTACGCACACAAGTGAGGTATCATTTTTATCGGGAGACGTGGGGGAACGCTGGGCGGAAGGAAATTCGTGGCTCCTCTCAGATTAAAGAACTTTCTGCCACAGAAATGTGAGGAACATGTGTTTTTTTAGCCAAATTTTGAGGTTTGCAAAGGATTCTGGGTAACAGAACCTGGTCCGAGCCACACAAGTCACCCCATCTTGGATTCCCCTAGGTCTCTAGTTTTCAGAAATGCACAGGTTTGGTAGGTTTCCCTAGGTGGCGGCTGAGCTACAGGCCAAAATCTACAGGTAGGCACTTTGCAAAAAACACCTCTGTTTTCCTTCACAAATTTGGATGTGTCCACGTTGCGCTTTGGGGCGTTTCCTGTCGCGGGCGCTAGGCCTACCCACACAAGTGAGGTATCATTTTTATCGGGAGACGTGGGGGAACGCTGGGTGGAAGGAAATTTGTGGCTCCTCTCAGATTCCAGTACTTTCTGCCACAGAAATGTTAGGAACATGTGTTTTTTTAGCCAAATTTTGAGGTTTGCAAAGGATTCTGGGTAACAGAACCTGGTCCGAGCCACACAAGTCACCCCATCTTGGATTCCCCTAGGTCTCTAGTTTTCAGAAATGCACAGGTTTGGTAGGTTTCCCTAGGTGGCGGCTGAGCTACAGGCCAAAATCTACAGGTAGGCACTTTGCAAAAAACACCTGTGTTTTCCTTTAAAAATTTGGCTGTGTCCACGTTGCGCTTTGGGGCGTTTCCTGTCACGGGCGCTAGGCCTACGCATACAAGTGAGGTATCATTTGTATCGGGAGACATGGGGGAACGCTGGGTGGAAGGAAATTCGTGGCTCCTCTCAGATTCCAGAACTTTCTGCCACAGAAATGTGAGGAACATGTGTATTTTTAGCCAAATTTTGAGGTTTGCAAAGGATTCTGGGTAACAGAACCTGGTCCGAGCCACACAAGTCACCCCATCTTGGATTCCCCTAGGTCTCTAGTTTTCAGAAATGCACAGGATTGGTAGGTTTCCCTAGGTGGCGGCTGCGCTACAAGCCAAAATCTACAGGTAGGCACTTTGCAAAAAGCACCTCTGTTTTCCTTCACAAATTTGGAGGCGTCCACTTTGCGCTTTGGGGCGTTTTCTGTCGCGGGCGCTAGGCCTACCCACACAAGTGAGGTATCATTTTTATCGGGAGACGTGGGGGAACGCTGGGTGGAAGGAAATTTGTGGCTCCTCTCAGATTCCAGAACTTTATGCCACAGAAATGTGAGGAACATGTGTTTTTTTAGCCAAATTTTGAGATTTGCAAAGGATTCTGGGTAACAGAACCTGGTCCGAGCCACACTAGTCACCCCATCTTGGATTCCCCTACGTCTCTAGTTTTCAGAAATGCACAGGTTTGGGAGGTTTCCCTAGGTGGCGGCTGAGCTACAAGCCAAAATCTACAGGTAGGCACTTTGCAAAAAACACCTCTGTTTTCCTTCTCAAATTTGGATGCGTCCACTTTGCGCATTGGGGCATTTCCTGACATGGGCGCTAGGCCTACGCACACAAGTGAGGTATCATTTTTATCGGGAGACGTGGGGGAACGCTGGGCGGAAGGAAATTCGTGGCTCCTCTCAGATTAAAGAACTTTCTGCCACAGAAATGTGAGGAACATGTGTTTTTTTAGCCAAATTTTGAGGTTTGCAAAGGATTCTGGGTAACAGAACCTGGTCCGAGCCACACAAGTCACCCCATCTTGGATTCCCCCCTGTCTCTAGTTTTCAGAAATGCACAGGTTTGGTAGGTTTCCCTAGATGGCGGCTGAGCTACAAGCCAAAATCTACAGGTAGGCACTTTGCAAAAAAACACCTCTGTTTTCCTTCACAAATTTGGATGTGTCCACCTTGCGCTTTGGGGCGTTTCCTGTCGCGGGCGCTAGGCCTACCCACACAAGTGAGGTATCATTTTTATCGGGAGACGGGGGGAACGCTGGGTGGAAGGAAATTCGTGGCTCCTCTCAGATTCCAGAACTTTCTGCAACTGAAATGTGAGGAACATGTGTTTTTTTAGCCAAATTTTGAGGTTTGCAAAGGATTCTGGGTAACAGAACCTGGTCCGAGCCACACAAGTCACCCCATCTTGGATTCCCCTAGGTCTCTAGTTTTCAGAAATGCACAGGTTTGGTAGGTTTCCCTAGGTGGCGGCTGAGCTACAGGCCAAAATCTACAGGTAGGCACTTTGCAAAAAACACCTCTGTTTTCCTTCACAAATTTGGATGTGTCCACGTTGCGCTTTGGGGCGTTTCCTGTCGCGGGCGCTAGGCCTACCCACACAAGTGAGGTATCATTTTTATCGGGAGACGTGGGGGAACGCTGGGTGGAAGGAAATTTGTGGCTCCTCTCAGATTCCAGTACTTTCTGCCACAGAAATGTTAGGAACATGTGTTTTTTTAGCCAAATTTTGAGGTTTGCAAAGGATTCTGGGTAACAGAACCTGGTCCGAGCCACACAAGTCACCCCATCTTGGATTCCCCTACGTCTCTAGTTTTCAGAAATGCACAGGTTTGGTAGGTTTCCCTAGGTGGCGGCTGAGCTACAGGCCAAAATCTACAGGTAGGCACTTTGCAAAAAACACCTGTGTTTTCCTTTAAAAATTTGGCTGTGTCCACGTTGCGCTTTGGGGCGTTTCCTGTCACGGGCGCTAGGCCTACGCATACAAGTGAGGTATCATTTGTATCGGGAGACATGGGGGAACGCTGGGTGGAAGGAAATTCGTGGCTCCTCTCAGATTCCAGAACTTTCTGCCACAGAAATGTGAGGAACATGTGTTTTTTTAGCCAAATTTTGAGGTTTGCAAAGGATTCTGGGTAACAGAACCTGGTCCGAGCCACACTAGTCACCCCATCCTGGATTCCCCTAGGTCTCTAGTTTTCAGAAATGCACAGGTTTGGTATGTTTCCCTAGGTGGCGGCTGAGCTGCAAGCCAAAATCTACAGGTAGGCACTTTGCAAAAAACACCTCTGTTTTCCTTCACAAATTTGGATGCGTCCACTTTGCGCTTTGGGGCATTTCCTGTCACGGGCGCTAGGCCTACGCACACAAGTGAGGTATCATTTTTATCGGGAGACGTGGGGGAACGCTGGGAGGAAGGAAATTCGTGGCTCCTCTCAGATTCCAGAACTTTCTGCCACAGAAATGTGAGGAACATGTGTTTTTTTAGCCAAATTTTGAGGTTTGCAAAGGATTCTGGGTAACAGAACCTGGTCCGAGCCACACAAGTCACCCCATCTTGGATTCCCCCCTGTCTCTAGTTTTCAGAAATGCACAGGTTTGGTAGGTTTCCCTAGATGGCGGCTGAGCTACAAGCCAAAATCTACAGGTAGGCACTTTGCAAAAAACACCTCTGTTTTCCTTCACAAATTTGGATGTGTCCACGTTGCGCTTTGGGGCGTTTCCTGTCGCGGGCGCTAGGCCTACCCACACAAGTGAGGTATCATTTTTATCGGGAGACGTGGGGGAACGCTGGGTGGAAGGAAATTCGTGGCTCCTCTCAGATTCCAGAACTTTCTGCAACTGAAATGTGAGGAACATGTGTTTTTTTAGCCAAATTTTGAGGTTTGCAAAGGATTCTGGGTAACAGAACCTGGTCCGAGCCACACAAGTCACCCCATCTTGGATTCCCCTAGGTCTCTAGTTTTCAGAAATGCACAGGTTTGGTAGGTTTCCCTATGTGGCGGCTGAGCTACAGGCCAAAATCTACAGGTAGGCACTTTGCAAAAAACACCTCTGTTTTCCTTCACAAATTTGGATGTGTCCACGTTGCGCTTTGGGGCGTTTCCTGTCGCGGGCGCTAGGCCTACCCACACAAGTGAGGTATCATTTTTATCGGGAGACGTGGGGGAACGCTGGGTGGAAGGAAATTTGTGGCTCCTCTCAGATTCCAGAACTTTCTGCCACAGAAATGTTAGGAACATGTGTTTTTTTAGCCAAATTTTGAGGTTTGCAAAGGATTCTGGGTAACAGAACCTGGTCCGAGCCACACAAGTCACCCCATCTTGGATTCCCCTAGGTCTCTAGTTTTCAGAAATGCACAGGTTTGGTAGGTTTCCCTAGGTGGCGGCTGAGCTACAGGCCAAAATCTACAGGTAGGCACTTTGCAAAAAACACCTGTGTTTTCCTTTAAAAATTTGGCTGTGTCCACGTTGCGCTTTGGGGCGTTTCCTGTCACGGGCGCTAGGCCTACGCATACAAGTGAGGTATCATTTGTATCGGGAGACATGGGGGAACGCTGGGTGGAAGGAAATTCGTGGCTCCTCTCAGATTCCAGAACTTTCTGCCACAGAAATGTGAGGAACATGTGTTTTTTTAGCCAAATTTTGAGGTTTGCAAAGGATTCTGGGTAACAGAACCTGGTCCGAGCCACACTTGTCACCCCATCTTGGATTCCCCTAGGTCTCTAGTTTTCAGAAATGCACAGGTTTGGTAGGTTTCCCTAGGTGGCGGCTGAGCTGCAAGCCAAAATCTACAGGTAGGCACTTTGCAAAAAACACCTCTGTTTTCCTTCACAAATTTGGATGCGTCCACTTTGCGCTTTGGGGTATTTCCTGTCACGGGCGCTAGGCCTACGCACACAAGTGAGGTATCATTTTTATCGCGAGACGTGGGGGAACGCTGGGCGGAAGGAAATTCGTGGCTCCTCTCAGATTCCAGAACTTTCTGCCACAGAAATGTGAGGAACATGTGTTTTTTTAGCCAAATTTTGAGGTTTGCAAAGGATTCTGGGTAACAGAACCTGGTCCGAGCCACACAAGTCACCCCATCTTGGATTCCCCCCTCTCTCTAGTTTTCAGAAATGCACAGGTTTGGTAGGTTTCCCTAGATAGCGGCTGAGCTACAAGCCAAAATCTACAGGTAGGCACTTTGCAAAAAACACCTCTGTTTTCCTTCACAAATTTGGATGTGTCCACGTTGCGCTTTGGGGCGTTTCCTGTCGCGGGCGCTAGGCCTACCCACACAAGTGAGGTATAATTTTTATCGGGAGATGTGGGGGAACGCTGGGTGGAAGGAAATTCGTGGCTCCTCTCAGATTCCAGAACTTTCTGCAACTGAAATGTGAGGAACATGTGTTTTTTTAGCCAAATTTTGAGGTTTGCAAAGGATTCTGGGTAACAGAACCTGGTCCGAGCCACACAAGTCACCCCATCTTGGATTCCCCTAGGTCTCTAGTTTTCAGAAATGCACAGGTTTGGTAGGTTTCCCTAGGTGGCGGGTGAGCTACAGGCCAAAATCTACAGGTAGGCACTTTGCAAAAAACACCTCTGTTTTCCTTCACAAATTTGGATGTGCCAACGTTGCGCTTTGGGGCGTTTCCTGTCGCGGGCGCTAGGCCTACCCACACAAGTGAGGTATCATTTTTATCGGGAGACGTGGGGGAACGCTGGGTGGAAGGAAATTTGTGGCTCCTCTCAGATTCCAGAACTTTCTGCCACAGAAATGTTAGGAACATGTGTTTTTTTAGCCAAATTTTGGGGTTTGCAAAGGATTCTGGGTAACAGAACCTGGTCCGAGCCACACAAGTCACCCCATCTTGGATTCCCCTAGGTCTCTAGTTTTCAGAAATAGACAGCTTTGGTAGGTTTCCCTAGGTGGCGGCTGAGCTACAGGCCAAAATCTACAGGTAGGCACTTTGCAAAAAACACCTCTGTTTTCCTTCAAAAATTTGGCTGTATCCACGTTGCGCTTTGGGGCGTTTCCTGTCACGGGCGCTAGGCCTACGCACACAAGTGAGGTATCATTTTTATCGGGAGATGTGGGGGAACGCTGGGTGGAAGGAAATTCGTGGCTCCTCTCAGATTCCAGAACTTTTTGCCACAGAAATGTGAGGAACATGTGTTTTTTTAGCCACATTTTGAGGTTTGCAAAGGATTCTGGGTAACAGAACCTGGTCCGAGCCACAGAAGTCACCCCATCTTGGATTCCCCTAGGTCTCTAGTTTTCAGAAATGCACAGGTTTGGTAGGTTTCCCTATGTGGCGGCTGAGCTACAGGCCAAAATCTACAGGTAGGCACTTTGCAAAAAACACCTCTGTTTTCCTTTTAAAAATTTGGCTGTGTCGACGTTGCGCTTTGGGGCATTTCCTGTCACGGGCGCTAGGCCTACGCACACAAGTGAGGTATCATTTTTATCAGGAGACGTGGGGGAACGCTGGGCGGAAGGAAGTTCGTGGCTCCTCTCAGATTCCAGAACTTTTTGCCACAGAAATGTGAGGAACATGTGTTTTTTTAGCCAAATTTTGAGGTTTGCAAAGGATTCTGGGTAACAGAACCTGGTCCGAGCCACACAAGTCACCCCATCTTGGATTCCCCTAGGTCTCTAGTTTTCAAAAATGCACAGGTTTGGTAGGTTTCCCTAGGTGGGGGCTGAGCTACAAGCCAAAATCTACAGGTAGGCACTTTGCAAAAAACACCTCTGTTTTCCTTCACAAATTTGGATGCGTCCACTTTGCGCTTTGGGGCGTTTTCTGTCGCGAGCGCTAGGCCTACCCACACAAGTGAGGTATCATTTTTATCGGGAGACGCGGGGGAACGCTGGGTGGAAGGAAATTTGTGGCTCCTCTCAGATTCCAGAACTTTCTGCCACAGAAATGTTAGGAACATGTGTTTTTTTAGCCAAATTTTGAGGTTTGCAAAGGATTCTGGGTAACAGAACCTGGTCCGAGCCACACAAGTCACCCCATCTTGGATTCCCCTAGGTCTCTAGTTTTCAGAAATGCACAGGATTGGTAGGTTTCCCTAGGTGGCGGCTGCGCTACAAGCCAAAATCTACAGGTTGGCACTTTGCAAAAAACACCTCTGTTTTCCTTCACAAATTTGGATGCGTCCACTTTGCGCTTTGGGGCGTTTTCTGTCGCGGAAGCTAGGCCTACCCAAACAAGTGAGGTATCATTTTTATCGGGAGACGCGGGGGAACGCTGGGTGGAAGGAAATTTGTGGCTCCTCTCAGATTCCAGAACTTTTTGCCACAGAAATGTGAGGAACATGTGTTATTTTAGCCACATTTTGAGGTTTGCAAAGGATTCTGGGTAACAGAACCTAGTCCGAGCCACACAAGTCACCCCATCTTGGATTCCCCTAGGTCTCTAGTTTTCAGAAATGCACAGGTTTGGTAGGTTTCCCTAGGTGGCGGCTGAGCTACAAGCCAAAATCTACAGGTAGGCACTTTGCAAAAAACACCTCTGTTTTCCTTCACAAATTTGGATGCGTCCACTTTGCGCTTTGGGGCGTTTTCTGTCGCGAGCGCTAGGCCTACCCACACAAGTGAGGTATCATTTTTATCGGGAGACGCGGGGGAACGCTGGGTGGAAGGAAATTTGTGGCTCCTCTCAGATTCCAGAACTTTCTGCCACAGAAATGTTAGGAACATGTGTTTTTTTAGCCAAATTTTGAGGTTTGCAAAGGATTCTGGGTAACAGAACCTGGTCCGAGCCACACAAGTCACCCCATCTTGGATTCCCCTAGGTCTCTAGTTTTCAGAAATGCACAGGATTGGTAGGTTTCCCTAGGTGGCGGCTGCGCTACAAGCCAAAATCTACAGGTTGGCACTTTGCAAAAAACACCTCTGTTTTCCTTCACAAATTTGGATGCGTCCACTTTGCGCTTTGGGGCGTTTTCTGTCGCGGAAGCTAGGCCTACCCAAACAAGTGAGGTATCATTTTTATCGGGAGACGCGGGGGAACGCTGGGTGGAAGGAAATTTGTGGCTCCTCTCAGATTCCAGAACTTTTTGCCACAGAAATGTGAGGAACATGTGTTTTTTTAGCCACATTTTGAGGTTTGCAAAGGATTCTGGGTAACAGAACCTGGTCCGAGCCACACAAGTCACCCCATCTTGGATTCCCCTAGGTCTCTAGTTTTCAGAAATGCACAGGTTTGGTAGGTTTCCCTAGGTGGCGGCTGAGCTACAAGCCAAAATCTACAGGTAGGCACTTTGCAAAAAACACCTCTGTTTTCCTTCACAAATTTGGATGCGTCCACTTTGCGCTTTGGGGCGTTTTCTTTTCGCGAGCGCTAGGCCTACCCACACAAGTGAGGTATCATTTTTATCGGGAGATGCGGGGGAACGCTGGGTGGAAGGAAATTTGTGGCTCCTCTCAGATTCCACAACTTTCTGCCACAGAAATGTTAGGAACATGTGTTTTTTTAGCCAAATTTTGAGGTTTGCAAAGGATTCTGGGTAACAGAACCTGGTCCGAGCCACACAAGTCACCCCATCTTGGATTCCCCTAGGTCTCTAGTTTTCAGAAATGCACAGAATTGGTAGGTTTCCCTAGGTGGCGGCTGCGCTACAAGCCAAAATCTACAGGTTGGCACTTTGCAAAAAACACCTCTGTTTTCCTTCACAAATTTGGATGCGTCCACTTTGCGCTTTGGGGCGTTTTCTGTCGCGGGCGCTAGGCCTACCCACACAAGTGAGGTATCATTTTTATCGGGAGACGCGGGGGAACGCTGGGTGGAAGGAAATTTGTGGCTCCTCTCAGATTCCAGAACTTTATGCCACAGAAATATGAGGAACATGTGTTTTTTTAGCCAAATTTTGAGATTTGCAAAGGATTCTGGGTAACAGAACCTGGTCCGAGCCACACAAGTCACCCCATCTTGGATTCCCCTAGGTCTCTAGGTTTCAGAAATGCACAGGTTTGGTAGGTTTCCCTAAGTGGCGGCTGAGCTACAGGCCAAAATCTACAGGTAGGCACTTTGCAAAAAACACCTCTTTTTTCCTTTTAAAAATTTGGCTGTGTCGACGTTGCGCTTTGGGGCATTTCCTGTCACGGGCGCTAGGCCTACGCACACAAGTGAGGTATCATTTTTATCAGGAGACGTGGGGGAACGCTGGGCGGAAGGAAATTCGTGGCTCCTCTCAGATTCCAGAACTTTCTGCCACAGAAATGTGAGGAACATGTGTTTTTTTAGCCAAATTTTGAGGTTTGCAAAGGATTCTGGGTAACAGAACCTGGTCCGAGCCACACAAGTCACCCCATCTTGGATTCCCCCCTGTCTCTAGTTTTCAGAAATGCACAGGTTTGGTAGGTTTCCCTAGATGGCGGCTGAGCTACAAGCCAAAATCTACAGGTAGGCACTTTGCAAAAAACACCTCTGTTTTCCTTCACAAATTTGGATGTGTCCACTTTGCGCTTTGGGGCGTTTCCTGTCGCGGGCGCTAGGCCTACCCACACAAGTGAGGTATCATTTTTATCGGGAGATGTGGGGGAACGCTGGGTGGAAGGAAATTCGTGGCTCCTCTCAGATTCCAGAACTTTCTGCAACTGAAATGTGAGGAACATGTGTTTTTTTAGCCAAATTTTGAGATTTGCAAAGGATTCTGGGTAACAGAACCTGGTCCGAGCCACACAAGTCACCCCATCTTGGATTCCCCTAGGTCTCTAGTTTTCAGAAATGCACAGGTTTGGTAGGTTTCCCTAGGTGGCGGCTGAGCTACAGGCCAAAATCTACAGGTAGGCACTTTGCAAAAAACACCTCTGTTTTCCTTATAAAATTTGGCTGTGTCCACGTTGCGCTTTGGGGCATTTCCTGTCACGGGCGCTAGGCCTACGCACACAAGTGAGGTATCATTTTTATCGGGAGACGTGGGGGAACGCTGGGCGGAAGGAAATTCGTGGCTCCTCTCAGATTCCAGAACTTTTTGCCACAGAAATGTGAGGAACATGTGTTTTTTTAGCCACATTTTGAGGTTTGCAAAGGATTCTGGGTAACAGAACCTAGTCCGAGCCACACAAGTCACCCCATCTTGGATTCCCCTAGGTCTCTAGTTTTCAGAAATGCACAGGTTTGGTAGGTTTCCCTAGGTGGCGGCTGAGCTACAAGCCAAAATCTACAGGTAGGCACTTTGCAAAAAACACCTCTGTTTTCCTTCACAAATTTGGATGTGTCCACTTTGCGCTTTGGGGCGTTTTCTGTCGCGAGCGCTAGGCCTACCCACACAAGTGAGGTATCATTTTTATCGGGAGACGCGGGGGAACGCTGGGTGGAAGGAAATTTGTGGCTCCTCTCAGATTCCAGAACTTTCTGCCACAGAAATGTTAGGAACATGTGTTTTTTTAGCCAAATTTTGAGGTTTGCAAAGGATTCTGGGTAACAGAACCTGGTCCGAGCCACACAAGTCACCCCATCTTGGATTCCCCTAGGTCTCTAGTTTTCAGAAATGCACAGGATTGGTAGGTTTCCCTAGGTGGCGGCTGCGCTACAAGCCAAAATCTACAGGTTGGCACTTTGCAAAAAACACCTCTGTTTTCCTTCACAAATTTGGATGCGTCCACTTTGCGCTTTGGGGCGTTTTCTGTCGCGGGCGCTAGGCCTACCCACACAAGTGAGGTATCATTTTTATCGGGAGACGCGGGGGAACGCTGGGTGGAAGGAAATTTGTGGCTCCTCTCAGATTCCAGAACTTTATGCCACAGAAATGTGAGGAACATGTGTTTTTTTAGCCAAATTTTGAGATTTGCAAAGGATTCTGGGTAACAGAACCTGGTCCGAGCCACACAAGTCACCCCATCTTGGATTCCCCTAGGTCTCTAGTTTTCACAAATGCACAGGTTTGGTAGGTTTCCCTAGGTGGCGGCTGAGCTACAGGCCAAAATCTACAGGTAGGCACTTTGCAAAAAACACCTCTGTTTTCCTTTTAAAAATTTGGCTGTGTCGACGTTGCGCTTTGGGGCATTTCCTGTCACGGGCGCTAGGCCTACGCACACAAGTGAGGTATCATTTTTATCAGGAGACGTGGGGGAACGCTGGGCGGAAGGAAATTCGTGGCTCCTCTCAGATTCCAGAACTTTCTGCCACAGAAATGTGAGGAACATGTGTTTTTTTAGCCAAATTTTGAGGTTTGCAAAGGATTCTGGGTAACAGAACCTGGTCCGAGCCACACAAGTCACCCCATCTTGGATTCCCCCCTGTCTCTAGTTTTCAGAAATGCACAGGTTTGGTAGGTTTCCCTAGATGGCGGCTGAGCTACAAGCCAAAATCTACAGGTAGGCACTTTGCAAAAAACACCTCTGTTTTCCTTCACAAATTTGGATGTGTCCACTTTGCGCTTTGGGGCGTTTCCTGTCGCGGGCGCTAGGCCTACCCACACAAGTGAGGTATCATTTTTATCGGGAGATGTGGGGGAACGCTGGGTGGAAGGAAATTCGTGGCTCCTCTCAGATTCCAGAACTTTCTGCAACTGAAATGTGAGGAACATGTGTTTTTTTAGCCAAATTTTGAGGTTTGCAAAGGATTCTGGGTAACAGAACCTGGTCCGAGCCACACAAGTCACCCCATCTTGGATTCCCCTAGGTCTCTAGTTTTCAGAAATGCACAGGTTTGGTAGGTTTCCCTAGGTGGCGGCTGAGCTACAGGCCAAAATCTACAGGTAGGCACTTTGCAAAAAAAAACCTCTGTTTTCCTTAAAAAATGTGGCTGTGTCCACGTTGCGGTTTGGGGCGTTTCCTGTCACGGGCGCTAGGCCTACGCACACAAGTGAGGTATCATTTTTATCGGGAGATGTGGGGGAACGCTGGGTGGAAGGAAGTTCGTGGCTCCTCTCAGATTCCAGAACTTTTTGCCACAGAAATGTGAGGAACATGTGTTTTTTTTAGCCAAATTTTGAGGTTTGCAAAGGATTCTGGGTAACAGAACCTGGTCCGAGCCACACAAGTCACCCCATCTTGGATTCCCCTAGGTGTCTAGTTTTCAGAAATGCACAGGTTTGGTAGGTTTCCCTAGGTGGGGGCTGAGCTACAAGCCAAAATCTACAGGTAGGCACTTTGCAAAAAACACCTCTGTTTTCCTTCACAAATTTGGATGCGTCCACTTTGCGCTTTGGGGCGTTTCCTGTCACGGGCGCTAGGCCTACGCATGCAAGTGAGGTATCATTTTTATCGGGAGACATGGGAGAACGCTGGGTGGAAGGAAATTCGTGGCTCCTCTCAGATTCCAGAACTTTTTGCCACAGAAATGTGAGGAACATGTGTTTTTTTAGCCAAATTTTGAGGTTTGCAAAGGATTCTGGGTAACAGAACCTGGTCCGAGCCACACAAGTCACCCCATCTTGGATTCCCCTAGGTCTCTAGTTTTCAGAAATGCACAGGTTTGGTAGGTTTCCCTAGGTGGCGGCTGAGCTACAGGCCAAAATCTACAGGTAGGCACTTTGCAAAAAACACCTCTGTTTTCCTTCAAAAATGTGGCTGTGTCCACGTTGCGCTTTGGGGCGTTTCCTGTCACGGGCGCTAGGCCTACGCACACAAGTGAGGTATCATTTTTATCGGGAGATGTGGGGGAACGCTGGGTGGAAGGAAGTTCGTGGCTCCTCTCAGATTCCAGAACTTTTTGCCACAGAAATGTGAGGAACATGTGTTTTATTAGCCAAATTTTGAGGTTTGCAAAGGATTCTGGGTAACAGAACCTGGTCCGAGCCACACAAGTCACCCCATCTTGGATTCCCCTAGGTCTCTAGTTTTCAGAAATGAACAGGTTTGGTAGGTTTCCCTAGGTGGCGGCTGAGCTACAAGCCAAAATCTACAGGTAGGCACTTTGCAAAAAACACCTCTGTTTTCCTTCACAAATTTGGATGCGTCCACTTTGCGCTTTGGGGCGTTTTCTGTCGCGGGCGCTAGGCCTACCCACACAAGTGAGGTATCATTTTTATCGGGAGACGCGGGGGAACGCTGGGTGGAAGGACATTTGTGGCTCCTCTCAGATTCCAGAACTTTATGCCACAGAAATGTGAGGAACATGTGTTTTTTTAGCCAAATTTTGAGATTTGCAAAGGATTCTGGGTAACAGAACCTGGTCCGAGCCACACAAGTCACCCCGTCTTAGATTCCCCTAGGTCTCTAGTTTTCAGAAATGCACAGGTTTGGTAGGTTTCCCTAGGTGGCGGCTGAGCTACAGGCCAAAATCTACAGGTAGGCACTTTGCAAAAAACACCTCTGTTTTCCTTCAAAAATTTGGCTGTGTCCACGTTGCGCTTTGGGGCATTTCCTGTCACGGGCGCTAGGCCTACGCACACAAGTGAGGTATCATTTTTATCGGGAGACGTGGGGGAACGCTGGGCGGAAGGAAATTCGTGGCTCCTCTCAGATTCCAGAACTTTCTGCCACAGAAATGTGAGGAACATGTGTTTTTTTAGCCAAATTTTGAGGTTTGCAAAGGATTCTGGGTAACAGAACCTGGTCCGAGCCACACAAGTCACCCCATCTTGGATTCCCCTAGGTCTCTAGTTTTCAGAAATGCACAGGTTTGGTAGGTTTCCCTAGATGTCGGCTGAGCTACAAGCCAAAATCTACAGGTAGGCACTTTGCAAAAAACACCTCTGTTTTCCTTCACAAATTTGGATGTGTCCATGTTGCGCTTTGGGGCGTTTCCTGTCACGGGCGCTAGGCCTACGCATACAAGTGAGGTATCATTTTTATCAGGAGACATGGGGGAACGCTGGGTGGAAGGAATTTCGTGGCTCCTCTCAGATTCCAGAACTTTTTGCCACAGAAATGTGAGGAACATGTGTTTTTTTAGCCAAATTTTGAGGTTTGCAAAGGATTCTGGGTAACAGAACCTGGTCCGAGCCACACAAGTCACCCCATCTTGGATTCCCCTAGGTGTCTAGTTTTCAGAAATGCACAGGTTTGGTAGGTTTCCCTAGGTGGGGGCTGAGCTACAAGCCAAAATCTACAGGTAGGCACTTTGCAAAAAACACCTCTGTTTTCCTTCACAAATTTGGATGCGTCCACTTTGCGCTTTGGGGCGTTTCCTGTCACGGGCGCTAGGCCTACGCATGCAAGTGAGGTATCATTTTTATCGGGAGACATGGGAGAACGCTGGGTGGAAGGAAATTCGTGGCTCCTCT
This sequence comes from Pleurodeles waltl, assembly GCF_031143425.1. Taxonomy (NCBI): domain Eukaryota; kingdom Metazoa; phylum Chordata; class Amphibia; order Caudata; family Salamandridae; genus Pleurodeles; species Pleurodeles waltl. Next base: position 1,481,622,364 of record NC_090440.1, read on the forward strand.
CAGATTCCAGAACTTTTTGCCACAGAAATGTGAGGAACATGTGTTTTTTTAGCCAAATTTTGAGGTTTGCAAAGGATTCTGGGTAACAGAACCTGGTCCGAGCCACACAAGTCACCCCATCTTGGATTCCCCTAGGTCTCTAGTTTTCAGAAATGCACAGGTTTGGTAGGTTTCCCTAGGTGGCGGCTGAGCTACAGGCCAAAATCTACAGGTAGGCACTTTGCAAAAAACACCTCTGTTTTCCTTCAAAAATGTGGCTGTGTCCACGTTGCGCTTTGGGGCGTTTCCTGTCACGGGCGCTAGGCCTACGCACACAAGTGAGGTATCATTTTTATCGGGAGATGTGGGGGAACGCTGGGTGGAAGGAAGTTCGTGGCTCCTCTCAGATTCCAGAACTTTTTGCCACAGAAATGTGAGGAACATGTGTTTTATTAGCCAAATTTTGAGGTTTGCAAAGGATTCTGGGTAACAGAACCTGGTCCGAGCCACACAAGTCACCCCATCTTGGATTCCCCTAGGTCTCTAGTTTTCAGAAATGCACAGGTTTGGTAGGTTTCCCTAGGTGGCGGCTGAGCTACAAGCCAAAATCTACAGGTAGGCACTTTGCAAAAAACACCTCTGTTTTCCTTCACAAATTTGGATGCGTCCACTTTGCGCTTTGGGGCGTTTTCTGTCGCGGGCGCTAGGCCTACCCACACAAGTGAGGTATCATTTTTATCGGGAGACGCGGGGGAACGCTGGGTGGAAGGAAATTTGTGGCTCCTCTCAGATTCCAGAACTTTATGCCACAGAAATGTGAGGAACATGTGTTTTTTTAGCCAAATTTTGAGATTTGCAAAGGATTCTGGGTAACAGAACCTGGTCCGAGCCACACAAGTCACCCCGTCTTAGATTCCCCTAGGTCTCTAGTTTTCAGAAATGCACAGGTTTGGTAGGTTTCCCTAGGTGGCGGCTGAGCTACAGGCCAAAATCTACAGGTAGGCACTTTGCAAAAAACACCTCTGTTTTCCTTCAAAAATTTGGCTGTGTCCACGTTGCGCTTTGGGGCATTTCCTGTCACGGGCGCTAGGCCTACGCACACAAGTGAGGTATCATTTTTATCGGGAGACGTGGGGGAACGCTGGGCGGAAGGAAATTCGTGGCTCCTCTCAGATTCCAGAACTTTCTGCCACAGAAATGTGAGGAACATGTGTTTTTTTAGCCAAATTTTGAGGTTTGCAAAGGATTCTGGGTAACAGAACCTGGTCCGAGCCACACAAGTCACCCCATCTTGGATTCCCCTAGGTCTCTAGTTTTCAGAAATGCACAGGTTTGGTAGGTTTCCCTAGATGTCGGCTGAGCTACAAGCCAAAATCTACAGGTAGGGCACTTTGCAAAAAACACCTCTGTTTTCCTTCACAAATTTGGATGTGTCCATGTTGCGCTTTGGGGCGTTTCCTGTCACGGGCGCTAGGCCTACGCATACAAGTGAGGTATCATTTTTATCAGGAGACATGGGGGAACGCTGGGTGGAAGGAATTTCGTGGCTCCTCTCAGATTCCAGAACTTTTTGCCACAGAAATGTGAGGAACATGTGTTTTTTTTAGCCAAATTTTGAGGTTTGCAAAGGATTCTGGGTAACAGAACCTGGTCCGAGCCACACAAGTCACCCCATCTTGGATTCCCCTAGGTCTCTAGTTTTCAGAAATGCACAGGTTTGGTAGGTTTCCCTAGGTGGCGGCTGAGCTACAGGCCAAAATCTACAGGTAGGCACTTTGCAAAAAACACCTCTGTTTTCCTTCAAAAATTTGGCTGTGTCCACGTTGCGCTTTGGGGCGTTTCCTGTCACGGGCGCTAGGCCTACGCACACAAGTGAGGTATCATTTTTATCGGGAGATGTGGGGGAACGCTGGGTGGAAGGAAATTCGTGGCTCCTCTCAGATTCCAGAACTTTTTGCCACAGAAATGTGAGGAACATGTGTTTTTTTAGCCAAATTTTGAGGTTTGCAAAGGATTCTGGGTAACAGAACCTGGTCCGAGCCACACAAGTCACCCCATCTTGGATTCCCCTAGGTCTCTAGTTTTCAGAAATGCACAGGTTTGGTAGGTTTCCCTAGGTGGCGGCTGAGCTACAGGCCAAAATCTACAGGTAGGCACTTTGCAAAAAACACCTCTGTTTTCCTTCACAAATTTGGATGTGTCCACTTTGCGCTTTGGGGCGTTTTCTGTCGCGAGCGCTAGGCCTACCCACACAAGTGAGGTATCATTTTTATCGGGAGACGCGGGGGAACGCTGGGTGGAAGGAAATTTGTGGCTCCTCTCAGATTCCAGAACTTTCTGCCACAGAAATGTTAGGAACATGTGTTTTTTTAGCCAAATTTTGAGGTTTGCAAAGGATTCTGGGTAACAGAACCTGGTCCGAGCCACACAAGTCACCCCATCTTGGATTCCCCTAGGTCTCTAGTTTTCAGAAATGCACAGGATTGGTAGGTTTCCCTAGGTGGCGGCTGCGCTACAAGCCAAAATCTACAGGTTGGCACTTTGCAAAAAACACCTCTGTTTTCCTTCACAAATTGGATGCGTCCACTTTGCGCTTTGGGGCGTTTTCTGTCGCGGGCGCTAGGCCTACCCACACAAGTGAGGTATCATTTTTATCGGGAGACGCGGGGGAACGCTGGGTGGAAGGAAATTTGTGGCTCCTCTCAGATTCCAGAACTTTATGCCACAGAAATGTGAGGAACATGTGTTTTTTTAGCCAAATTTTGAGATTTGCAAAGGATTCTGGGTAACAGAACCTGGTCCGAGCCACACAAGTCACCCCATCTTGGATTCCCCTAGGTCTCTAGTTTTCACAAATGCACAGGTTTGGTAGGTTTCCCTAGGTGGCGGCTGAGCTACAGGCCAAAATCTACAGGTAGGCACTTTGCAAAAAACACCTCTGTTTTCCTTTTAAAAATTTGGCTGTGTCGACGTTGCGCTTTGGGGCATTTCCTGTCACGGGCGCTAGGCCTACGCATGCAAGTGAGGTATCATTTTTATCGGGAGACATGGGAGAACGCTGGGTGGAAGGAAATTCGTGGCTCCTCTCAGATTCCAGAACTTTTTGCCACAGAAATGTGAGGAACATGTGTTTTTTTAGCCAAATTTTGAGGTTTGCAAAGGATTCTGGGTAACAGAACCTGGTCCGAGCCACACAAGTCACGCCATCTTGGATTCCCCTAGGTCTCTAGTTTTCAGAAATGCACAGGTTTGGTAGGTTTCCCTAGGTGGCGGCTGAGCTACAGGCCAAAATCTACAGGTAGGCACTTTGCAAAAAACACCTCTGTTTTCCTTCAAAAATGTGGCTGTGTCCACGTTGCGCTTTGGGGCATTTCCTGTCACGGGCGCTAGGCCTACGCACACAAGTGAGGTATCATTTTTATCGGGAGATGTGGGGGAACGCTGGGTGGAAGGAAGTTCGTGGCTCCTCTCAGATTCCAGAACTTTTTGCCACAGAAATGTGAGGAACATGTGTTTTTTTAGCCAAATTTTGAGGTTTGCAAAGGATTCTGGGTAACAGAACCTGGTCCGAGCCACACAAGTCACCCCATCTTGGATTCCCCTAGGTCTCTAGTTTTCAGAAATGCACAGGTTTGGTAGGTTTCCCTAGGTGGCGGCTGAGCTACAAGCCAAAATCTACAGGTAGGCACTTTGCAAAAAACCACCTCTGTTTTCCTTCACAAATTTGGATGCGTCCACTTTGCGCTTTGGGGCGTTTTCTGTCGCGGGCGCTAGGCCTACCCACACAAGTGAGGTATCATTTTTATCGGGAGACCCGGGGGAACGCTGGGTGGAAGGAAATTTGTGGCTCCTCTCAGATTCCAGAACTTTATGCCACAGAAATGTGAGGAACATGTGTTTTTTTAGCCAAATTTTGAGATTTGCAAAGGATTCTGGGTAACAGAACCTGGTCCGAGCCACACAAGTCACCCCGTCTTAGATTCCCCTAGGTCTCTAGTTTTCAGAAATGCACAGGTTTGGTAGGTTTCCCTAGGTGGCGGCTGAGCTACAGGCCAAAATCTACAGGTAGGCACTTTGCAAAAAACACCTCTGTTTTCCTTCAAAAATTTGGCTGTGTCCACGTTGCGCTTTGGGGCATTTCCTGTCACGGGCGCTAGGCCTACGCACACAAGTGAGGTATCATTTTTATCGGGAGAAGTGGGGGAACGCTGGGCGGAAGGAAATTCGTGGCTCCTCTCAGATTCCAGAACTTTCTGCCACAGAAATGTGAGGAACATGTGTTTTTTTAGCCAAATTTTGAGGTTTGCAAAGGATTCTGGGTAACAGAACCTGGTCCGAGCCACACAAGTCTCCCCATCTTGGATTCCCCTAGGTCTCTAGTTTTCAGAAATGCACAGGTTTGGTAGGTTTCCCTAGATGTCGGCTGAGCTACAAGCCAAAATCTACAGGTAGGCACTTTGCAAAAAACACCTCTGTTTTCCTTCACAAATTTGGATGTGTCCACGTTGCGCTTTGGGGCGTTTCCTGTCACGGGCGCTAGGCCTACGCATACAAGTGAGGTATCATTTTTATCAGGAGACATGGGGGAACGCTGGGTGGAAGGAATTTCGTGGCTCCTCTCAGATTCCAGAACTTTTTGCCACAGAAATGTGAGGAACATGTGTTTTTTTAGCCAAATTTTGAGGTTTGCAAAGGATTCTGGGTAACAGAACCTGGTCCGAGCCACACAAGTCACCCCATCTTGGATTCCCCTAGGTCTCTAGTTTTCAGAAATGCACAGGTTTGGTAGGTTTCCCTAGGTGGCGGCTGAGCTACAGGCCAAAATCTACAGGTAGGCACTTTGCAAAAAACACCTCTGTTTTCCTTCAAAAATTTGGCTGTGTCCACGTTGCGCTTTGGGGCGTTTCCTGTCACGGGCGCTAGGCCTACGCACACAAGTGAGGTATCATTTTTATCGGGAGATGTGGGGGAACGCTGGGTGGAAGGAAATTCGTGGCTCCTCTCAGATTCCAGAACTTTTTGCCACAGAAATGTGAGGAACATGTGTTTTTTGAGCCAAATTTTGAGGTTTGCAAAGGATTCTGGGTAATAGAACCTGGTCCGAGCCACACAAGTCACCCCATATTGGATTCCCCTAGGTCTCTAGTTTTCAGAAATGCACAGGTTTGGTAGGTTTCCCTAGGTGGCGGCTGAGCTACAGGCCAAAATCTACAGGTAGGCACTTTGCAAAAAACACCTCTGTTTTCCTTCACAAATTTGGATGTGTCCACTTTGCGGTTTGGGGCGTTTTCTGTCGCGAGCGCTAGGCCTACCCACACAAGTGAGGTATCATTTTTATCGGGAGACGCGGGGGAACGCTGGGTGGAAGGAAATTCGTGGCTCCTCTCAGATTCCAGAACTTTCTGCAACTGAAATGTGAGGAACATGTGTTTTTTTAGCCAAATTTTGAGGTTTGCAAAGGATTCTGGGTAACAGAACCTGGTCCGAGCCACACAAGTCACCCCATCTTGGATTCCCCTAGGTCTCTAGTTTTCAGAAATGCACAGGTTTGGTAGGTTTCCCTAGGTGGCGGCTGAGCTACAGGCCAAAATCTACAGGTAGGCACTTTGCAAAAAAAAACCTCTGTTTTCCTTAAAAAATGTGGCTGTGTCCACGTTGCGGTTTGGGGCGTTTCCTGTCACGGGCGCTAGGCCTACGCACACAAGTGAGGTATCATTTTTATCGGGAGATGTGGGGGAACGCTGGGTGGAAGGAAGTTCGTGGCTCCTCTCAGATTCCAGAACTTTTTGCCACAGAAATGTGAGGAACATGTGTTTTTTTTAGCCAAATTTTGAGGTTTGCAAAGGATTCTGGGTAACAGAACCTGGTCCGAGCCACACAAGTCACCCCATCTTGGATTCCCCTAGGTGTCTAGTTTTCAGAAATGCACAGGTTTGGTAGGTTTCCCTAGGTGGGGGCTGAGCTACAAGCCAAAATCTACAGGTAGGCACTTTGCAAAAAACACCTCTGTTTTCCTTCACAAATTTGGATGCGTCCACTTTGCGCTTTGGGGCGTTTCCTGTCACGGGCGCTAGGCCTACGCATGCAAGTGAGGTATCATTTTTATCGGGAGACATGGGAGAACGCTGGGTGGAAGGAAATTCGTGGCTCCTCTCAGATTCCAGAACTTTTTGCCACAGAAATGTGAGGAACATGTGTTTTTTTAGCCAAATTTTGAGGTTTGCAAAGGATTCTGGGTAACAGAACCTGGTCCGAGCCACACAAGTCACCCCATCTTGGATTCCCCTAGGTCCTCTAGTTTTCAGAAATGCACAGGTTTGGTAGGTTTCCCTAGGTGGCGGCTGAGCTACAGGCCAAAATCTACAGGTAGGCACTTTGCAAAAAACACCTCTGTTTTCCTTCAAAAATGTGGCTGTGTCCACGTTGCGCTTTGGGGCGTTTCCTGTCACGGGCGCTAGGCCTACGCACACAAGTGAGGTATCATTTTTATCGGGAGATGTGGGGGAACGCTGGGTGGAAGGAAGTTCGTGGCTCCTCTCAGATTCCAGAACTTTTTGCCACAGAAATGTGAGGAACATGTGTTTTATTAGCCAAATTTTGAGGTTTGCAAAGGATTCTGGGTAACAGAACCTGGTCCGAGCCACACAAGTCACCCCATCTTGGATTCCCCTAGGTCTCTAGTTTTCAGAAATGAACAGGTTTGGTAGGTTTCCCTAGGTGGCGGCTGAGCTACAAGCCAAAATCTACAGGTAGGCACTTTGCAAAAAACACCTCTGTTTTCCTTCACAAATTTGGATGCGTCCACTTTGCGCTTTGGGGCGTTTTCTGTCGCGGGCGCTAGGCCTACCCACACAAGTGAGGTATCATTTTTATCGGGAGACGCGGGGGAACGCTGGGTGGAAGGACATTTGTGGCTCCTCTCAGATTCCAGAACTTTATGCCACAGAAATGTGAGGAACATGTGTTTTTTTAGCCAAATTTTGAGATTTGCAAAGGATTCTGGGTAACAGAACCTGGTCCGAGCCACACAAGTCACCCCGTCTTAGATTCCCCTAGGTCTCTAGTTTTCAGAAATGCACAGGTTTGGTAGGTTTCCCTAGGTGGCGGCTGAGCTACAGGCCAAAATCTACAGGTAGGCACTTTGCAAAAAACACCTCTGTTTTCCTTCAAAAATTTGGCTGTGTCCACGTTGCGCTTTGGGGCATTTCCTGTCACGGGCGCTAGGCCTACGCACACAAGTGAGGTATCATTTTTATCGGGAGACGTGGGGGAACGCTGGGCGGAAGGAAATTCGTGGCTCCTCTCAGATTCCAGAACTTTCTGCCACAGAAATGTGAGGAACATGTGTTTTTTTAGCCAAATTTTGAGGTTTGCAAAGGATTCTGGGTAACAGAACCTGGTCCGAGCCACACAAGTCACCCCATCTTGGATTCCCCTAGGTCTCTAGTTTTCAGAAATGCACAGGTTTGGTAGGTTTCCCTAGATGTCGGCTGAGCTACAAGCCAAAATCTACAGGTAGGCACTTTGCAAAAAACACCTCTGTTTTCCTTCACAAATTTGGATGTGTCCATGTTGCGCTTTGGGGCGTTTCCTGTCACGGGCGCTAGGCCTACGCATACAAGTGAGGTATCATTTTTATCAGGAGACATGGGGGAACGCTGGGTGGAAGGAATTTCGTGGCTCCTCTCAGATTCCAGAACTTTTTGCCACAGAAATGTGAGGAACATGTGTTTTTTTAGCCAAATTTTGAGGTTTGCAAAGGATTCTGGGTAACAGAACCTGGTCCGAGCCACACAAGTCACCCCATCTTGGATTCCCCTAGGTGTCTAGTTTTCAGAAATGCACAGGTTTGGTAGGTTTCCCTAGGTGGGGGCTGAGCTACAAGCCAAAATCTACAGGTAGGCACTTTGCAAAAAACACCTCTGTTTTCCTTCACAAATTTGGATGCGTCCACTTTGCGCTTTGGGGCGTTTCCTGTCACGGGCGCTAGGCCTACGCATGCAAGTGAGGTATCATTTTTATCGGGAGACATGGGAGAACGCTGGGTGGAAGGAAATTCGTGGCTCCTCTCAGATTCCAGAACTTTTTGCCACAGAAATGTGAGGAACATGTGTTTTTTTAGCCAAATTTTGAGGTTTGCAAAGGATTCTGGGTAACAGAACCTGGTCCGAGCCACACAAGTCACCCCATCTTGGATTCCCCTAGGTCTCTAGTTTTCAGAAATGCACAGGTTTGGTAGGTTTCCCTAGGTGGCGGCTGAGCTACAGGCCAAAATCTACAGGTAGGCACTTTGCAAAAAACACCTCTGTTTTCCTTCAAAAATGTGGCTGTGTCCACGTTGCGCTTTGGGGCGTTTCCTGTCACGGGCGCTAGGCCTACGCACACAAGTGAGGTATCATTTTTATCGGGAGATGTGGGGGAACGCTGGGTGGAAGGAAGTTCGTGGCTCCTCTCAGATTCCAGAACTTTTTGCCACAGAAATGTGAGGAACATGTGTTTTATTAGCCAAATTTTGAGGTTTGCAAAGGATTCTGGGTAACAGAACCTGGTCCGAGCCACACAAGTCACCCCATCTTGGATTCCCCTAGGTCTCTAGTTTTCAGAAATGCACAGGTTTGGTAGGTTTCCCTAGGTGGCGGCTGAGCTACAAGCCAAAATCTACAGGTAGGCACTTTGCAAAAAACACCTCTGTTTTCCTTCACAAATTTGGATGCGTCCACTTTGCGCTTTGGGGCGTTTTCTGTCGCGGGCGCTAGGCCTACCCACACAAGTGAGGTATCATTTTTATCGGGAGACGCGGGGGAACGCTGGGTGGAAGGAAATTTGTGGCTCCTCTCAGATTCCAGAACTTTATGCCACAGAAATGTGAGGAACATGTGTTTTTTTAGCCAAATTTTGAGATTTGCAAAGGATTCTGGGTAACAGAACCTGGTCCGAGCCACACAAGTCACCCCGTCTTAGATTCCCCTAGGTCTCTAGTTTTCAGAAATGCACAGGTTTGGTAGGTTTCCCTAGGTGGCGGCTGAGCTACAGGCCAAAATCTACAGGTAGGCACTTTGCAAAAAACACCTCTGTTTTCCTTCAAAAATTTGGCTGTGTCCACGTTGCGCTTTGGGGCATTTCCTGTCACGGGCGCTAGGCCTACGCACACAAGTGAGGTATCATTTTTATCGGGAGACGTGGGGGAACGCTGGGCGGAAGGAAATTCGTGGCTCCTCTCAGATTCCAGAACTTTCTGCCACAGAAATGTGAGGAACATGTGTTTTTTTAGCCAAATTTTGAGGTTTGCAAAGGATTCTGGGTAACAGAACCTGGTCCGAGCCACACAAGTCACCCCATCTTGGATTCCCCTAGGTCTCTAGTTTTCAGAAATGCACAGGTTTGGTAGGTTTCCCTAGATGTCGGCTGAGCTACAAGCCAAAATCTACAGGTAGGCACTTTGCAAAAAACACCTCTGTTTTCCTTCACAAATTTGGATGTGTCCATGTTGCGCTTTGGGGCGTTTCCTGTCACGGGCGCTAGGCCTACGCATACAAGTGAGGTATCATTTTTATCAGGAGACATGGGGGAACGCTGGGTGGAAGGAATTTCGTGGCTCCTCTCAGATTCCAGAACTTTTTGCCACAGAAATGTGAGGAACATGTGTTTTTTTAGCCAAATTTTGAGGTTTGCAAAGGATTCTGGGTAACAGAACCTGGTCCGAGCCACACAAGTCACCCCATCTTGGATTCCCCTAGGTCTCTAGTTTTCAGAAATGCACAGGTTTGGTAGGTTTCCCTAGGTGGCGGCTGAGCTACAGGCCAAAATCTACAGGTAGGCACTTTGCAAAAAACACCTCTGTTTTCCTTCAAAAATTTGGCTGTGTCCACGTTGCGCTTTGGGGCGTTTCCTGTCACGGGCGCTAGGCCTACGCACACAAGTGAGGTATCATTTTTATCGGGAGATGTGGGGGAACGCTGGGTGGAAGGAAATTCGTGGCTCCTCTCAGATTCCAGAACTTTTTGCCACAGAAATGTGAGGAACATGTGTTTTTTTAGCCAAATTTTGAGGTTTGCAAAGGATTCTGGGTAACAGAACCTGGTCCGAGCCACACAAGTCACCCCATCTTGGATTCCCCTAGGTCTCTAGTTTTCAGAAATGCACAGGTTTGGTAGGTTTCCCTAGGTGGCGGCTGAGCTACAGGCCAAAATCTACAGGTAGGCACTTTGCAAAAAACACCTCTGTTTTCCTTCACAAATTTGGATGTGTCCACTTTGCGCTTTGGGGCGTTTTCTGTCGCGAGCGCTAGGCCTACCCACACAAGTGAGGTATCATTTTTATCGGGAGACGCGGGGGAACGCTGGGTGGAAGGAAATTTGTGGCTCCTCTCAGATTCCAGAACTTTCTGCCACAGAAATGTTAGGAACATGTGTTTTTTTAGCCAAATTTTGAGGTTTGCAAAGGATTCTGGGTAACAGAACCTGGTCCGAGCCACACAAGTCACCCCATCTTGGATTCCCCTAGGTCTCTAGTTTTCAGAAATGCACAGGATTGGTAGGTTTCCCTAGGTGGCGGCTGCGCTACAAGCCAAAATCTACAGGTTGGCACTTTGCAAAAAACACCTCTGTTTTCCTTCACAAATTTGGATGCGTCCACTTTGCGCTTTGGGGCGTTTTCTGTCGCGGGCGCTAGGCCTACCCACACAAGTGAGGTATCATTTTTATCGGGAGACGCGGGGGAACGCTGGGTGGAAGGAAATTTGTGGCTCCTCTCAGATTCCAGAACTTTATGCCACAGAAATGTGAGGAACATGTGTTTTTTTAGCCAAATTTTGAGATTTGCAAAGGATTCTGGGTAACAGAACCTGGTCCGAGCCACACAAGTCACCCCATCTTGGATTCCCCTAGGTCTCTAGTTTTCACAAATGCACAGGTTTGGTAGGTTTCCCTAGGTGGCGGCTGAGCTACAGGCCAAAATCTACAGGTAGGCACTTTGCAAAAAACACCTCTGTTTTCCTTTTAAAAATTTGGCTGTGTCGACGTTGCGCTTTGGGGCATTTCCTGTCACGGGCGCTAGGCCTACGCATGCAAGTGAGGTATCATTTTTATCGGGAGACATGGGAGAACGCTGGGTGGAAGGAAATTCGTGGCTCCTCTCAGATTCCAGAACTTTTTGCCACAGAAATGTGAGGAACATGTGTTTTTTTAGCCAAATTTTGAGGTTTGCAAAGGATTCTGGGTAACAGAACCTGGTCCGAGCCACACAAGTCACGCCATCTTGGATTCCCCTAGGTCTCTAGTTTTCAGAAATGCACAGGTTTGGTAGGTTTCCCTAGGTGGCGGCTGAGCTACAGGCCAAAATCTACAGGTAGGCACTTTGCAAAAAACACCTCTGTTTTCCTTCAAAAATGTGGCTGTGTCCACGTTGCGCTTTGGGGCATTTCCTGTCACGGGCGCTAGGCCTACGCACACAAGTGAGGTATCATTTTTATCGGGAGATGTGGGGGAACGCTGGGTGGAAGGAAGTTCGTGGCTCCTCTCAGATTCCAGAACTTTTTGCCACAGAAATGTGAGGAACATGTGTTTTTTTAGCCAAATTTTGAGGTTTGCAAAGGATTCTGGGTAACAGAACCTGGTCCGAGCCACACAAGTCACCCCATCTTGGATTCCCCTAGGTCTCTAGTTTTCAGAAATGCACAGGTTTGGTAGGTTTCCCTAGGTGGCGGCTGAGCTACAAGCCAAAATCTACAGGTAGGCACTTTGCAAAAAACACCTCTGTTTTCCTTCACAAATTTGGATGCGTCCACTTTGCGCTTTGGGGCGTTTTCTGTCGCGGGCGCTAGGCCTACCCACACAAGTGAGGTATCATTTTTATCGGGAGACCCGGGGGAACGCTGGGTGGAAGGAAATTTGTGGCTCCTCTCAGATTCCAGAACTTTATGCCACAGAAATGTGAGGAACATGTGTTTTTTTAGCCAAATTTTGAGATTTGCAAAGGATTCTGGGTAACAGAACCTGGTCCGAGCCACACAAGTCACCCCGTCTTAGATTCCCCTAGGTCTCTAGTTTTCAGAAATGCACAGGTTTGGTAGGTTTCCCTAGGTGGCGGCTGAGCTACAGGCCAAAATCTACAGGTAGGCACTTTGCAAAAAACACCTCTGTTTTCCTTCAAAAATTTGGCTGTGTCCACGTTGCGCTTTGGGGCATTTCCTGTCACGGGCGCTAGGCCTACGCACACAAGTGAGGTATCATTTTTATCGGGAGAAGTGGGGGGAACGCTGGGCGGAAGGAAATTCGTGGCTCCTCTCAGATTCCAGAACTTTCTGCCACAGAAATGTGAGGAACATGTGTTTTTTTAGCCAAATTTTGAGGTTTGCAAAGGATTCTGGGTAACAGAACCTGGTCCGAGCCACACAAGTCTCCCCATCTTGGATTCCCCTAGGTCTCTAGTTTTCAGAAATGCACAGGTTTGGTAGGTTTCCCTAGATGTCGGCTGAGCTACAAGCCAAAATCTACAGGTAGGCACTTTGCAAAAAACACCTCTGTTTTCCTTCACAAATTTGGATGTGTCCACGTTGCGCTTTGGGGCGTTTCCTGTCACGGGCGCTAGGCCTACGCATACAAGTGAGGTATCATTTTTATCAGGAGACATGGGGGAACGCTGGGTGGAAGGAATTTCGTGGCTCCTCTCAGATTCCAGAACTTTTTGCCACAGAAATGTGAGGAACATGTGTTTTTTTAGCCAAATTTTGAGGTTTGCAAAGGATTCTGGGTAACAGAACCTGGTCCGAGCCACACAAGTCACCCCATCTTGGATTCCCCTAGGTCTCTAGTTTTCAGAAATGCACAGGTTTGGTAGGTTTCCCTAGGTGGCGGCTGAGCTACAGGCCAAAATCTACAGGTAGGCACTTTGCAAAAAACACCTCTGTTTTCCTTCAAAAATTTGGCTGTGTCCACGTTGCGCTTTGGGGCGTTTCCTGTCACGGGCGCTAGGCCTACGCACACAAGTGAGGTATCATTTTTATCGGGAGATGTGGGGGAACGCTGGGTGGAAGGAAATTCGTGGCTCCTCTCAGATTCCAGAACTTTTTGCCACAGAAATGTGAGGAACATGTGTTTTTTGAGCCAAATTTTGAGGTTTGCAAAGGATTCTGGGTAATAGAACCTGGTCCGAGCCACACAAGTCACCCCATATTGGATTCCCCTAGGTCTCTAGTTTTCAGAAATGCACAGGTTTGGTAGGTTTCCCTAGGTGGCGGCTGAGCTACAGGCCAAAATCTACAGGTAGGCACTTTGCAAAAAACACCTCTGTTTTCCTTCACAAATTTGGATGTGTCCACTTTGCGGTTTGGGGCGTTTTCTGTCGCGAGCGCTAGGCCTACCCACACAAGTGAGGTATCATTTTTATCGGGAGACGCGGGGGGAACGCTGGGTGGAAGGAAATTTGTGGCTCCTCTCAGATTCCAGAACTTTCTGCCACAGAAATGTTAGGAACATGTGTTTTTTTAGCCAAATTTTGAGGTTTGCAAAGGATTCTGGGTAACAGAACCTGGTCCGAGCCACACAAGTCACCCCATCTTGGATTCCCCTAGGTCTCTAGTTTTCAGAAATGCACAGGATTGGTAGGTTTCCCTAGGTGGCGGCTGCGCTACAAGCCAAAATCTACAGGTTGGCACTTTGCAAAAAACACCTCTGTTTTCCTTCACAAATTTGGATGCGTCCACTTTGCGCTTTGGGGCGTTTTCTGTCGCGGGCGCTAGGCCTACCCACACAAGTGAGGTATCATTTTTATCGGGAGACGCGGGGGAACGCTGGGTGGAAGGAAATTTGTGGCTCCTCTCAGATTCCAGAACTTTATGCCACAGAAATGTGAGGAACATGTGTTTTTTTAGCCAAATTTTGAGATTTGCAAAGGATTCTGGGTAACAGAACCTGGTCCGAGCCACACAAGTCACCCCATCTTGGATTCCCCTAGGTCTCTAGTTTTCACAAATGCACAGGTTTGGTAGGTTTCCCTAGGTGGCGGCTGAGCTACAGGCCAAAATCTACAGGTAGGCACTTTGCAAAAAACACCTCTGTTTTCCTTTTAAAAATGTGGCTGTGTCGACGTTGCGCTTTGGGGCATTTCCTGTCACGGGCGCTAGGCCTACGCACACAAGTGAGGTATCATTTTTATCAGGAGACGTGGGGGAACGCTGGGCGGAAGGAAATTCGTGGCTCCTCTCAGATTCCAGAACTTTCTGCCACAGAAATGTGAGGAACATGTGTTTTTTTTAGCCAAATTTTGAGGTTTGCAAAGGATTCTGGGTAACAGAACCTGGTCCGAGCCACACAAGTCACCCCATCTTGGATTCCCCCCTGTCTCTAGTTTTCAGAAATGCACAGGTTTGGTAGGTTTCCCTAGATGGCGGCTGAGCTACAAGCCAAAATCTACAGGTAGGCACTTTGCAAAAAACACCTCTGTTTTCCTTCACAAATTTGGATGTGTCCACTTTGCGCTTTGGGGCGTTTCCTGTCGCGGGCGCTAGGCCTACCCACACAAGTGAGGTATCATTTTTATCGGGAGATGTGGGGGAACGCTGGGTGGAAGGAAATTCGTGGCTCCTCTCAGATTCCAGAACTTTCTGCAACTGAAATGTGAGGAACATGTGTTTTTTTAGCCAAATTTTGAGGTTTGCAAAGGATTCTGGGTAACAGAACCTGGTCCGAGACACACAAGTCACCCCATCTTGGATTCCCCTACGTCTCTAGTTTTCAGAAATGCACAGGTTTGGTAGGTTTCCCTAGGTGGCGGCTGAGCTACAGGCCAAAATCTACAGGTAGGCACTTTGCAAAAAACACCTCTGTTTTCCTTCAAAAATGTGGCTGTGTCCACGTTGCGGTTTGGGGCGTTTCCTGTCACGGGCGCTAGGCCTACGCACACAAGTGAGGTATCATTTTTATCGGGAGATGTGGGGGAACGCTGGGTGGAAGGAAGTTCGTGGCTCCTCTCAGATTCCAGAACTTTTTGCCACAGAAATGTGAGGAACATGTGTTTTTTTAGCCAAATTTTGAGGTTTGCAAAGGATTCTGCGTAACAGAACCTGGTCCGAGCCACACAAGTCACCCCATCTTGGATTCCCCTAGGTGTCTAGTTTTCAGAAATGCACAGGTTTGGTAGGTTTCCCTAGGTGGGGGCTGAGCTACAAGCCAAAATCTACAGGTAGGCACTTTGCAAAAAACACCTCTGTTTTCCTTCACAAATTTGGATGCGTCCACTTTGCGCTTTGGGGCGTTTCCTGTCACGGGCGCTAGGCCTACGCATGCAAGTGAGGTATCATTTTTATCGGGAGACATGGGAGAACGCTGGGTGGAAGGAAATTCGTGGCTCCTCTCAGATTCCAGAACTTTTTGCCACAGAAATGTGAGGAACATGTGTTTTTTTAGCCAAATTTTGAGGTTTGCAAAGGATTCTGGGTAACAGAACCTGGTCCGAGCCACACAAGTCACCCCATCTTGGATTCCCCTAGGTCTCTAGTTTTCAGAAATGCACAGGTTTGGTAGGTTTCCCTAGGTGGCGGCTGAGCTACAGGCCAAAATCTACAGGTAGGCACTTTGCAAAAAACACCTCTGTTTTCCTTCAAAAATGTGGCTGTGTCCACGTTGCGCTTTGGGGCGTTTCCTGTCACGGGCGCTAGGCCTACGCACACAAGTGAGGTATCATTTTTATCGGGAGATGTGGGGGAACGCTGGGTGGAAGGAAGTTCGTGGCTCCTCTCAGATTCCAGAACTTTTTGCCACAGAAATGTGAGGAACATGTGTTTTTTTAGCCAAATTTTGAGGTTTGCAAAGGATTCTGGGTAACAGAACCTGGTCCGAGCCACACAAGTCACCCCATCTTGGATTCCCCTAGGTCTCTAGTTTTCAGAAATGCACAGGTTTGGTAGGTTTCCCTAGGTGGTGGCTGAGCTACAAGCCAAAATCTACAGGTAGGCACTTTGCAAAAAACACCTCTGTTTTCCTTCACAAATTTGGATGCGTCCACTTTGCGCTTTGGGGCGTTTTCTGTCGCGGGCGCTAGGCCTACCCACACAAGTGAGGTATCATTTTTATCGGGAGACGCGGGGGAACGCTGGGTGGAAGGAAATTTGTGGCTCCTCTCAGATTCCAGAACTTTATGCCACAGAAATGTGAGGAACATGTGTTTTTTTAGCCAAATTTTGAGATTTGCAAAGGATTCTGGGTAACAGAACCTGGTCCGAGCCACACAAGTCACCCCGTCTTAGATTCCCCTAGGTCTCTAGTTTTCAGAAATGCACAGGTTTGGTAGGTTTCCCTAGGTGGCGGCTGAGCTACAGGCCAAAATCTACAGGTAGGCACTTTGCAAAAAACACCTCTGTTTTCCTTCAAAAATTTGGCTGTGTCCACGTTGCGCTTTGGGGCATTTCCTGTCACGGGCGCTAGGCCTACGCACACAAGTGAGGTATCATTTTTATCGGGAGACGTGGGGGAACGCTGGGCGGAAGGAAATTCGTGGCTCCTCTCAGATTCCAGAACTTTCTGCCACAGAAATGTGAGGAACATGTGTTTTTTTAGCCAAATTTTGAGGTTTGCAAAGGATTCTGGGTAACAGAACCTGGTCCGAGCCACACAAGTCACCCCATCTTGGATTCCCCTAGGTCTCTAGTTTTCAGAAATGCACAGGTTTGGTAGGTTTCCCTAGATGTCGGCTGAGCTACAAGCCAAAATCTACAGGTAGGCACTTTGCAAAAAACACCTCTGTTTTCCTTCACAAATTTGGATGTGTCCACGTTGCGCTTTGGGGCGTTTCCTGTCACGGGCGCTAGGCCTACGCATACAAGTGAGGTATCATTTTTATCAGGAGACATGGGGGAACGCTGGGTGGAAGGAATTTCGTGGCTCCTCTCAGATTCCAGAACTTTTTGCCTCAGAAATGTGAGGAACATGTGTTTTTTTAGCCAAATTTTGAGGTTTGCAAAGGATTCTGGGTAACAGAACCTGGTCCGAGCCACACAAGTCACCCCATCTTGGATTCCCCTAGGTCTCTAGTTTTCAGAAATGCACAGGTTTGGTAGGTTTCCCTAGGTGGCGGCTGAGCTACAGGCCAAAATCTACAGGTAGGCACTTTGCAAAAAACACCTCTGTTTTCCTTCAAAAATTTGGCTGTGTCCACGTTGCGCTTTGGGGCGTTTCCTGTCACGGGCGCTAGGCCTACGCACACAAGTGAGGTATCATTTTTATCGGGAGATGTGGTGGAACGCTGGGTGGAAGGAAATTCGTGGCTCCTCTCAGATTCCAGAACTTTTTGCCACAGAAATGTGAGGAACATGTGTTTTTTTAGCCAAATTTTGAGGTTTGCAAAGGATTCTGGGTAACAGAACCTGGTCCGAGCCACACAAGTCACCCCATATTGGATTCCCCTAGGTCTCTAGTTTTCAGAAATGCACAGGTTTGGTAGGTTTCCCTAGGTGGCGGCTGAGCTACAGGCCAAAATCTACAGGTAGGCACTTTGCAAAAAACACTGCTGTTTTCCTTCAAAAATTTGTCTGTGTCCACGTTGCGCTTTGGGGCGTTTCCTGTCACGGGCGCTAGGCCTACGCACACAAGTGAGGTATCATTTTTATCGGGAGATGTGGGGGAACGCTGGGTGGAAGGAAATTCGTGGCTCCTCTCAGATTCCAGAACTTTTTGCCACAGAAATGTGAGGAACATGTGTTTTTTTAGCCAAATTTTGAGGTTTGCAAAGGATTCTGGGTAACAGAACCTGGTCCGAGCCACACAAGTCACCCCATCTTGGATTCCCCTAGGTCTCTAGTTTTCAGAAATGCACAGGTTTGGTAGGTTTCCCTAGGTGGCGGCTGAGCTACAGGCCAAAATCTACAGGTAGGCACTTTGCAAAAAACACCTCTGTTTTCCTTCACAAATTTGGATGCGTCCACTTTGCGCTTTGGGGCGTTTTCTGTCGCGGGCGCTAGGCCTACCCACACAAGTGAGTTATCATTTTTATCGGGAGACGCGGGGGAACGCTGGGTGGAAGGAAATTTGTGGCTCCTCTCAGATTCCAGAACTTTATGCCACAGAAATGTGAGGAACATGTGTTTTTTTAGCCACATTTTGAGATTTGCAAAGGATTCTGGGTAACAGAACCTGGTCCGAGCCACACAAGTCACCCCATCTTGGATTCCCCTAGGTCTCTAGTTTTCAGAAATGCACAGGTTTGGTAGGTTTCCCTAGGTGGCGGCTGAGCTACAGGCCAAAATCTACAGGTAGGCACTTTTCAAAAAACACCTCTGTTTTCCTTCAAAAATTTGGCTGTGTCCACGTTGCGCTTTGGGGCATTTCCTGTCACGGGCGCTAGGCCTACGCACACAAGTGAGGTATCATTTTTATCGGGAGATGTGGGGGAACGCTGGGTAGAAGGAAATTCGTGGCTCCTCTCAGATTCCAGAACTTTCTGCCACAGAAATGTGAGGAACATGTGTTTTTTTAGCCAAATTTTGAGGTTTGCAAAGGATCCTGGGTAACAGAACCTGGTCCGAGCCACACAAGTCACCCCATCTTGGATTCCCCCCTGTCTCTAGTTTTCAGAAATGCACCGGTTTGGTAGGTTTCCCTAGATGGCAGCTGAGCTACAAGCCAAAATCTACAGGTAGGCACTTTGCAAAAAACACCTCTGTTTTCCTTCACAAATTTGGATGCGTCCACTTTGCGCTTTGGGGCGTTTTCTGTCCTGGGCGCTAGGCCTACCCACACAAGTGAGGTATCATTTTTATCGGGAGACGCGGGGGAACGCTGGGTGGAAGGAAATTTGTGGCTCCTCTCAGATTCCAGAACTTTATGCCACAGAAATGTGAGGAACATGTGTTTTTTTAGCCAAATTTTGAGATTTGCAAAGGATTCTGGGTAACAGAACCTGGTCCGAGCCACACAAGTCACCCCATCTTGGATTCCCCTAGGTCTCTAGTTTTCAGAAATGCACAGGTTTGGTAGGTTTCCCTAGGCGGCGGCTGAGCTACAGGCCAAAATCTACTGGTATGCACTTTGCAAAAAACACCTCTGTTTTCCTTCAAAAATTTGTCTGTGTCCACGTTGCGCTTTGGGGCATTTCCTGTCACGGGCGCTAGGCCTACGCACACAAGTGAGGTATCATTTTTATCGGGAGACGTGGGGGAACGCTGGGCTGAAGGAAATTCGTGGCTCCTCTCAGATTCCAGAACTTTCTGCCACAGAAATGTGAGGAACATGTGTTTTTTTAGCCAAATTTTGAGGTTTGCAAAGGATTCTGGGTAACAGAACCTGGTCCGAGCCACACAAGTCACCCCATCTTGGATTCCCCCCTGTCTCTAGTTTTCAGAAATGCACCGGTTTGGTAGGTTTCCCTAGATGGCGGCTGAGCTACAAGCCAAAATCTACAGGTAGGCACTTTGCAAAAAACACCTCTGTTTTCCTTCACAAATTTGGATGTGTCCACGTTGCGCTTTGGGGCGTTTTCTGTCGCGGGCGCTAGGCCTACCCACACAAGTGAGGTATCATTTTTATCGGGAGACGCGGGGAACGCTGGGTGGAAGGAAATTTGTGGCTCCTCTCAGATTCCAGAACTTTATGCCACAGAAATGTGAGGAACATGTGTTTTTTTAGCCAAATTTTGAGATTTGCAAAGGATTCTGGGTAACAGAACCTGGTCCGAGCCACACAAGTCACCCCATCTTGGATTCCCCTAGGTCTCTAGTTTTCAGAAATGCACAGGTTTGGTAGGTTTCCCTAGGTGGCGGCTGAGCTACAAGCCAAAATCTACAGGTAGGCACTTTGCAAAAAACACCTCTGTTTTCCTTCACAAATTTGGATGCGTCCACTTTGCGCTTTGGGGCGTTTTCTGTCGCGGGCGCTAGGCCTACCCACACAAGTGAGGTATCATTTTTATCGGGAGATACGGGGGAACGCTGGGTGGAAGGAAATTTGTGGCTCCTCTCAGATTCCAGAACTTTATGCCACAGAAATGTGAGGAACATGTGTTTTTTTAGCCAAATTTTGAGATTTGCAAAGGATTCTGGGTAACAGAACCTGGTCCGAGCCACACAAGTCACCCCGTCTTGGATTCCCCTAGGTCTCTAGTTTTCAGAAATGCACAGGTTTGGTAGGTTTCCCTATGTGGCGGCTGAGCTACAGGCCAAAATCTACAGGTAGGCACTTTGCAAAAAACACCTGTTTTCCTTCAAAAATTTGGCTGTGTCCACGTTGCGCTTTGGGGCATTTCCTGTCACGGGCGCTAGGCCTACGCACACAAGTGAGGTATCATTTTTATCGGGAGACGTGGGGGAACGCTGGGCGGAAGGAAATTCGTGGCTCCTCTCAGATTCCAGAACTTTCTGCCACAGAAATGTGAGGAACATGTGTTTTTTTAGCCAAATTTTGAGGTTTGCAAAGGATTCTGGGTAACAGAACCTGGTTCGAGCCACACAAGTCACCCCATCTTGGATTCCCCTAGGTCTCTAGTTTTCAGAAATGCACGGGTTTGGTAGGTTTCCCTAGGTGGCGGCTGAGCTACAAGCCAAAATCTACAGGTAGGCACTTTGCAAAAAACACCTCTGTTTTCCTTCACAAATTTGGATGCGTCCACTTTGCGCTTTGGGGCGTTTTCTGTCGCAGGCGCTAGGCCTACCCACACAAGTGAGGTATCATTTTTATCGGGAGACGCGGGGGAACGCTGGGTGGAAGGAAATTTGTGGCTCCTCTCAGATTCCAGAACTTTATGCCACAGAAATGTGAGGAACATGTGTTTTATTAGCCAAATTTTGAGATTTGCAAAGGATTCTGGGTAACAGAACCTGGTCCGAGCCACACAAGTCACCCCATCTTGGATTCCCCTAGGTCTCTAGTTTTCAGAAATGCACAGGTTTGGTAGGTTTCCCTAGGTGGCGGCTGAGCTACAGGCCAAAATCTACAGGTAGGCACTTTGCAAAAAACACCTCTGTTTTCCTTCAAAAATTTGGCTGTGTCCACGTTGCGCTTTGGGGCATTTCCTGTCACGGGCGCTAGGCCTACGCACACAAGTGAGGTATCATTTTTATCGGGAGATGTGGGGGAACGCTGGGTGGAAGGAAATTCGTGGCTCCTCTCAGATTCCAGAACTTTCTGCCACAGAAATGTGAGGAACATGTGTTTTTTTAGCCAAATTTTGAGGTTTGCAAAGGATTCTGGGTAACAGAACCTGGTCCGAGCCACACAAGTCACCCCATCTTGGATTCCCCTAGGTCTCTAGTTTTCAGAAATGCACAGGTTTGGTAGGTTTCCCTAGGCGGCGGCTGAGCTACAGGCCAAAATCTACAGGTAGACACTATGCAAAAACCACCTCTGTTTTCCTTCACAAATTTGGATGCGTCCACTTTGGGGCATTTTCTGTCGCGGGCGCTAGGCCTACCCACACAAGTGAGGTATCATTTTTATCGGGAGACGCGGGGGAACGCTGGGTGGAAGGAAATTTGTGGCTCCTCTCAGATTCCAGAACTTTATGCCACAGAAATGTGAGGAACATGTGTTTTTTTAGCCAAATTTTGAGATTTGCAAAGGATTCTCGGTAACAGAACCTGGTCCGAGCCACACAAGTCACCCCATCTTGGATTCCCCTAGGTCTCTAGTTTTCAGAAATGCACAGGTTGGGTAGGTTTCCCTAGGCGGCGGCTGAGCTACAGGCCAAAATCTACAGGTAGGCACTTTGCAAAAAACACCTCTGTTTTCCTTCAAAAATTTGGCTGTGTCCACGTTGCGCTTTGGGGCATTTCCTGTCACGGGCGCTAGGCCTACGCACACAAGTGAGGTATCATTTTTATCGGGAGACGTGGGGGAACGCTGGGCTGAAGGAAATTCGTGGCTCCTCTCAGATTCCAGAACTTTCTGCCACAGAAATGTGAGGAACATGTGTTTTTTTAGCCAAATTTTGAGGTTTGCAAAGGATTCTGGGTAACAGAACCTGGTCCGAGCCACACAAGTCACCCCATCTTGGATTCCCCTAGGTCTCTAGTTTTCAGAAATGCACAGGTTGGGTAGGTTTCCCTAGGCGGCGGCTGAGCTACAGGCCAAAATCTACAGGTAGGCACTTTGCAAAAAACACCTCTGTTTTCCTTCAAAAATTTGGCTGTGTCCACGTTGCGTTTTGGGGCATTTCCTGTCACGGGCGCTAGGCCTACGCACACAAGTGAGGTATCATTTTTATCGGGAGATGCGGGGGAACGCTGGGTGGAAGGAAATTTGTGGCTCCTCTCAGATTCCAGAACTTTATGCCACAGAAATGTGAGGAACATGTGTTTTTTTAGCCAAATTTTGAGATTTGCAAAGGATTCTGGGTAACAGAACCTGGTCCGAGCCACACAAGTCACCCCGTCTTGGATTCCCCTAGGTCTCTAGTTTTCAGAAATGCACAGGTTTGGTAGGTTTCCCTAGGTGGCGGCTGAGCTACAGGCCAAAATCTACAGGTAGGCACTTTGCAAAAAACACCTCTGTTTTCCTTCAAAAATTTGGCTGTGTCCACGTTGCGCTTTGGGGCATTTCCTGTCACGGGCGCTAGGCCTACGCACACAAGTGAGGTATCATTTTTATCGGGAGACGTGGGGGAACGCTGGGCTGAAGGAAATTCGTGGCTCCTCTCAGATTCCAGAACTTTCTGCCACAGAAATGTGAGGAACATGTGTTTTTTTAGCCAAATTTTGAGGTTTGCAAAGGATTCTGGGTAACAGAACCTGGTCAGAGCCACACAAGTCACCCCATCTTGGATTCCCCTAGGTCTCTAGTTTTCAGAAATGCACAGGTTTGGTAGGTTTCCCTAGGTGGCGGCTGAGCTACAGGCCAAAATCTACAGGTAGGCACTTTGCAAAAAACACCTCTGTTTTCCTTCAAAAATTTGGCTGTGTCCACGTTGCGCTTTGGGGCGTTTCCTGTCACGGGCGCTAGGCCTACGCACACAAGTGAGGTATCATTTTTATCGGGAGATGTGGGGGAACGCTGGGTGGAAGGAAATTCGTGGCTCCTCTCAGATTCCAGAACTTTTTGCCACAGAAATGTGAGGAACATGTGTTTTTTTAGCCAAATTTTGAGGTTTGCAAAGGATTCTGGGTAACAGAACCTGGTCCGAGCCACACAAGTCACCCCATATTGGATTCCCCTAGGTCTCTAGTTTTCAGAAATGCACAGGTTTGGTAGGTTTCCCTAGGTGGCGGCTGAGCTACAGGCCAAAATCTACAGGTAGGCACTTTGCAAAAAACACCTCTGTTTTCCTTCACAAATTTGGATGTGTCCACTTTGCGCTTTGGGGCGTTTTCTGTCGCGAGCGCTAGGCCTACCCACACAAGTGAGGTATCATTTTTATCGGGAGACGCGGGGGAACGCTGGGTGGAAGGAAATTTGTGGCTCCTCTCAGATTCCAGAACTTTCTGCCACAGAAATGTTAGGAACATGTGTTTTTTTAGCCAAATTTTGAGGTTTGCAAAGGATTCTGGGTAACAGAACCTGGTCCGAGCCACACAAGTCACCCCATCTTGGATTCCCCTAGGTCTCTAGTTTTCAGAAATGCACAGGATTGGTAGGTTTCCCTAGGTGGCGGCTGCGCTACAAGCCAAAATCTACAGGTTGGCACTTTGCAAAAAACACCTCTGTTTTCCTTCACAAATTTGGATGCGTCCACTTTGCGCTTTGGGGCGTTTTCTGTCGCGGGCGCTAGGCCTACCCACACAAGTGAGGTATCATTTTTATCGGGAGACGCGGGGGAACGCTGGGTGGAAGGAAATTTGTGGCTCCTCTCAGATTCCAGAACTTTATGCCACAGAAATGTGAGGAACATGTGTTTTTTTAGCCAAATTTTGAGATTTGCAAAGGATTCTGGGTAACAGAACCTGGTCCGAGCCACACAAGTCACCCCATCTTGGATTCCCCTAGGTCTCTAGTTTTCACAAATGCACAGGTTTGGTAGGTTTCCCTAGGTGGCGGCTGAGCTACAGGCCAAAATCTACAGGTAGGCACTTTGCAAAAAACACCTCTGTTTTCCTTTTAAAAATTTGGCTGTGTCGACGTTGCGCTTTGGGGCATTTCCTGTCACGGGCGCTAGGCCTACGCACACAAGTGAGGTATCATTTTTATCAGGAGACGTGGGGGAACGCTGGGCGGAAGGAAATTCGTGGCTCCTCTCAGATTCCAGAACTTTCTGCCACAGAAATGTGAGGAACATGTGTTTTTTTAGCCAAATTTTGAGGTTTGCAAAGGATTCTGGGTAACAGAACCTGGTCCGAGCCACACAAGTCACCCCATCTTGGATTCCCCCCTGTCTCTAGTTTTCAGAAATGCACAGGTTTGGTAGGTTTCCCTAGATGGCGGCTGAGCTACAAGCCAAAATCTACAGGTAGGCACTTTGCAAAAAACACCTCTGTTTTCCTTCACAAATTTGGATGTGTCCACTTTGCGCTTTGGGGCGTTTCCTGTCGCGGGCGCTAGGCCTACCCACTCAAGTGAGGTATCATTTTTATCGGGAGATGTGGGGGAACGCTGGGTGGAAGGAAATTCGTGGCTCCTCTCAGATTCCAGAACTTTCTGCAACTGAAATGTGAGGAACATGTGTTTTTTTAGCCAAATTTTGAGGTTTGCAAAGGATTCTGGGTAACAGAACCTGGTCCGAGCCACACAAGTCACCCCATCTTGGATTCCCCTAGGTCTCTAGTTTTCAGAAATGCACAGGTTTGGTAGGTTTCCCTAGGTGGCGGCTGAGCTACAGGCCAAAATCTACAGGTAGGCACTTTGCAAAAAACACCTCTGTTTTCCTTCAAAAATGTGGCTGTGTCCACGTTGCGCTTTGGGGCGTTTCCTGTCACGGGCGCTAGGCCTACGCACACAAGTGAGGTATCATTTTTATCGGGAGATGTGGGGGAACGCTGGGTGGAAGGAAGTTCGTGGCTCCTCTCAGATTCCAGAACTTTTCGCCACAGAAATGTGAGGAACATGTGTTTTTTTAGCCAAATTTTGAGGTTTGCAAAGGATTCTGGGTAACAGAACCTGGTCCGAGCCACACAAGTCACCCCATCTTGGATTCCCCCCTGTCTCTAGTTTTCAGAAATGCACAGGTTTGGTAGGTTTCCCTAGATGGCGGCTGAGCTACAAGCCAAAATCTACAGGTAGGCACTTTGCAAAAAACACCTCTGTTTTCCTTCACAAATTTGGATGTGTCCACTTTGCGCTTTGGGGCGTTTCCTGTCGCGGGCGCTAGGCCTACCCACACAAGTGAGGTATCATTTTTATCGGGAGATGTGGGGGAACGCTGGGTGGAAGGAAATTCGTGGCTCCTCTCAGATTCCAGAACTTTCTGCAACTGAAATGTGAGGAACATGTGTTTTTTTAGCCAAATTTTGAGGTTTGCAAAGGATTCTGGGTAACAGAACCTGGTCCGAGACACACAAGTCACCCCATCTTGGATTCCCCTACGTCTCTAGTTTTCAGAAATGCACAGGTTTGGTAGGTTTCCCTAGGTGGCGGCTGAGCTACAGGCCAAAATCTACAGGTAGGCACTTTGCAAAAAACACCTCTGTTTTCCTTCAAAAATGTGGCTGTGTCCACGTTGCGGTTTGGGGCGTTTCCTGTCACGGGCGCTAGGCCTACGCACACAAGTGAGGTATCATTTTTATCGGGAGATGTGGGGGAACGCTGGGTGGAAGGAAGTTCGTGGCTCCTCTCAGATTCCAGAACTTTTTGCCACAGAAATGTGAGGAACATGTGTTTTTTTAGCCAAATTTTGAGGTTTGCAAAGGATTCTGCGTAACAGAACCTGGTCCGAGCCACACAAGTCACCCCATCTTGGATTCCCCTAGGTGTCTAGTTTTCAGAAATGCACAGGTTTGGTAGGTTTCCCTAGGTGGGGGCTGAGCTACAAGCCAAAATCTACAGGTAGGCACTTTGCAAAAAACACCTCTGTTTTCCTTCACAAATTTGGATGCGTCCACTTTGCGCTTTGGGGCGTTTCCTGTCACGGGCGCTAGGCCTACGCATGCAAGTGAGGTATCATTTTTATCGGGAGACATGGGAGAACGCTGGGTGGAAGGAAATTCGTGGCTCCTCTCAGATTCCAGAACTTTTTGCCACAGAAATGTGAGGAACATGTGTTTTTTTAGCCAAATTTTGAGGTTTGCAAAGGATTCTGGGTAACAGAACCTGGTCCGAGCCACACAAGTCACCCCATCTTGGATTCCCCTAGGTCTCTAGTTTTCAGAAATGCACAGGTTTGGTAGGTTTCCCTAGGTGGCGGCTGAGCTACAGGCCAAAATCTACAGGTAGGCACTTTGCAAAAAACACCTCTGTTTTCCTTCAAAAATGTGGCTGTGTCCACGTTGCGCTTTGGGGCGTTTCCTGTCACGGGCGCTAGGCCTACGCACACAAGTGAGGTATCATTTTTATCGGGAGATGTGGGGGAACGCTGGGTGGAAGGAAGTTCGTGGCTCCTCTCAGATTCCAGAACTTTTTGCCACAGAAATGTGAGGAACATGTGTTTTTTTAGCCAAATTTTGAGGTTTGCAAAGGATTCTGGGTAACAGAACCTGGTCCGAGCCACACAAGTCACCCCATCTTGGATTCCCCTAGGTCTCTAGTTTTCAGAAATGCACAGGTTTGGTAGGTTTCCCTAGGTGGTGGCTGAGCTACAAGCCAAAATCTACAGGTAGGCACTTTGCAAAAAACACCTCTGTTTTCCTTCACAAATTTGGATGCGTCCACTTTGCGCTTTGGGGCGTTTTCTGTCGCGGGCGCTAGGCCTACCCACACAAGTGAGGTATCATTTTTATCGGGAGACGCGGGGGAACGCTGGGTGGAAGGAAATTTGTGGCTCCTCTCAGATTCCAGAACTTTATGCCACAGAAATGTGAGGAACATGTGTTTTTTTAGCCAAATTTTGAGATTTGCAAAGGATTCTGGGTAACAGAACCTGGTCCGAGCCACACAAGTCACCCCGTCTTAGATTCCCCTAGGTCTCTAGTTTTCAGAAATGCACAGGTTTGGTAGGTTTCCCTAGGTGGCGGCTGAGCTACAGGCCAAAATCTACAGGTAGGCACTTTGCAAAAAACACCTCTGTTTTCCTTCAAAAATTTGGCTGTGTCCACGTTGCGCTTTGGGGCATTTCCTGTCACGGGCGCTAGGCCTACGCACACAAGTGAGGTATCATTTTTATCGGGAGACGTGGGGGAACGCTGGGCGGAAGGAAATTCGTGGCTCCTCTCAGATTCCAGAACTTTCTGCCACAGAAATGTGAGGAACATGTGTTTTTTTAGCCAAATTTTGAGGTTTGCAAAGGATTCTGGGTAACAGAACCTGGTCCGAGCCACACAAGTCACCCCATCTTGGATTCCCCTAGGTCTCTAGTTTTCAGAAATGCACAGGTTTGGTAGGTTTCCCTAGATGTCGGCTGAGCTACAAGCCAAAATCTACAGGTAGGCACTTTGCAAAAAACACCTCTGTTTTCCTTCACAAATTTGGATGTGTCCACGTTGCGCTTTGGGGCGTTTCCTGTCACGGGCGCTAGGCCTACGCATACAAGTGAGGTATCATTTTTATCAGGAGACATGGGGGAACGCTGGGTGGAAGGAATTTCGTGGCTCCTCTCAGATTCCAGAACTTTTTGCCTCAGAAATGTGAGGAACATGTGTTTTTTTAGCCAAATTTTGAGGTTTGCAAAGGATTCTGGGTAACAGAACCTGGTCCGAGCCACACAAGTCACCCCATCTTGGATTCCCCTAGGTCTCTAGTTTTCAGAAATGCACAGGTTTGGTAGGTTTCCCTAGGTGGCGGCTGAGCTACAGGCCAAAATCTACAGGTAGGCACTTTGCAAAAAACACCTCTGTTTTCCTTCAAAAATTTGGCTGTGTCCACGTTGCGCTTTGGGGCGTTTCCTGTCACGGGCGCTAGGCCTACGCACACAAGTGAGGTATCATTTTTATCGGGAGATGTGGTGGAACGCTGGGTGGAAGGAAATTCGTGGCTCCTCTCAGATTCCAGAACTTTTTGCCACAGAAATGTGAGGAACATGTGTTTTTTTAGCCAAATTTTGAGGTTTGCAAAGGATTCTGGGTAACAGAACCTGGTCCGAGCCACACAAGTCACCCCATATTGGATTCCCCTAGGTCTCTAGTTTTCAGAAATGCACAGGTTTGGTAGGTTTCCCTAGGTGGCGGCTGAGCTACAGGCCAAAATCTACAGGTAGGCACTTTGCAAAAAACACTGCTGTTTTCCTTCAAAAATTTGTCTGTGTCCACGTTGCGCTTTGGGGCGTTTCCTGTCACGGGCGCTAGGCCTACGCACACAAGTGAGGTATCATTTTTATCGGGAGATGTGGGGGAACGCTGGGTGGAAGGAAATTCGTGGCTCCTCTCAGATTCCAGAACTTTTTGCCACAGAAATGTGAGGAACATGTGTTTTTTTAGCCAAATTTTGAGGTTTGCAAAGGATTCTGGGTAACAGAACCTGGTCCGAGCCACACAAGTCACCCCATCTTGGATTCCCCTAGGTCTCTAGTTTTCAGAAATGCACAGGTTTGGTAGGTTTCCCTAGGTGGCGGCTGAGCTACAGGCCAAAATCTACAGGTAGGCACTTTGCAAAAAACACCTCTGTTTTCCTTCACAAATTTGGATGCGTCCACTTTGCGCTTTGGGGCGTTTTCTGTCGCGGGCGCTAGGCCTACCCACACAAGTGAGTTATCATTTTTATCGGGAGACGCGGGGGAACGCTGGGTGGAAGGAAATTTGTGGCTCCTCTCAGATTCCAGAACTTTATGCCACAGAAATGTGAGGAACATGTGTTTTTTTAGCCACATTTTGAGATTTGCAAAGGATTCTGGGTAACAGAACCTGGTCCGAGCCACACAAGTCACCCCATCTTGGATTCCCCTAGGTCTCTAGTTTTCAGAAATGCACAGGTTTGGTAGGTTTCCCTAGGTGGCGGCTGAGCTACAGGCCAAAATCTACAGGTAGGCACTTTTCAAAAAACACCTCTGTTTTCCTTCAAAAATTTGGCTGTGTCCACGTTGCGCTTTGGGGCATTTCCTGTCACGGGCGCTAGGCCTACGCACACAAGTGAGGTATCATTTTTATCGGGAGATGTGGGGGAACGCTGGGTAGAAGGAAATTCGTGGCTCCTCTCAGATTCCAGAACTTTCTGCCACAGAAATGTGAGGAACATGTGTTTTTTTAGCCAAATTTTGAGGTTTGCAAAGGATCCTGGGTAACAGAACCTGGTCCGAGCCACACAAGTCACCCCATCTTGGATTCCCCCCTGTCTCTAGTTTTCAGAAATGCACCGGTTTGGTAGGTTTCCCTAGATGGCAGCTGAGCTACAAGCCAAAATCTACAGGTAGGCACTTTGCAAAAAACACCTCTGTTTTCCTTCACAAATTTGGATGCGTCCACTTTGCGCTTTGGGGCGTTTTCTGTCCTGGGCGCTAGGCCTACCCACACAAGTGAGGTATCATTTTTATCGGGAGACGCGGGGGAACGCTGGGTGGAAGGAAATTTGTGGCTCCTCTCAGATTCCAGAACTTTATGCCACAGAAATGTGAGGAACATGTGTTTTTTTAGCCAAATTTTGAGATTTGCAAAGGATTCTGGGTAACAGAACCTGGTCCGAGCCACACAAGTCACCCCATCTTGGATTCCCCTAGGTCTCTAGTTTTCAGAAATGCACAGGTTTGGTAGGTTTCCCTAGGCGGCGGCTGAGCTACAGGCCAAAATCTACTGGTATGCACTTTGCAAAAAACACCTCTGTTTTCCTTCAAAAATTTGTCTGTGTCCACGTTGCGCTTTGGGGCATTTCCTGTCACGGGCGCTAGGCCTACGCACACAAGTGAGGTATCATTTTTATCGGGAGACGTGGGGGAACGCTGGGCTGAAGGAAATTCGTGGCTCCTCTCAGATTCCAGAACTTTCTGCCACAGAAATGTGAGGAACATGTGTTTTTTTAGCCAAATTTTGAGGTTTGCAAAGGATTCTGGGTAACAGAACCTGGTCCGAGCCACACAAGTCACCCCATCTTGGATTCCCCCCTGTCTCTAGTTTTCAGAAATGCACCGGTTTGGTAGGTTTCCCTAGATGGCGGCTGAGCTACAAGCCAAAATCTACAGGTAGGCACTTTGCAAAAAACACCTCTGTTTTCCTTCACAAATTTGGATGTGTCCACGTTGCGCTTTGGGGCGTTTTCTGTCGCGGGCGCTAGGCCTACCCACACAAGTGAGGTATCATTTTTATCGGGAGACGCGGGGAACGCTGGGTGGAAGGAAATTTGTGGCTCCTCTCAGATTCCAGAACTTTATGCCACAGAAATGTGAGGAACATGTGTTTTTTTAGCCAAATTTTGAGATTTGCAAAGGATTCTGGGTAACAGAACCTGGTCCGAGCCACACAAGTCACCCCATCTTGGATTCCCCTAGGTCTCTAGTTTTCAGAAATGCACAGGTTTGGTAGGTTTCCCTAGGTGGCGGCTGAGCTACAAGCCAAAATCTACAGGTAGGCACTTTGCAAAAAACACCTCTGTTTTCCTTCACAAATTTGGATGCGTCCACTTTGCGCTTTGGGGCGTTTTCTGTCGCGGGCGCTAGGCCTACCCACACAAGTGAGGTATCATTTTTATCGGGAGATGCGGGGGAACGCTGGGTGGAAGGAAATTTGTGGCTCCTCTCAGATTCCAGAACTTTATGCCACAGAAATGTGAGGAACATGTGTTTTTTTAGCCAAATTTTGAGATTTGCAAAGGATTCTGGGTAACAGAACCTGGTCCGAGCCACACAAGTCACCCCGTCTTGGATTCCCCTAGGTCTCTAGTTTTCAGAAATGCACAGGTTTGGTAGGTTTCCCTATGTGGCGGCTGAGCTACAGGCCAAAATCTACAGGTAGGCACTTTGCAAAAAACACCTGTTTTCCTTCAAAAATTTGGCTGTGTCCACGTTGCGCTTTGGGGCATTTCCTGTCACGGGCGCTAGGCCTACGCACACAAGTGAGGTATCATTTTTATCGGGAGACGTGGGGGAACGCTGGGCGGAAGGAAATTCGTGGCTCCTCTCAGATTCCAGAACTTTCTGCCACAGAAATGTGAGGAACATGTGTTTTTTTAGCCAAATTTTGAGGTTTGCAAAGGATTCTGGGTAACAGAACCTGGTTCGAGCCACACAAGTCACCCCATCTTGGATTCCCCTAGGTCTCTAGTTTTCAGAAATGCACGGGTTTGGTAGGTTTCCCTAGGTGGCGGCTGAGCTACAAGCCAAAATCTACAGGTAGGCACTTTGCAAAAAACACCTCTGTTTTCCTTCACAAATTTGGATGCGTCCACTTTGCGCTTTGGGGCGTTTTCTGTCGCAGGCGCTAGGCCTACCCACACAAGTGAGGTATCATTTTTATCGGGAGACGCGGGGGAACGCTGGGTGGAAGGAAATTTGTGGCTCCTCTCAGATTCCAGAACTTTATGCCACAGAAATGTGAGGAACATGTGTTTTATTAGCCAAATTTTGAGATTTGCAAAGGATTCTGGGTAACAGAACCTGGTCCGAGCCACACAAGTCACCCCATCTTGGATTCCCCTAGGTCTCTAGTTTTCAGAAATGCACAGGTTTGGTAGGTTTCCCTAGGTGGCGGCTGAGCTACAGGCCAAAATCTACAGGTAGGCACTTTGCAAAAAACACCTCTGTTTTCCTTCAAAAATTTGGCTGTGTCCACGTTGCGCTTTGGGGCATTTCCTGTCACGGGCGCTAGGCCTACGCACACAAGTGAGGTATCATTTTTATCGGGAGATGTGGGGGAACGCTGGGTGGAAGGAAATTCGTGGCTCCTCTCAGATTCCAGAACTTTCTGCCACAGAAATGTGAGGAACATGTGTTTTTTTAGCCAAATTTTGAGGTTTGCAAAGGATTCTGGGTAACAGAACCTGGTCCGAGCCACACAAGTCACCCCATCTTGGATTCCCCTAGGTCTCTAGTTTTCAGAAATGCACAGGTTTGGTAGGTTTCCCTAGGCGGCGGCTGAGCTACAGGCCAAAATCTACAGGTAGACACTATGCAAAAACCACCTCTGTTTTCCTTCACAAATTTGGATGCGTCCACTTTGGGGCATTTTCTGTCGCGGGCGCTAGGCCTACCCACACAAGTGAGGTATCATTTTTATCGGGAGACGCGGGGGAACGCTGGGTGGAAGGAAATTTGTGGCTCCTCTCAGATTCCAGAACTTTATGCCACAGAAATGTGAGGAACATGTGTTTTTTTAGCCAAATTTTGAGATTTGCAAAGGATTCTCGGTAACAGAACCTGGTCCGAGCCACACAAGTCACCCCATCTTGGATTCCCCTAGGTCTCTAGTTTTCAGAAATGCACAGGTTGGGTAGGTTTCCCTAGGCGGCGGCTGAGCTACAGGCCAAAATCTACAGGTAGGCACTTTGCAAAAAACACCTCTGTTTTCCTTCAAAAATTTGGCTGTGTCCACGTTGCGCTTTGGGGCATTTCCTGTCACGGGCGCTAGGCCTACGCACACAAGTGAGGTATCATTTTTATCGGGAGACGTGGGGGAACGCTGGGCTGAAGGAAATTCGTGGCTCCTCTCAGATTCCAGAACTTTCTGCCACAGAAATGTGAGGAACATGTGTTTTTTTAGCCAAATTTTGAGGTTTGCAAAGGATTCTGGGTAACAGAACCTGGTCCGAGCCACACAAGTCACCCCATCTTGGATTCCCCTAGGTCTCTAGTTTTCAGAAATGCACAGGTTGGGTAGGTTTCCCTAGGCGGCGGCTGAGCTACAGGCCAAAATCTACAGGTAGGCACTTTGCAAAAAACACCTCTGTTTTCCTTCAAAAATTTGGCTGTGTCCACGTTGCGTTTTGGGGCATTTCCTGTCACGGGCGCTAGGCCTACGCACACAAGTGAGGTATCATTTTTATCGGGAGATGCGGGGGAACGCTGGGTGGAAGGAAATTTGTGGCTCCTCTCAGATTCCAGAACTTTATGCCACAGAAATGTGAGGAACATGTGTTTTTTTAGCCAAATTTTGAGATTTGCAAAGGATTCTGGGTAACAGAACCTGGTCCGAGCCACACAAGTCACCCCGTCTTGGATTCCCCTAGGTCTCTAGTTTTCAGAAATGCACAGGTTTGGTAGGTTTCCCTAGGTGGCGGCTGAGCTACAGGCCAAAATCTACAGGTAGGCACTTTGCAAAAAACACCTCTGTTTTCCTTCAAAAATTTGGCTGTGTCCACGTTGCGCTTTGGGGCATTTCCTGTCACGGGCGCTAGGCCTACGCACACAAGTGAGGTATCATTTTTATCGGGAGACGTGGGGGAACGCTGGGCTGAAGGAAATTCGTGGCTCCTCTCAGATTCCAGAACTTTCTGCCACAGAAATGTGAGGAACATGTGTTTTTTTAGCCAAATTTTGAGGTTTGCAAAGGATTCTGGGTAACAGAACCTGGTCAGAGCCACACAAGTCACCCCATCTTGGATTCCCCTAGGTCTCTAGTTTTCAGAAATGCACAGGTTTGGTAGGTTTCCCTAGGTGGCGGCTGAGCTACAGGCCAAAATCTACAGGTAGGCACTTTGCAAAAAACACCTCTGTTTTCCTTCAAAAATTTGGCTGTGTCCACGTTGCGCTTTGGGGCGTTTCCTGTCACGGGCGCTAGGCCTACGCACACAAGTGAGGTATCATTTTTATCGGGAGATGTGGGGGAACGCTGGGTGGAAGGAAATTCGTGGCTCCTCTCAGATTCCAGAACTTTTTGCCACAGAAATGTGAGGAACATGTGTTTTTTTAGCCAAATTTTGAGGTTTGCAAAGGATTCTGGGTAACAGAACCTGGTCCGAGCCACACAAGTCACCCCATCTTGGATTCCCCCCTGTCTCTAGTTTTCAGAAATGCACCGGTTTGGTAGGTTTCCCTAGATGGCGGCTGAGCTACAAGCCAAAATCTACAGGTAGGCACTTTGCAAAAAACACCTCTGTTTTCCTTCACAAATTTGGATGTGTCCACGTTGCGCTTTGGGGCGTTTTCTGTCGCGGGCGCTAGGCCTACCCACACAAGTGAGGTATCATTTTTATCGGGAGACGCGGGGAACGCTGGGTGGAAGGAAATTTGTGGCTCCTCTCAGATTCCAGAACTTTATGCCACAGAAATGTGAGGAACATGTGTTTTTTTAGCCAAATTTTGAGATTTGCAAAGGATTCTGGGTAACAGAACCTGGTCCGAGCCACACAAGTCACCCCATCTTGGATTCCCCTAGGTCTCTAGTTTTCAGAAATGCACAGGTTTGGTAGGTTTCCCTAGGTGGCGGCTGAGCTACAAGCCAAAATCTACAGGTAGGCACTTTGCAAAAAACACCTCTGTTTTCCTTCACAAATTTGGATGCGTCCACTTTGCGCTTTGGGGCGTTTTCTGTCGCGGGCGCTAGGCCTACCCACACAAGTGAGGTATCATTTTTATCGGGAGATGCGGGGGAACGCTGGGTGGAAGGAAATTTGTGGCTCCTCTCAGATTCCAGAACTTTATGCCACAGAAATGTGAGGAACATGTGTTTTTTTAGCCAAATTTTGAGATTTGCAAAGGATTCTGGGTAACAGAACCTGGTCCGAGCCACACAAGTCACCCCGTCTTGGATTCCCCTAGGTCTCTAGTTTTCAGAAATGCACAGGTTTGGTAGGTTTCCCTATGTGGCGGCTGAGCTACAGGCCAAAATCTACAGGTAGGCACTTTGCAAAAAACACCTGTTTTCCTTCAAAAATTTGGCTGTGTCCAC
This sequence comes from Pleurodeles waltl, assembly GCF_031143425.1. Lineage (NCBI taxonomy): Eukaryota > Metazoa > Chordata > Amphibia > Caudata > Salamandridae > Pleurodeles > Pleurodeles waltl. The sequence goes on from NC_090440.1 coordinate 1,481,657,090, forward strand.
GTTGCGCTTTGGGGCATTTCCTGTCACGGGCGCTAGGCCTACGCACACAAGTGAGGTATCATTTTTATCGGGAGACGTGGGGGAACGCTGGGCGGAAGGAAATTCGTGGCTCCTCTCAGATTCCAGAACTTTCTGCCACAGAAATGTGAGGAACATGTGTTTTTTTAGCCAAATTTTGAGGTTTGCAAAGGATTCTGGGTAACAGAACCTGGTTCGAGCCACACAAGTCACCCCATCTTGGATTCCCCTAGGTCTCTAGTTTTCAGAAATGCACGGGTTTGGTAGGTTTCCCTAGGTGGCGGCTGAGCTACAAGCCAAAATCTACAGGTAGGCACTTTGCAAAAAACACCTCTGTTTTCCTTCACAAATTTGGATGCGTCCACTTTGCGCTTTGGGGCGTTTTCTGTCGCAGGCGCTAGGCCTACCCACACAAGTGAGGTATCATTTTTATCGGGAGACGCGGGGGAACGCTGGGTGGAAGGAAATTTGTGGCTCCTCTCAGATTCCAGAACTTTATGCCACAGAAATGTGAGGAACATGTGTTTTATTAGCCAAATTTTGAGATTTGCAAAGGATTCTGGGTAACAGAACCTGGTCCGAGCCACACAAGTCACCCCATCTTGGATTCCCCTAGGTCTCTAGTTTTCAGAAATGCACAGGTTTGGTAGGTTTCCCTAGGTGGCGGCTGAGCTACAGGCCAAAATCTACAGGTAGGCACTTTGCAAAAAACACCTCTGTTTTCCTTCAAAAATTTGGCTGTGTCCACGTTGCGCTTTGGGGCATTTCCTGTCACGGGCGCTAGGCCTACGCACACAAGTGAGGTATCATTTTTATCGGGAGATGTGGGGGAACGCTGGGTGGAAGGAAATTCGTGGCTCCTCTCAGATTCCAGAACTTTCTGCCACAGAAATGTGAGGAACATGTGTTTTTTTAGCCAAATTTTGAGGTTTGCAAAGGATTCTGGGTAACAGAACCTGGTCCGAGCCACACAAGTCACCCCATCTTGGATTCCCCTAGGTCTCTAGTTTTCAGAAATGCACAGGTTTGGTAGGTTTCCCTAGGCGGCGGCTGAGCTACAGGCCAAAATCTACAGGTAGACACTATGCAAAAACCACCTCTGTTTTCCTTCACAAATTTGGATGCGTCCACTTTGGGGCATTTTCTGTCGCGGGCGCTAGGCCTACCCACACAAGTGAGGTATCATTTTTATCGGGAGACGCGGGGGAACGCTGGGTGGAAGGAAATTTGTGGCTCCTCTCAGATTCCAGAACTTTATGCCACAGAAATGTGAGGAACATGTGTTTTTTTAGCCAAATTTTGAGATTTGCAAAGGATTCTCGGTAACAGAACCTGGTCCGAGCCACACAAGTCACCCCATCTTGGATTCCCCTAGGTCTCTAGTTTTCAGAAATGCACAGGTTGGGTAGGTTTCCCTAGGCGGCGGCTGAGCTACAGGCCAAAATCTACAGGTAGGCACTTTGCAAAAAACACCTCTGTTTTCCTTCAAAAATTTGGCTGTGTCCACGTTGCGCTTTGGGGCATTTCCTGTCACGGGCGCTAGGCCTACGCACACAAGTGAGGTATCATTTTTATCGGGAGACGTGGGGGAACGCTGGGCTGAAGGAAATTCGTGGCTCCTCTCAGATTCCAGAACTTTCTGCCACAGAAATGTGAGGAACATGTGTTTTTTTAGCCAAATTTTGAGGTTTGCAAAGGATTCTGGGTAACAGAACCTGGTCCGAGCCACACAAGTCACCCCATCTTGGATTCCCCTAGGTCTCTAGTTTTCAGAAATGCACAGGTTGGGTAGGTTTCCCTAGGCGGCGGCTGAGCTACAGGCCAAAATCTACAGGTAGGCACTTTGCAAAAAACACCTCTGTTTTCCTTCAAAAATTTGGCTGTGTCCACGTTGCGTTTTGGGGCATTTCCTGTCACGGGCGCTAGGCCTACGCACACAAGTGAGGTATCATTTTTATCGGGAGATGCGGGGGAACGCTGGGTGGAAGGAAATTTGTGGCTCCTCTCAGATTCCAGAACTTTATGCCACAGAAATGTGAGGAACATGTGTTTTTTTAGCCAAATTTTGAGATTTGCAAAGGATTCTGGGTAACAGAACCTGGTCCGAGCCACACAAGTCACCCCGTCTTGGATTCCCCTAGGTCTCTAGTTTTCAGAAATGCACAGGTTTGGTAGGTTTCCCTAGGTGGCGGCTGAGCTACAGGCCAAAATCTACAGGTAGGCACTTTGCAAAAAACACCTCTGTTTTCCTTCAAAAATTTGGCTGTGTCCACGTTGCGCTTTGGGGCATTTCCTGTCACGGGCGCTAGGCCTACGCACACAAGTGAGGTATCATTTTTATCGGGAGACGTGGGGGAACGCTGGGCTGAAGGAAATTCGTGGCTCCTCTCAGATTCCAGAACTTTCTGCCACAGAAATGTGAGGAACATGTGTTTTTTTAGCCAAATTTTGAGGTTTGCAAAGGATTCTGGGTAACAGAACCTGGTCAGAGCCACACAAGTCACCCCATCTTGGATTCCCCTAGGTCTCTAGTTTTCAGAAATGCACAGGTTTGGTAGGTTTCCCTAGGTGGCGGCTGAGCTACAGGCCAAAATCTACAGGTAGGCACTTTGCAAAAAACACCTCTGTTTTCCTTCAAAAATTTGGCTGTGTCCACGTTGCGCTTTGGGGCGTTTCCTGTCACGGGCGCTAGGCCTACGCACACAAGTGAGGTATCATTTTTATCGGGAGATGTGGGGGAACGCTGGGTGGAAGGAAATTCGTGGCTCCTCTCAGATTCCAGAACTTTTTGCCACAGAAATGTGAGGAACATGTGTTTTTTTAGCCAAATTTTGAGGTTTGCAAAGGATTCTGGGTAACAGAACCTGGTCCGAGCCACACAAGTCACCCCATATTGGATTCCCCTAGGTCTCTAGTTTTCAGAAATGCACAGGTTTGGTAGGTTTCCCTAGGTGGCGGCTGAGCTACAGGCCAAAATCTACAGGTAGGCACTTTGCAAAAAACACCTCTGTTTTCCTTCACAAATTTGGATGTGTCCACTTTGCGCTTTGGGGCGTTTTCTGTCGCGAGCGCTAGGCCTACCCACACAAGTGAGGTATCATTTTTATCGGGAGACGCGGGGGAACGCTGGGTGGAAGGAAATTTGTGGCTCCTCTCAGATTCCAGAACTTTCTGCCACAGAAATGTTAGGAACATGTGTTTTTTTAGCCAAATTTTGAGGTTTGCAAAGGATTCTGGGTAACAGAACCTGGTCCGAGCCACACAAGTCACCCCATCTTGGATTCCCCTAGGTCTCTAGTTTTCAGAAATGCACAGGATTGGTAGGTTTCCCTAGGTGGCGGCTGCGCTACAAGCCAAAATCTACAGGTTGGCACTTTGCAAAAAACACCTCTGTTTTCCTTCACAAATTTGGATGCGTCCACTTTGCGCTTTGGGGCGTTTTCTGTCGCGGGCGCTAGGCCTACCCACACAAGTGAGGTATCATTTTTATCGGGAGACGCGGGGGAACGCTGGGTGGAAGGAAATTTGTGGCTCCTCTCAGATTCCAGAACTTTATGCCACAGAAATGTGAGGAACATGTGTTTTTTTAGCCAAATTTTGAGATTTGCAAAGGATTCTGGGTAACAGAACCTGGTCCGAGCCACACAAGTCACCCCATCTTGGATTCCCCTAGGTCTCTAGTTTTCACAAATGCACAGGTTTGGTAGGTTTCCCTAGGTGGCGGCTGAGCTACAGGCCAAAATCTACAGGTAGGCACTTTGCAAAAAACACCTCTGTTTTCCTTTTAAAAATTTGGCTGTGTCGACGTTGCGCTTTGGGGCATTTCCTGTCACGGGCGCTAGGCCTACGCACACAAGTGAGGTATCATTTTTATCAGGAGACGTGGGGGAACGCTGGGCGGAAGGAAATTCGTGGCTCCTCTCAGATTCCAGAACTTTCTGCCACAGAAATGTGAGGAACATGTGTTTTTTTAGCCAAATTTTGAGGTTTGCAAAGGATTCTGGGTAACAGAACCTGGTCCGAGCCACACAAGTCACCCCATCTTGGATTCCCCCCTGTCTCTAGTTTTCAGAAATGCACAGGTTTGGTAGGTTTCCCTAGATGGCGGCTGAGCTACAAGCCAAAATCTACAGGTAGGCACTTTGCAAAAAACACCTCTGTTTTCCTTCACAAATTTGGATGTGTCCACTTTGCGCTTTGGGGCGTTTCCTGTCGCGGGCGCTAGGCCTACCCACTCAAGTGAGGTATCATTTTTATCGGGAGATGTGGGGGAACGCTGGGTGGAAGGAAATTCGTGGCTCCTCTCAGATTCCAGAACTTTCTGCAACTGAAATGTGAGGAACATGTGTTTTTTTAGCCAAATTTTGAGGTTTGCAAAGGATTCTGGGTAACAGAACCTGGTCCGAGCCACACAAGTCACCCCATCTTGGATTCCCCTAGGTCTCTAGTTTTCAGAAATGCACAGGTTTGGTAGGTTTCCCTAGGTGGCGGCTGAGCTACAGGCCAAAATCTACAGGTAGGCACTTTGCAAAAAACACCTCTGTTTTCCTTCAAAAATGTGGCTGTGTCCACGTTGCGCTTTGGGGCGTTTCCTGTCACGGGCGCTAGGCCTACGCACACAAGTGAGGTATCATTTTTATCGGGAGATGTGGGGGAACGCTGGGTGGAAGGAAGTTCGTGGCTCCTCTCAGATTCCAGAACTTTTCGCCACAGAAATGTGAGGAACATGTGTTTTTTTAGCCAAATTTTGAGGTTTGCAAAGGATTCTGGGTAACAGAACCTGGTCCGAGCCACACAAGTCACCCCATCTTGGATTCCCCTAGGTGTCTAGTTTTCAGAAATGGACAGGTTTGGTAGGTTTCCCTAGGTGGGGGCTGAGCTACAAGCCAAAATCTACAGGTAGGCACTTTGCAAAAAACACCTCTGTTTTCCTTCACAAATTTGGATGCGTCCACTTTGCGCTTTGGGGCGTTTCCTGTCACGGGCGCTAGGCCTACGCATGCAAGTGAGGTATCATTTTTATCGGGAGACATGGGAGAACGCTGGGTGGAAGGAAATTCGTGGCTCCTCTCAGATTCCAGAACTTTTTGCCACAGAAATGTGAGGAACATGTGTTTTTTTAGCCAAATTTTGAGGTTTGCAAAGGATTCTGGGTAACAGAACCTGGTCCGAGCCACACAAGTCACCCCATCTTGGATTCCCCTAGGTCTCTAGTTTTCAGAAATGCACAGGTTTGGTAGGTTTCCCTAGGTGGCGGCTGAGCTACAGGCCAAAATCTACAGGTAGGCACTTTGCAAAAAACACCTCTGTTTTCCTTCAAAAATGTGGCTGTGTCCACGTTGCGCTTTGGGGCGTTTCCTGTCACGGGCGCTAGGCCTACGCACACAAGTGAGGTATCATTTTTATCGGGAGATGTGGGGGAACGCTGGGTGGAAGGAAGTTCGTGGCTCCTCTCAGATTCCAGAACTTTTTGCCACAGAAATGTGAGGAACATGTGTTTTTTTAGCCAAATTTTGAGGTTTGCAAAGGATTCTGGGTAACAGAACCTGGTCCGAGCCACACAAGTCACCCCATCTTGGATTCCCCTAGGTCTCTAGTTTTCAGAAATGCACAGGTTTGGTAGGTTTCCCTAGGTGGTGGCTGAGCTACAAGCCAAAATCTACAGGTAGGCACTTTGCAAAAAACACCTCTGTTTTCCTTCACAAATTTGGATGCGTCCACTTTGCGCTTTGGGGCGTTTTCTGTCGCGGGCGCTAGGCCTACCCACACAAGTGAGGTATCATTTTTATCGGGAGACGCGGGGGAACGCTGGGTGGAAGGAAATTTGTGGCTCCTCTCAGATTCCAGAACTTTATGCCACAGAAATGTGAGGAACATGTGTTTTTTTAGCCAAATTTTGAGATTTGCAAAGGATTCTGGGTAACAGAACCTGGTCCGAGCCACACAAGTCACCCCGTCTTAGATTCCCCTAGGTCTCTAGTTTTCAGAAATGCACAGGTTTGGTAGGTTTCCCTAGGTGGCGGCTGAGCTACAGGCCAAAATCTACAGGTAGGCACTTTGCAAAAAACACCTCTGTTTTCCTTCAAAAATTTGGCTGTGTCCACGTTGCGCTTTGGGGCATTTCCTGTCACGGGCGCTAGGCCTACGCACACAAGTGAGGTATCATTTTTATCGGGAGACGTGGGGGAACGCTGGGCGGAAGGAAATTCGTGGCTCCTCTCAGATTCCAGAACTTTCTGCCACAGAAATGTGAGGAACATGTGTTTTTTTAGCCAAATTTTGAGGTTTGCAAAGGATTCTGGGTAACAGAACCTGGTCCGAGCCACACAAGTCACCCCATCTTGGATTCCCCTAGGTCTCTAGTTTTCAGAAATGCACAGGTTTGGTAGGTTTCCCTAGATGTCGGCTGAGCTACAAGCCAAAATCTACAGGTAGGCACTTTGCAAAAAACACCTCTGTTTTCCTTCACAAATTTGGATGTGTCCACGTTGCGCTTTGGGGCGTTTCCTGTCACGGGCGCTAGGCCTACGCATACAAGTGAGGTATCATTTTTATCAGGAGACATGGGGGAACGCTGGGTGGAAGGAATTTCGTGGCTCCTCTCAGATTCCAGAACTTTTTGCCACAGAAATGTGAGGAACATGTGTTTTTTTAGCCAAATTTTGAGGTTTGCAAAGGATTCTGGGTAACAGAACCTGGTCCGAGCCACACAAGTCACCCCATCTTGGATTCCCCTAGGTCTCTAGTTTTCAGAAATGCACAGGTTTGGTAGGTTTCCCTAGGTGGCGGCTGAGCTACAGGCCAAAATCTACAGGTAGGCACTTTGCAAAAAACACCTCTGTTTTCCTTCAAAAATTTGGCTGTGTCCACGTTGCGCTTTGGGGCGTTTCCTGTCACGGGCGCTAGGCCTACGCACACAAGTGAGGTATCATTTTTATCGGGAGATGTGGGGGAACGCTGGGTGGAAGGAAATTCGTGGCTCCTCTCAGATTCCAGAACTTTTTGCCACAGAAATGTGAGGAACATGTGTTTTTTTAGCCAAATTTTGAGGTTTGCAAAGGATTCTGGGTAACAGAACCTGGTCCGAGCCACACAAGTCACCCCATATTGGATTCCCCTAGGTCTCTAGTTTTCAGAAATGCACAGGTTTGGTAGGTTTCCCTAGGTGGCGGCTGAGCTACAGGCCAAAATCTACAGGTAGGCACTTTGCAAAAAACACTGCTGTTTTCCTTCAAAAATTTGTCTGTGTCCACGTTGCGCTTTGGGGCGTTTCCTGTCACGGGCGCTAGGCCTACGCACACAAGTGAGGTATCATTTTTATCGGGAGATGTGGGGGAACGCTGGGTGGAAGGAAATTCGTGGCTCCTCTCAGATTCCAGAACTTTTTGCCACAGAAATGTGAGGAACATGTGTTTTTTTAGCCAAATTTTGAGGTTTGCAAAGGATTCTGGGTAACAGAACCTGGTCCGAGCCACACAAGTCACCCCATCTTGGATTCCCCTAGGTCTCTAGTTTTCAGAAATGCACAGGTTTGGTAGGTTTCCCTAGGTGGCGGCTGAGCTACAAGCCAAAAACTACAGGTAGGCACTTTGCAAAAAACACCTCTGTTTTCCTTCACAAATTTGGATGCGTCCACTTTGCGCTTTGGGGCGTTTTCTGTCGCGGGCGCTAGGCCTACCCACACAAGTGAGTTATCATTTTTATCGGGAGATGCGGGGGAACGCTGGGTGGAAGGAAATTTGTGGCTCCTCTCAGATTCCAGAACTTTCTGCCACAGAAATGTGAGGAACATGTGTTTTTTTAGCCACATTTTGAGATTTGCAAAGGATTCTGGGTAACAGAACCTGGTCCGAGCCACACAAGTCACCCCATCTTGGATTCCCCTAGGTCTCTAGTTTTCAGAAATGCACAGGTTTGGTAGGTTTCCCTAGGTGGCGGCTGAGCTACAGGCCAAAATCTACAGGTAGGCACTTTGCAAAAAACACCTCTGTTTTCCTTCAAAAATTTGGCTGTGTCCACGTTGCGCTTTGGGGCATTTCCTGTCACGGGCGCTAGGCCTACGCACACAAGTGAGGTATCATTTTTATCGGGAGATGTGGGGGAACGCTGGGTAGAAGGAAATTCGTGGCTCCTCTCAGATTCCAGAACTTTCTGCCACAGAAATGTGAGGAACATGTGTTTTTTTAGCCAAATTTTGAGGTTTGCAAAGGATTCTGGGTAACAGAACCTGGTCCGAGCCACACAAGTCACCCCATCTTGGATTCCCCCCTGTCTCTAGTTTTCAGAAATGCACCGGTTTGGTAGGTTTCCCTAGATGGCAGCTGAGCTACAAGCCAAAATCTACAGGTAGGCACTTTGCAAAAAACACCTCTGTTTTCCTTCACAAATTTGGATGCGTCCACTTTGCGCTTTGGGGCGTTTTCTGTCGCGGGCGCTAGGCCTACCCACACAAGTGAGGTATCATTTTTATCGGGAGACGCGGGGGAACGCTGGGTGGAAGGAAATTTGTGGCTCCTCTCAGATTCCAGAACTTTATGCCACAGAAATGTGAGGAACATGTGTTTTTTTAGCCAAATTTTGAGATTTGCAAAGGATTCTGGGTAACAGAACCTGGTCCGAGCCACACAAGTCACCCCATCTTGGATTCCCCTAGGTCTCTAGTTTTCAGAAATGCACAGGTTTGGTAGGTTTCCCTAGGCGGCGGCTGAGCTACAGGCCAAAATCTACTGGTATGCACTTTGCAAAAAACACCTCTGTTTTCCTTCAAAAATTTGGCTGTGTCCACGTTGCGCTTTGGGGCATTTCCTGTCACGGGCGCTAGGCCTACGCACACAAGTGAGGTATCATTTTTATCGGGAGACGTGGGGGAACGCTGGGCTGAAGGAAATTCGTGGCTCCTCTCAGATTCCAGAACTTTCTGCCACAGAAATGTGAGGAACATGTGTTTTTTTAGCCAAATTTTGAGGTTTGCAAAGGATTCTGGGTAACAGAACCTGGTCCGAGCCACACAAGTCACCCCATCTTGGATTCCCCCCTGTCTCTAGTTTTCAGAAATGCACCGGTTTGGTAGGTTTCCCTAGATGGCGGCTGAGCTACAAGCCAAAATCTACAGGTAGGCACTTTGCAAAAAACACCTCTGTTTTCCTTCACAAATTTGGATGTGTCCACGTTGCGCTTTGGGGCGTTTTCTGTCACGGGCGCTAGGCCTACGCACACAAGTGAGGTATCATTTTTATCGGGAGATGTGGGGGAACGCTGGGTAGAAGGAAATTCGTGGCTCCTCTCAGATTCCAGAACTTTCTGCCACAGAAATGTGAGGAACATGTGTTTTTTTAGCCAAATTTTGAGATTTGCAAAGGATTCTGGGTAACAGAACCTGGTCCGAGCCACACAAGTCACCCCATCTTGGATTCCCCCCTGTCTCTAGTTTTCAGAAATGCACCGGTTTGGTAGGTTTCCCTAGATGGCAGCTGAGCTACAAGCCAAAATCTACAGGTAGGCACTTTGCAAAAAACACCTCTGTTTTCCTTCACAAATTTGGATGCGTCCACTTTGCGCTTTGGGGCGTTTTCTGTCGCGGGCGCTAGGCCTACCCACACAAGTGAGGTATCATTTTTATCGGGAGATGCGGGGGAACGCTGGGTGGAAGGAAATTTGTGGCTCCTCTCAGATTCCAGAACTTTATGCCACAGAAATGTGAGGAACATGTGTTTTTTTAGCCAAATTTTGAGATTTGCAAAGGATTCTGGGTAACAGAACCTGGTCCGAGCCACACAAGTCACCCCATCTTGGATTCCCCTAGGTCTCTAGTTTTCAGAAATGCACAGGTTTGGTAGGTTTCCCTAGGCGGCGGCTGAGCTACAGGCCAAAATCTACAGGTAGGCACTTTGCAAAAAACACCTCTGTTTTCCTTCAAAAATTTGGCTGTGTCCACGTTGCGCTTTGGGGCATTTCCTGTCACGGGCGCTAGGCCTACGCACACAAGTGAGGTATCATTTTTATCGGGAGACGTGGGGGAACGCTGGGCTGAAGGAAATTCGTGGCTCCTCTCAGATTCCAGAACTTTCTGCCACAGAAATGTGAGGAACATGTGTTTTTTTAGCCAAATTTTGAGGTTTGCAAAGGATTCTGGGTAACAGAACCTGGTCCGAGCCACACAAGTCACCCCATCTTGGATTCCCCCCTGTCTCTAGTTTTCAGAAATGCACCGGTTTGGTAGGTTTCCCTAGATGGCGGCTGAGCTACAAGCCAAAATCTACAGGTAGGCACTTTGCAAAAAACACCTCTGTTTTCCTTCACAAATTTGGATGTGTCCACGTTGCGCTTTGGGGCGTTTTCTGTCGCGGGCGCTAGGCCTACCCACACAAGTGAGGTATCATTTTTATCGGGAGACGCGGGGAACGCTGGGTGGAAGGAAATTTGTGGCTCCTCTCAGATTCCAGAACTTTATGCCACAGAAATGTGAGGAACATGTGTTTTTTTAGCCAAATTTTGAGATTTGCAAAGGATTCTGGGTAACAGAACCTGGTCCGAGACACACAAGTCACCCCATCTTGGATTCCCCTAGGTCTCTAGTTTTCAGAAATGCACAGGTTTGGTAGGTTTCCCTAGGTGGCGGCTGAGCTACAAGCCAAAATCTACAGGTAGGCACTTTGCAACAAACACCTCTGTTTTCCTTCACAAATTTGGATGCGTCCACTTTGCGCTTTGGGGCGTTTTCTGTCGCGGGCGCTAGGCCTACCCACACAAGTGAGGTATCATTTTTATCGGGAGATGCGGGGGAACGCTGGGTGGAAGGAAATTTGTGGCTCCTCTCAGATTCCAGAACTTTATGCCACAGAAATGTGAGGAACATGTGTTTTTTTAGCCAAATTTTGAGATTTGCAAAGGATTCTGGGTAACAGAACCTGGTCCGAGCCACACAAGTCACCCCGTCTTGGATTCCCCTAGGTCTCTAGTTTTCAGAAATGCACAGGTTTGGTAGGTTTCCCTATGTGGCGGCTGAGCTACAGGCCAAAATCTACAGGTAGGCACTTTTCAAAAAACACCTGTTTTCCTTCAAAAATTTGGCTGTGTCCACGTTGCGCTTTGGGGCATTTCCTGTCACGGGCGCTAGGCCTACGCACACAAGTGAGGTATCATTTTTATCGGGAGACGTGGGGGAACGCTGGGCGGAAGGAAATTCGTGGCTCCTCTCAGATTCCAGAACTTTCTGCCACAGAAATGTGAGGAACATGTGTTTTTTTAGCCAAATTTTGAGGTTTGCAAAGGATTCTGGGTAACAGAACCTGGTCCGAGCCACACAAGTCACCCCATCTTGGATTCCCCTAGGTCTCTAGTTTTCAGAAATGCACGGGTTTGGTAGGTTTCCCTAGGTGGCGGCTGAGCTACAAGCCAAAATCTACAGGTAGGCACTTTGCAAAAAACACCTCTGTTTTCCTTCACAAATTTGGATGCGTCCACTTTGCGCTTTGGGGCGTTTTCTGTCGCAGGCGCTAGGCCTACCCACACAAGTGAGGTATCATTTTTATCGGGAGACGCGGGGGAACGCTGGGTGGAAGGAAATTTGTGGCTCCTCTCAGATTCCAGAACTTTATGCCACAGAAATGTGAGGAACATGTGTTTTATTAGCCAAATTTTGAGATTTGCAAAGGATTCTGGGTAACAGAACCTGGTCCGAGCCACACAAGTCACCCCATCTTGGATTCCCCTAGGTCTCTAGTTTTCAGAAATGCACAGGTTTGGTAGGTTTCCCTAGGTGGCGGCTGAGCTACAGGCCAAAATCTACAGGTAGGCACTTTGCAAAAAACACCTCTGTTTTCCTTCAAAAATGTGGCTGTGTCCACGTTGCGCTTTGGGGCATTTCCTGTCACGGGCGCTAGGCCTACGCACACAAGTGAGGTATCATTTTTATCGGGAGATGTGGGGGAACGCTGGGTGGAAGGAAATTCGTGGCTCCTCTCAGATTCCAGAACTTTCTGCCACAGAAATGTGAGGAACATGTGTTTTTTTAGCCAAATTTTGAGGTTTGCAAAGGATTCTGGGTAACAGAACCTGGTCCGAGCCACACAAGTCACCCCATCTTGGATTCCCCTAGGTCTCTAGTTTTCAGAAATGCACAGGTTTGGTAGGTTTCCCTAGGCGGCGGCTGAGCTACAGGCCAAAATCTACAGGTAGACACTATGCAAAAAACACCTCTGTTTTCCTTCACAAATTTGGATGCGTCCACTTTGGGGCATTTTCTGTCGCGGGCGCTAGGCCTACCCACACAAGTGAGGTATCATTTTTATCGGGAGACGCGGGGGAACGCTGGGTGGAAGGAAATTTGTGGCTCCTCTCAGATTCCAGAACTTTATGCCACAGAAATGTGAGGAACATGTGTTTTTTTAGCCAAATTTTGAGATTTGCAAAGGATTCTGGGTAACAGAACCTGGTCCGAGCCACACAAGTCACCCCATCTTGGATTCCCCTAGGTCTCTAGTTTTCAGAAATGCACAGGTTGGGTAGGTTTCCCTAGGCGGCGGCTGAGCTACAGGCCAAAATCTACAGGTAGGCACTTTGCAAAAAACACCTCTGTTTTCCTTCAAAAATTTGGCTGTGTCCACGTTGCGCTTTGGGGCATTTCCTGTCACGGGCGCTAGGCCTACGCACACAAGTGAGGTATCATTTTTATCGGGAGACGTGGGGGAACGCTGGGCTGAAGGAAATTCGTGGCTCCTCTCAGATTCCAGAACTTTCTGCCACAGAAATGTGAGGAACATGTGTTTTTTTAGCCTAATTTTGAGGTTTGCAAAGGATTCTGGGTAACAGAACCTGGTCCGAGCCACACAAGTCACCCCATCTTGGATTCCCCTAGGTCTCTAGTTTTCAGAAATGCACAGGTTGGGTAGGTTTCCCTAGGCGGCGGCTGAGCTACAGGCCAAAATCTACAGGTAGGCACTTTGCAAAAAACACCTCTGTTTTCCTTCAAAAATTTGGCTGTGTCCACGTTGCGCTTTGGGGCATTTCCTGTCACAGGCGCTAGGCCTACGCACACAAGTGAGGTATCATTTTTATCGGGAGATGCGGGGGAACGCTGGGTGGAAGGAAATTTGTGGCTCCTCTCAGATTCCAGAACTTTATGCCACAGAAATGTGAGGAACATGTGTTTTTTTAGCCAAATTTTGAGATTTGCAAAGGATTCTGGGTAACAGAACCTGGTCCGAGCCACACAAGTCACCCCGTCTTGGATTCCCCTAGGTCTCTAGTTTTCAGAAATGCACAGGTTTGGTAGGTTTCCCTAGGTGGCGGCTGAGCTACAGGCCAAAATCTACAGGTAGGCACTTTGCAAAAAACACCTCTGTTTTCCTTCAAAAATTTGGCTGTGTCCACGTTGCGCTTTGGGGCATTTCCTGTCACGGGCGCTACGCCTACGCACACAAGTGAGGTATCATTTTTATCGGGAGACGTGGGGGAACGCTGGGCTGAAGGAAATTCGTGGCTCCTCTCAGATTCCAGAACTTTCTGCCACAGAAATGTGAGGAACATGTGTTTTTTTAGCCAAATTTTGAGGTTTGCAAAGGATTCTGGGTAACAGAACCTGGTCCGAGCCACACAAGTCACCCCATCTTGGATTCCCCTAGGTCTCTAGTTTTCAGAAATGCACAGGTTTGGTATGTTTCCCTAGGTGGCGGCTGAGCTACAAGCCAAAATCTACAGGTAGGCACTTTGCAAAAAACACCTCTGTTTTCCTTCACAAATTTGGATGCGTCCACTTTGCGCTTTGGGGCGTTTTCTGTCGCAGGCGCTAGGCCTACCCACACAAGTGAGGTATCATTTTTATCGGGAGACGCGGGGGAACGCTGGGTGGAAGGAAATTTGTGGCTCCTCTCAGATTCCAGAACTTTATGCCACAGAAATGTGAGGAACATGTGTTTTTTTAGCCACATTTTGAGATTTGCAAAGGATTCTGGGTAACAGAACCTGGTCCGAGCCACACAAGTCACCCCATCTTGGATTCCCCTAGGTCTCTAGTTTTCAGAAATGCACAGGTTTGGTAGGTTTCCCTAGGTGGCGGCTGAGCTACAGGCCAAAATCTACAGGTAGGCACTTTGCAAAAAACACCTCTGTTTTCCTTCAAAAATTTGGCTGTGTCCACGTTGCGCTTTGGGGCATTTCCTGTCACGGGCGCTAGGCCTACGCACACAAGTGAGGTATCATTTTTATCGGGAGATGTGGGGGAACGCTGGGTAGAAGGAAATTCGTGGCTCCTCTCAGATTCCAGAACTTTCTGCCACAGAAATGTGAGGAACATGTGTTTTTTTAGCCAAATTTTGAGGTTTGCAAAGGTTTCTGGGTAACAGAACCTGGTCCGAGCCACACAAGTCACCCCATCTTGGATTCCCCCCTGTCTCTAGTTTTCAGAAATGCACCGGTTTGGTAGGTTTCCCTAGATGGCAGCTGAGCTACAAGCCAAAATCTACAGGTAGGCACTTTGCAAAAAACACCTCTGTTTTCCTTCAAAAATTTGGCTGTGTCCACGTTGCGCTTTGGGGCATTTCCTGTCACGGGCGCTAGGCCTACGCACACAAGTGAGGTATCATTTTTATCGGGAGACGTGGGGGAACGCTGGGTGGAAGGAAATTCGTGGCTCCTCTCAGATTCCAGAACTTTCTGCCACAGAAATGTGAGGAACATGTGTTTTTTTAGCCAAATTTTGAGGTTTGCAAAGGATTCTGGGTAACAGAACCTGGTCCGAGCCACACAAGTCACCCCATCTTGGATTCCCCTAGGTCTCTAGTTTTCAGAAATGCACAGGTTTGGTAGGTTTCCCTAGGCGGCGGCTGAGCTACAGGCCAAAATCTACAGGTAGGCACTATGCAAAAAACACCTCTGTTTTCCTTCACAAATTTGGATGCGTCCACTTTGCGCTTTGGGGCATTTTCTGTCGCGGGCGCTAGGCCTACCCACACAAGTGAGGTATCATTTTTATCGGGAGACGCGGGGGAACGCTGGGTGGAAGGAAATTTGTGGCTCCTCTCAGATTCCAGAACTTTATGCCACAGAAATGTGAGGAACATGTGTTTTTTTAGCCAAATTTTGAGATTTGCAAAGGATTCTGGGTAACAGAACCTGGTCCGAGCCACACAAGTCACCCCATCTTGGATTCCCCTAGGTCTCTAGTTTTCAGAAATGCACAGGTTGGGTAGGTTTCCCTAGGCGGCGGCTGAGCTACAGGCCAAAATCTACAGGTAGGCACTTTGCAAAAAACACCTCTGTTTTCCTTCAAAAATTTGACTGTGTCCACGTTGCGCTTTGGGGCATTTCCTGTCACGGGCGCTAGGCCTACGCACACAAGTGAGGTATCATTTTTATCGGGAGACGTGGGGGAACGCTGGACTGAAGGAAATTCGTGGCTCCTCTCAGATTCCAGAACTTTCTGCCACAGAAATGTGAGGAACATGTGTTTTTTTAGCCAAATTTTGAGGTTTGCAAAGGATTCTGGGTAACAGAACCTGGTCCGAGCCACACAAGTCACCCCATCTTGGATTCCCCTAGGTCTCTAGTTTTCAGAAATGCACAGGTTGGGTAGGTTTCCCTAGGCGGCGGCTGAGCTACAGGCCAAAATCTACAGGTAGGCACTTTGCAAAAAACACCTCTGTTTTCCTTCAAAAATTTGGCTGTGTCCACGTTGCGCTTTGGGGCATTTCCTGTCACGGGCGCTAGGCCTACGCACACAAGTGAGGTATCATTTTTATCGGGAGATGCGGGGGAACGCTGGGTGGAAGGAAATTTGTGGCTCCTCTCAGATTCCAGAACTTTATGCCACAGAAATGTGAGGAACATGTGTTTTTTTAGCCAAATTTTGAGATTTGCAAAGGATTCTGGGTAACAGAACCTGGTCCGAGCCACACAAGTCACCCCGTCTTGGATTCCCCTAGGTCTCTAGTTTTCAGAAATGCACAGGTTTGGTAGGTTTCCCTAGGTGGCGGCTGAGCTACAGGCCAAAATCTACAGGTAGGCACTTTGCAAAAAACACCTCTGTTTTCCTTCAAAAATTTGGCTGTGTCCACGTTGCGCTTTGGTGCATTTCCTGTCACGGGCGCTAGGCCTACGCACACAAGTGAGGTATCATTTTTATCGGGAGATGTGGGGGAACGCTGGGTGGAAGGAAATTCGTGGCTCCTCTCAGATTCCAGAACTTTCTGCCACAGAAATGTGAGGAACATGTGTTTTTTTAGCCAAATTTTGAGGTTTGCAAAGGATTCTGGGTAACAGAACCTGGTCCGAGCCACACAAGTCACCCCATCTTGGATTCCCCTAGGTCTCTAGTTTTCAGAAATGCACAGGTTTGGTAGGTTTCCCTAGGCGGCGGCTGAGCTACAGGCCAAAATCTACAGGTAGGCACTATGCAAAAAACACCTCTGTTTTCCTTCACAAATTTGGATGCGTCCACTTTGCGCTTTGGGGCATTTTCTGTCGCGGGCGCTAGGCCTACCCACACAAGTGAGGTATCATTTTTATCGGGAGACGCGGGGGAACGCTGGGTGGAAGGAAATTTGTGGCTCCTCTCAGATTCCAGAACTTTATGCCACAGAAATGTGAGGAACATGTGTTTTTTTAGCCAAATTTTGAGATTTGCAAAGGATTCTGGGTAACAGAACCTGGTCCGAGCCACACAAGTCACCCCATCTTGGATTCCCCTAGGTCTCTAGTTTTCAGAAATGCACAGGTTGGGTAGGTTTCCCTAGGCGGCGGCTGAGCTACAGGCCAAAATCTACAGGTAGGCACTTAGCAAAAAACACCTCTGTTTTCCTTCAAAAATTTGGCTGTGTCCACGTTGCGCTTTGGGGCATTTCCTGTCACGGGCGCTAGGCCTACGCACACAAGTGAGGTATCATTTTTATCGGGAGACGTGGGGGAACGCTGGGCTGAAGGAAATTCGTGGCTCCTCTCAGATTCCAGAACTTTCTGCCACAGAAATGTGAGGAACATGCGTTTTTTTAGCCAAATTTTGAGGTTTGCAAAGGATTCTGGGTAACAGAACCTGGTCCGAGCCACACAAGTCACCACATCTTGGATTCCCCCCTGTCTCTAGTTTTCAGAAATGCACCGGTTTGGTAGGTTTCCCTAGATGGCGGCTGAGCTACAAGCCAAAATATACAGGTAGGCACTTTGCAAAAAACACCTCTGTTTTCCTTCACAAATTTGGATGTGTCCACGTTGCGCTTTGGGGCGTTTCCTGTCGCGGGCGCTAGGCCTACCCACACAAGTGAGGTATCATTTTTATCGGGAGACGCGGGGGAACGCTGGGTGGAAGGAAATTTGTGGCTCCTCTCAGATTCCAGAACTTTATGCCACAGAAATGTGAGGAACATGTGTTTTTTTAGCCAAATTTTGAGATTTGCAAAGGATTCTGGGTAACAGAACCTGGTCCGAGCCACACAAGTCACCCCGTCTTAGATTCCCCTAGGTCTCTAGTTTTCAGAAATGCACAGGTTTGGTAGGTTTCCCTAGGTGGCGGCTGAGCTACAGGCCAAAATCTACAGGTAGGCACTTTGCAAAAAACACCTCTGTTTTCCTTCAAAAATTTGGCTGTGTCCACGTTGCGCTTTGGGGCATTTCCTGTCACGGGCGCTAGGCCTACGCACACAAGTGAGGTATCATTTTTATCGGGAGACGTGGGGGAACGCTGGGCGGAAGGAAATTCGTGGCTCCTCTCAGATTCCAGAACTTTCTGCCACAGAAATGTGAGGAACATGTGTTTTTTTAGCCAAATTTTGAGGTTTGCAAAGGATTCTGGGTAACAGAACCTGGTCCGAGCCACACAAGTCACCCCATCTTGGATTCCCCTAGGTCTCTAGTTTTCAGAAATGCACAGGTTTGGTAGGTTTCCCTAGATGTCGGCTGAGCTACAAGCCAAAATCTACAGGTAGGCACTTTGCAAAAAACACCTCTGTTTTCCTTCACAAATTTGGATGTGTCCACGTTGCCCTTTGGGGCGTTTCCTGTCACGGGCGCTAGGCCTACGCATACAAGTGAGGTATCATTTTTATCAGGAGACATGGGGGAACGCTGGGTGGAAGGAATTTCGTGGCTCCTCTCAGATTCCAGAACTTTTTGCCACAGAAATGTGAGAACATGTGTTTTTTTAGCCAAATTTTGAGGTTTGCAAAGTTTTCTGGGTAACAGAACCTGGTCCGAGCCACACAAGTCACCCCATCTTGGATTCCCCTAGGTCTCTAGTTTTCAGAAATGCACAGGTTTGGTAGGTTTCCCTAGGTGGCGGCTGAGCTACAGGCCAAAATCTACAGGTAGGCACTTTGCAAAAAACACCTCTGTTTTCCTTCAAAAATTTGGCTGTGTCCACGTTGCGCTTTGGGGCGTTTCCTGTCACGGGCGGTAGGCCTACGCGCACAAGTGAGGTATCATTTTTATCGGGAGATGTGGGGGAACGCTGGGTGGAAGGAAATTCGTGGCTCCTCTCAGATTCCAGAACTTTTTGCCACAGAAATGTGAGGAACATGTGTTTTTTTAGCCAAATTTTGAGGTTTGCAAAGGATTCTGGGTAACAGAACCTGGTCCGAGCCACACAAGTCACCCCATATTGGATTCCCCTAGGTCTCTAGTTTTCAGAAATGCACAGGTTTGGTAGGTTTCCCTAGGTGGCGGCTGAGCTACAGGCCAAAATCTACAGGTAGGCACTTTGCAAAAAACACCTCTGTTTTCCTTCAAAAATTTGGCTGTGTCCACGTTGCGCTTTGGGGCGTTTCCTGTCACGGGCGCTAGGCCTACGCACACAAGTGAGGTATCATTTTTATCGGGAGATGTGGGGGAACGCTGGGTGGAAGGAAATTCGTGGCTCCTCTCAGATTCCAGAACTTTTTGCCACAGAAATGTGAGGAACATGTGTTTTTTTAGCCAAATTTTGAGGTTTGCAAAGGATTCTGGGTAACAGAACCTGGTCCGAGCCACACAAGTCACCCCATCTTGGATTCCCCTAGGTCTCTAGTTTTCAGAAATGCACAGGTTTGGTAGGTTTCCCTAGGTGGCGGCTGAGCTACAAGCCAAAAACTACAGGTAGGCACTTTGCAAAAAACACCTCTGTTTTCCTTCACAAATTTGGATGCGTCCACTTTGCGCTTTGGGGCGTTTTCTGTCGCGGGCGCTAGGCCTACCCACACAAGTGAGGTATCATTTTTATCGGGAGACGCGGGGGAACGCTGGGTGGAAGGAAATTTGTGGCTCCTCTCAGATTCCAGAACTTTATGCCACAGAAATGTGAGGAACATGTGTTTTTTTAGCCACATTTTGAGATTTGCAAAGGATTCTGGGTAACAGAACCTGGTCCGAGCCACACAAGTCACCCCATCTTGGATTCCCCTAGGTCTCTAGTTTTCAGAAATGCACAGGTTTGGTAGGTTTCCCTAGGTGGCGGCTGAGCTACAGGCCAAAATCTACAGGTAGACACTTTGCAAAAAACACCTCTGTTTTCCTTCAAAAATTTGGCTGTGTCCACGTTGCGCTTTGGGGCATTTCCTGTCACGGGCGCTAGGCCTACGCACACAAGTGAGGTATCATTTTTATCGGGAGATGTGGGGGAACGCTGGGTGGAAGGAAATTCGTGGCTCCTCTCAGATTCCAGAACTTTCTGCCACAGAAATGTGAGGAACATGTGTTTTTTTAGCCAAATTTTGAGGTTTGCAAAGGATTCTGGGTAACAGAACCTGGTCCGAGCCACACAAGTCACCCCATCTTGGATTCCTCCCTGTCTCTAGGTTTCAGAAATGCACCGGTTTGGTAGGTTTCCCTAGATGGCAGCTGAGCTACAAGCCAAAATCTACAGGTAGGCACTTTGCAAAAAACACCTCTGTTTTCCTTCACAAATTTGGATGCGTCCACTTTGCGCTTTGGGGCGTTTTCTGTCGCGGGCGCTAGGCCTACCCACACAAGTGAGGTATCATTTTTATCGGGAGACGCAGGGGAACGCTCGGTGGAAGGAAATTTGTGGCTCCTCTCAGATTCCAGAACTTTATGCCACAGAAATGTGAGGAACATGTGTTTTTTTAGCCAAATTTTGAGATTTGCAAAGGATTCTGGGTAACAGAACCTGGTCCGAGCCACACAAGTCACCCCATCTTGGATTCCCCTAGGTCTCTAGTTTTCAGAAATGCACAGGTTTGGTAGGTTTCCCTAGGCGGCGGCTGAGCTACAGGCCAAAATCTACTGGTATGCACTTTGCAAAAAACACCTCTGTTTCCTTCAAAAATTTGGCTGTGTCCACGTTGCGCTTTGGGGCATTTCCTGTCACGGGCGCTAGGCCTACGCACACAAGTGAGGTATCATTTTTATCGGGAGACGTGGGGGAACGCTGGGCTGAAGGAAATTCGTGGCTCCTCTCAGATTCCAGAACTTTCTGCCACAGAAATGTGAGGAACATGTGTTTTTTTAGCCAAATTTTGAGGTTTGCAAAGGATTCTGGGTAACAGAACCTGGTCCGAGCCACACAAGTCACCCCATCTTGGATTCCCCCCTGTCTCTAGTTTTCAGAAATGCACCGGTTTGGTAGGTTTCCCTAGATGGCGGCTGAGCTACAAGCCAAAATCTACAGGTAGGCACTTTGCAAAAAACACCTCTGTTTTCCTTCACAAATTTGGATGTGTCCACGTTGCGCTTTGGGGCGTTTTCTGTCGCGGGCGCTAGGCCTACCCACACAAGTGAGGTATCATTTTTATCGGGAGACGCGGGGGAACGCTGGGTGGAAGGAAATTTGTGGCTCCTCTCAGATTCCAGAACTTTATGCCACAGAAATGTGAGGAACATGTGTTTTTTTAGCCAAATTTTGAGATTTGCAAAGGATTCTGGGTAACAGAACCTGGTCCGAGCCACACAAGTCACCCCATCTTGGATTCCCCTAGGTCTCTAGTTTTCAGAAATGCACAGGTTTGGTAGGTTTCCCTAGGTGGCGGCTGAGCTACAAGCCAAAATCTACAGGTAGGCACTTTGCAAAAAACACCTCTGTTTTCCTTCACTAATTTGGATGCGTCCACTTTGCGCTTTGGGGCGTTTTCTGTCGCGGGCGCTAGGCCTACCCACACGAGTGAGGTATCATTTTTATCGGGAGATGCGGGGGAACGCTGGGTGGAAGGAAATTCGTGGCTCCTCTCAGATTCCAGAACTTTATGCCACAGAAATGTGAGGAACATGTGTTTTTTTAGCCAAATTTTGAGGTTTGCAAAGGATTCTGGGTAACAGAACCTGGTCCGAGCCACACAAGTCACCCCATCTTGGATTCCCCTAGGTCTCTAGTTTTCAGAAATGCACAGGTTTGGTAGGTTTCCCTAGGTGGCGGCTGAGCTACAAGCCAAAATCTACAGGTAGGCACTTTGCAAAAAACACCTCTGTTTTCCTTCACAAATTTGGATGCGTCCACTTTGCGCTTTGGGGCGTTTTCTGTCGCAGGCGCTAGGCCTACCCACACAAGTGAGGTATCATTTTTATCGGGAGACGCGGGGGAACGCTGGGTGGAAGGAAATTTGTGGCTCCTCTCAGATTCCAGAACTTTATGCCACAGAAATATGAGGAACATGTGTTTTATTAGCCAAATTTTGAGATTTGCAAAGGATTCTGGGTAACAGAACCTGGTCCGAGCCACACAAGTCACCCCATCTTGGATTCCCCTAGGTCTCTAGTTTTCAGAAATGCACAGGTTTGGTAGGTTTCCCTAGGTGGCGGCTGAGCTACAGGCCAAAATCTACAGGTAGGCACTTTGCAAAAAACACCTCTGTTTTCCTTCAAAAATTTGGCTGTGTCCACGTTGCGCTTTGGGGCATTTCCTGTCACGGGCGCTAGGCCTACGCACACAAGTGAGGTATCATTTTTATCGGGAGATGTGGGGGAACGCTAGGTGGAAGGAAATTCGTGGCTCCTCTCAGATTCCAGAACTTTCTGCCACAGAAATGTGAGGAACATGTGTTTTTTTAGCCAAATTTTGAGGTTTGCAAAGGATTCTGGGTAACAGAACCTGGTCCGAGCCACACAAGTCACCCCATCTTGGATTCCCCTAGGTCTCTAGTTTTCAGAAATGCACAGGTTTGGTAGGTTTCCCTAGGCGGCGGCTGAGCTACAGGCCAAAATCTACAGGTAGGCACTATGCAAAAAACACCTCTGTTTTCCTTCACAAATTTGGATGCGTCCACTTTGCGCTTTGGGGCATTTTCTGTCGCGGGCGCTAGGCCTACCCACACAAGTGAGGTATCATTTTTATCGGGAGACGCGGGGGAACGCTGGGTGGAAGGAAATTTGTGGCTCCTCTCAGATTCCAGAACTTTATGCCACAGAAATGTGAGGAACATGTGTTTTTTTAGCCAAATTTTGAGATTTGCAAAGGATTCTGGGTAACAGAACCTGGTCCGAGCCACACAAGTCACCCCATCTTGGATTCCCCTAGGTCTCTAGTTTTCAGAAATGCACAGGTTGGGTAGGTTTCCCTAGGCGGCGGCTGAGCTACAGGCCAAAATCTACAGGTAGGCACTTTGCAAAAAACACCTCTGTTTTCCTTCAAAAATTTGACTGTGTCCACGTTGCGCTTTGGGGCATTTCCTGTCACGGGCCCTAGGCCTACGCACACAAGTGAGGTATCATTTTTATCGGGAGACGTGGGGGAACGCTGGGCTGAAGGAAATTCGTGGCTCCTCTCAGATTCCAGAACTTTCTGCCACAGAAATGTGAGGAACATGTGTTTTTTTAGCCAAATTTTGAGGTTTGCAAAGGATTCTGGGTAACAGAACCTGGTCCGAGCCACACAAGTCACCCCATCTTGGATTCTCCTAGGTCTCTAGTTTTCAGAAATGCACAGGTTGGGTAGGTTTCCCTAGGCGGCGGCTGAGCTACAGGCCAAAATCTACAGGTAGGCACTTTGCAAAAAACACCTCTGTTTTCCTTAAAAAATTTGGCTGTGTCCACGTTGCGCTTTGGGGCATTTCCTGTCACGGGCGCTAGGCCTACGCACACAAGTGAGGTATCATTTTTATCGGGAGATGCGGGGGAACGCTGGGTGGAAGGAAATTTGTGGCTCCTCTCAGATTCCAGAACTTTATGCCACAGAAATGTGAGGAACATGTGTTTTTTTAGCTAAATTTTGAGATTTGCAAAGGATTCTGGGTAACAGAACCTGGTCCGAGCCACACAAGTCACCCCGTCTTGGATTCCCCTAGGTCTCTAGTTTTCAGAAATGCACAGGTTTGGTAGGTTTCCCTAGGTGGCGGCTGAGCTACAGGCCAAAATCTACAGGTAGGCACTTTGCAAAAAACACCTCTGTTTTCCTTCAAAAATTTGGCTGTGTCCACGTTGCGCTTTGGGGCATTTCCTTTCACGGGCGCTAGGCCTACGCACACAAGTGAGGTATCATTTTTATCGGGAGATGTGGGGGAACGCTGGGTGGAAGGAAATTCGTGGCTCCTCTCAGATTCCAGAACTTTCTGCCACAGAAATGTGAGGAACATGTGTTTTTTTAGCCAAATTTTGAGGTTTGCAAAGGATTCTGGGTAACAGAACCTGGTCCGAGCCACACAAGTCACCCCATCTTGGATTCCCCTAGGTCTCTAGTTTTCAGAAATGCACAGGTTTGGTAGGTTTCCCTAGGCGGCGGCTGAGCTACAGGCCAAAATCTACAGGTAGGCACTATGCAAAAAACACCTCTGTTTTCCTTCACAAATTTGGATGCGTCCACTTTGAGCTTTGGGGCATTTTCTGTCGCGGGCGCTAGGCCTACCCACACAAGTGAGGTATCATTTTTATCGGGAGACGCGGGGGAACGCTGGGTGGAAGGAAATTTGTGGCTCCTCTCAGATTCCAGAACTTTATGCCACAGAAATGTGAGGAACATGTGTTTTTTTAGCCAAATTTTGAGATTTGCAAAGGATTCTGGGTAACAGAACCTGGTCCGAGCCACACAAGTCACCCCATCTTGGATTCCCCTAGGTCTCTAGTTTTCAGAAATGCACAGGTTGGGTAGGTTTCCCTAGGCGGCGGCTGAGCTACAGGCCAAAATCTACAGGTAGGCACTTTGCAAAAAACACCTCTGTTTTCCTTCAAAAATTTGGCTGTGTCCACGTTGCGCTTTGGGGCATTTCCTGTCACGGGCGCTAGGCCTACGCACACAAGTGAGGTATCATTTTTATCGGGAGACGTGGGGGAACGCTGGGCTGAAGGAAATTCGTGGCTCCTCTCAGATTCCAGAACTTTCTGCCACAGAAATGTGAGGAACATGTGTTTTTTTAGCCAAATTTTGAGGTTTGCAAAGGATTCTGGGTAACAGAACCTGGTCCGAGCCACACAAGTCACCACATCTTGGATTCCCCCCTGTCTCTAGTTTTCAGAAATGCACCGGTTTGGTAGGTTTCCCTAGATGGCGGCTGAGCTACAAGCCAAAATATACAGGTAGGCACTTCGCAAAAAACACCTCTGTTTTCCTTCACAAATTTGGATGTGTCCACGTTGCGCTTTGGGGCGTTTCCTGTCGCGGGCACTAGGCCTACCCACACAAGTGAGGTATCATTTTTATCGGGAGACGCGGGGGAACGCTGGGTGGAAGGAAATTTGTGGCTCCTCTCAGATTCCAGAACTTTATGCCACAGAAATGTGAGGAACATGTGTTTTTTTAGCCAAATTTTGAGATTTGCAAAGGATTCTGGGTAACAGAACCTGGTCCGAGCCACACAAGTCACCCCGTCTTAGATTCCCCTAGGTCTCTAGTTTTCAGAAATGCACAGGTTTGGTAGGTTTCCCTAGGTGGCGGCTGAGCTACAGGCCAAAATCTACAGGTAGGCACTTTGCAAAAAACACCTCTGTTTTCCTTCACAAATTTGGATGTGTCCACGTTGCCCTTTGGGGCGTTTCCTGTCACGGGCGCTAGGCCTACGCATACAAGTGAGGTATCATTTTTATCAGGAGACATGGGGGAACGCTGGGTGGAAGGAATTTCGTGGCTCCTCTCAGATTCCAGAACTTTTTGCCACAGAAATGTGAGAACATGTGTTTTTTTAGCCAAATTTTGAGGTTTGCAAAGTTTTCTGGGTAACAGAACCTGGTCCGAGCCACACAAGTCACCCCATCTTGGATTCCCCTAGGTCTCTAGTTTTCAGAAATGCACAGGTTTGGTAGGTTTCCCTAGGTGGCGGCTGAGCTACAGGCCAAAATCTACAGGTAGGCACTTTGCAAAAAACACCTCTGTTTTCCTTAAAAAATTTGGCTGTGTCCACGTTGCGCTTTGGGGCGTTTCCTGTCACGGGCGGTAGGCCTACGCGCACAAGTGAGGTATCATTTTTATCGGGAGATGTGGGGGAACGCTGGGTGGAAGGAAATTCGTGGCTCCTCTCAGATTCCAGAACTTTTTGCCACAGAAATGTGAGGAACATGTGTTTTTTTAGCCAAATTTTGAGGTTTGCAAAGGATTCTGGGTAACAGAACCTGGTCCGAGCCACACAAGTCACCCCATATTGGATTCCCCTAGGTCTCTAGTTTTCAGAAATGCACAGGTTTGGTAGGTTTCCCTAGGTGGCGGCTGAGCTACAGGCCAAAATCTACAGGTAGGCACTTTGCAAAAAACACCTCTGTTTTCCTTCAAAAATTTGGCTGTGTCCACGTTGCGCTTTGGGGCGTTTCCTGTCACGGGCGCTAGGCCTACGCACACAAGTGAGGTATCATTTTTATCGGGAGATGTGGGGGAACGCTGGGTGGAA
The DNA here is from genome assembly GCF_031143425.1 of Pleurodeles waltl. Classification (NCBI taxonomy): domain Eukaryota; kingdom Metazoa; phylum Chordata; class Amphibia; order Caudata; family Salamandridae; genus Pleurodeles; species Pleurodeles waltl. The sequence continues at coordinate 1,481,682,829 of NC_090440.1, forward strand.
GGAAATTCGTGGCTCCTCTCAGATTCCAGAACTTTTTGCCACAGAAATGTGAGGAACATGTGTTTTTTTAGCCAAATTTTGAGGTTTGCAAAGGATTCTGGGTAACAGAACCTGGTCCGAGCCACACAAGTCACCCCATCTTGGATTCCCCTAGGTCTCTAGTTTTCAGAAATGCACAGGTTTGGTAGGTTTCCCTAGGTGGCGGCTGAGCTACAAGCCAAAAACTACAGGTAGGCACTTTGCAAAAAACACCTCTGTTTTCCTTCACAAATTTGGATGCGTCCACTTTGCGCTTTGGGGCGTTTTCTGTCGCGGGCGCTAGGCCTACCCACACAAGTGAGGTATCATTTTTATCGGGAGACGCGGGGGAACGCTGGGTGGAAGGAAATTTGTGGCTCCTCTCAGATTCCAGAACTTTATGCAACAGAAATGTGAGGAACATGTGTTTTTTTAGCCACATTTTGAGATTTGCAAAGGATTCTGGGTAACAGAACCTGGTCCGAGCCACACAAGTCACCCCATCTTGGATTCCCCTAGGTCTCTAGTTTTCAGAAATGCACAGGTTTGGTAGGTTTCCCTAGGTGGCGGCTGAGCTACAGGCCAAAATCTACAGGTAGGCACTTTGCAAAAAACACCTCTGTTTTCCTTCAAAAATTTGGCTGTGTCCACGTTGCGCTTTGGGGCATTTCCTGTCACGGGCGCTAGGCCTACGCACACAAGTGAGGTATCATTTTTATCGGGAGATGTGGGGGAACGCTGGGTGGAAGGAAATTCGTGGCTCCTCTCAGATTCCAGAACTTTCTGCCACAGAAATGTGAGGAACATGTGTTTTTTTAGCCAAATTTTGAGGTTTGCAAAGGATTCTGGGTAACAGAACCTGGTCCGAGCCACACAAGTTACCCCATCTTGGATTCCTCCCTGTCTCTAGTTTTCAGAAATGCACCGGTTTGGTAGGTTTCCCTAGATGGCAGCTGAGCTACAAGCCAAAATCTACAGGTAGGCACTTTGCAAAAAACACCTCTGTTTTCCTTCACAAATTTGGATGCGTCCACTTTGCGCTTTGGGGCGTTTTCTGTCGCGGGCGCTAGGCCTACCCACACAAGTGAGGTATCATTTTTATCGGGAGACGCAGGGGAACGCTCGGTGGAAGGAAATTTGTGGCTCCTCTCAGATTCCAGAACTTTATGCCACAGAAATGTGAGGAACATGTGTTTTTTTAGCCAAATTTTGAGATTTGCAAAGGATTCTGGGTAACAGAACCTTTTCCGAGCCACACAAGTCACCCCATCTTGGATTCCCCTAGGTCTCTAGTTTTCAGAAATGCACAGGTTTGGTAGGTTTCCCTAGGCGGCGGCTGAGCTACAGGCCAAAATCTACTGGTATGCACTTTGCAAAAAACACCTCTGTTTTCCTTCAAAAATTTGGCTGTGTCCACGTTGCGCTTTGGGGCATTTCCTGTCACGGGCGCTAGGCCTACGCACACAAGTGAGGTATCATTTTTATCGGGAGACGTGGGGGAACGCTGGGCTGAAGGAAATTCGTGGCTCCTCTCAGATTCCAGAACTTTCTGCCACAGAAATGTGAGGAACATGTGTTTTTTTAGCCAAATTTTGAGGTTTGCAAAGGATTCTGGGTAACAGAACCTGGTCCGAGCCACACAAGTCACCCCATCTTGGATTCCCCCCTGTCTCTAGTTTTCAGAAATGCACCGGTTTGGTAGGTTTCCCTAGATGGCGGCTGAGCTACAAGCCAAAATCTACAGGTAGGCACTTTGCAAAAAACACCTCTGTTTTCCTTCACAAATTTGGATATGTCCACGTTGCGCTTTGGGGCGTTTTCTGTCGCGGGCGCTAGGCCTACCCACACAAGTGAGGTATCATTTTTATCGGGAGACGCGGGGGAACGCTGGGTGGAAGGAAATTTGTGGCTCCTCTCAGATTCCAGAACTTTATGCCACAGAAATGTGAGGAACATGTGTTTTTTTAGCCAAATTTTGAGATTTGCAAAGGATTCTGGGTAACAGAACCTGGTCCGAGCAACACAAGTCACCCCATCTTGGATTCCCCTAGGTCTCTAGTTTTCAGAAATGCACAGGTTTGGTAAGTTTCCCTAGGTGGCGGCAGAGCTACAAGCCAAAATCTACAGGTAGGCACTTTGCAAAAAACACCTCTGTTTTCCTTCACAAATTTGGATGCGTCCACTTTGCGCTTTGGGGCGTTTTCTGTCGCGGGCGCTAGGCCTACCCACACGAGTGAGGTATCATTTTTATCGGGAGATGCGGGGGAACGCTGGGTGGAAGGAAATTCGTGGCTCCTCTCAGATTCCAGAACTTTATGCCACAGAAATGTGAGGAACATGTGTTTTTTTAGCCAAATTTTGAGGTTTGCAAAGGATTCTGGGTAACAGAACCTGGTCCGAGCCACACAAGTCACCCCATCTTGGATTCCCCTAGGTCTCTAGTTTTCAGAAATGCACAGGTTTGGTAGGTTTCCCTAGGTGGCGGCTGAGCTACAAGCCAAAATCTACAGGTAGGCACTTTGCAAAAAACACCTCTGTTTTCCTTCACAAATTTGGATGCGTCCACTTTGCGCTTTGGGGCGTTTTCTGTCGCAGGCGCTAGGCCTACCCACACAAGTGAGGTATCATTTTTATCGGGAGACGCGGGGGAACGCTGGGTGGAAGGAAATTTGTGGCTCCTCTCAGATTCCAGAACTTTATGCCACAGAAATGTGAGGAACATGTGTTTTATTATCCAAATTTTGAGATTTGCAAAGGATTCTGGGTAACAGAACCTGGTCCGAGCCACACAAGTCACCCCATCTTGGATTCCCCTAGGTCTCTAGTTTTCAGAAATGCACAGGTTTGGTAGGTTTCCCTAGGTGGCGGCTGAGCTACAGGCCAAAATCTACAGGTAGGCACTTTGCAAAAAACACCTCTGTTTTCCTTCAAAAATTTGGCTGTGTCCACGTTGCGCTTTGGGGCATTTCCTGTCACGGGCGCTAGGCCTACGCACACAAGTGAGGTATCATTTTTATCGGGAGATGTGGGGGAACGCTGGGTGGAAGGAAATTCGTGGCTCCTCTCAGATTCCAGAACTTTCTGCCACAGAAATGTGAGGAACATGTGTTTTTTTAGCCAAATTTTGAGGTTTGCAAAGGATTCTGGGTAACAGAACCTGGTCCAAGCCACACAAGTCACCCCATCTTGGATTCCCCTAGGTCTCTAGTTTTCAGAAATGCACAGGTTTGGTAGGTTTCCCTAGGCGGCGGCTGAGCTACAGGCCAAAATCTACAGGTAGGCACTATGCAAAAAACACCTCTGTTTTCCTTCACAAATTTGGATGCGTCCACTTTGCGCTTTGGGGCATTTTCTGTCGCGGGCGCTAGGCCTACCCACACAAGTGAGGTATCATTTTTATCGGGAGACGCGGGGGAACGCTGGGTGGAAGGAAATTTGTGGCTCCTCTCAGATTCCAGAATTTTATGCCACAGAAATGTGAGGAACATGTGTTTTTTTAGCCAAATTTTGAGATTTGCAAAGGATTCTGGGTAACAGAACCTGGTCCGAGCCACACAAGTCACCCCATCTTGGATTCCCCTAGGTCTCTAGTTTTCAGAAATGCACAGGTTGGGTAGGTTTCCCTAGGCGGCGGCTGAGCTACAGGCCAAAATCTACAGGTAGGCACTTTGCAAAAAACACCTCTGTTTTCCTTCAAAAATTTGGCTGTGTCCACGTTGCGCTTTGGGGCATTTCCTGTCACGGGCGCTAGGCCTACGCACACAAGTGAGGTATCATTTTTATCGGGAGACGTGGGGGAACGCTGGGCTGAAGGGAATTCGTGGCTCCTCTCAGATTCCAGAACTTTCTGCCACAGAAATGTGAGGAACATGTGTTTTTTTAGCCAAATTTTGAGGTTTGCAAAGGATTCTGGGTAACAGAACCTGGTCCGAGCCACACAAGTCACCCCATCTTGGATTCCCCCTGTCTCTAGTTTTCAGAAATGCACCGGTTTGGTAGGTTTCCCTAGATGGCGGCTGAGCTACAAGCCAAAATATACAGGTAGGCACTTTGCAAAAAACACCTCTGTTTTCCTTCACAAATTTGGATGTGTCCACGTTGCGCTTTGGGGCGTTTCCTGTCGCGGGCGCTAGGCCTACCCACACAAGTGAGGTATCATTTTTATCGGGAGACGCGGGGGAACGCTGGGTGGAAGGAAATTTGTGGCTCCTCTCAGATTCCAGAACTTTATGCCACAGAAATGTGAGGAACATGTGTTTTTTTAGCCAAATTTTGAGATTTGCAAAGGATTCTGGGTAACAGAACCTGGTCCGAGCCACACAAGTCACCCCATCTTTGATTCCCCTAGGTCTCTAGTTTTCAAAAATGTACAGGTTTGGTAGGTTTCCCTAGGTGGCGGCTGAGCTACAAGCCAAAATCTACAGGTAGGCACTTTGCAAAAAACACCTCTGTTTTCCTTCACAAATTTGGATGTGTCCACTTTGCGCTTTGGGGCGTTTTCTGTCGCGGGCTCTAGGCCTACCCACACAAGTGAGGTATCATTTTTATCGGGAGACGCGGGGGAACGCTGGGTGGAAGGAAATTTGTGGCTCCTCTCAGATTCCAGAACTTTATGCCACAGAAATGTGAGGAACATGTGTTTTTTTAGCCAAATTTTGAGATTTGCAAAGGATTCTGGGTAACAGAACCTGGTCCGAGCCACACAAGTCACCCCGTCTTGGATTCCCCTAGGTCTCTAGTTTTCAGAAATGCACAGGTTTGGTAGGTTTCCCTAGGTGGCGGCTGAGCTACAGGCCAAAATCTACAGGTAGGCACTTTGCAAAAAACACCTCTGTTTTCCTTCAAAAATTTGGCTGTGTCCACGTTGCGCTTTGGGGCATTTCCTGTCACGGGCGCTAGGCCTACGCACACAAGTGAGGTATCATTTTTATCGGGAGATGTGGGGGAACGCTGGGCGGAAGGAAATTCGTGGCTCCTCTCAGATTCCAGAACTTTCTGCCACAGAAATGTGAGGAACATGTGTTTTTTTAGCCAAATTTTGAGATTTGCAAAGGATTCTGGGTAACAGAACCTGGTCCGAGCCACACAAGTCACCCCATCTTGGATTCCCCTAGGTCTCTAGTTTTCAGAAATGCACAGGTTTGGTAGGTTTCCCTAGATGTCGGCTGAGCTACAAGCCAAAATCTACAGGTAGGCACTTTGCAAAAAACACCTCTGTTTTCCTTCACAAATTTGGATGTGTCCACGTTGCGCTTTGGGGCGTTTCTTGTCACGGGCGCTAGGCCTACGCACACAAGTGAGGTATCATTTTTATCGGGAGATGTGGGGGAACGCTGGGTGGAAGGAAATTCGTGGCTCCTCTCAGATTCCAGAACTTTTTGCCACAGAAATGTGAGGAACATGTGTTTTTTTAGCCAAATTTTGAGGTTTGCAAAGGATTCTGGGTAACAGAACCTGGTCCGAGCCACACAAGTCACCCCATATTGGATTCCCCTAGGTCTCTAGTTTTCAGAAATGCACAGGTTTGGTAGGTTTCCCTAGGTGGCGGCTGAGCTACAGGCCAAAATCTACAGGTAGGCACTTTGCAAAAAACACCTCTGTTTTCCTTAAAAAATTTGGCTGCGTCCACTTTGCGCTTTGGGGCATTTTCTGTCGCGGGCGCTAGGCCTACCCACACAAGTGAGGTATCATTTTTATCGGGAGATGTGGGGGAACGCTGGGTGGAAGGAAATTCGTGGCTCCTCTCAGATTCCAGAATTTTATGCCACAGAAATGTGAGGAACATGTGTTTTTTTAGCCAAATTTTGAGATTTGCAAAGGATTCTGGGTAACAGAACCTGGTCCGAGCCACACAAGTCACCCCATCTTGGATTCCCCTAGGTCTCTAGTTTTCAGAAATGCACAGGTTGGGTAGGTTTCCCTAGGCGGCGGCTGAGCTACAGGCCAAAATCTACAGGTAGGCACTTTGCAAAAAACACCTCTGTTTTCCTTCAAAAATTTGGCTGTGTCCACGTTGCGCTTTGGGGCATTTCCTGTCACGGGCGCTAGGCCTACGCACACAAGTGAGGTATCATTTTTATCGGGAGACGTGGGGGAACGCTGGGCTGAAGGGAATTCGTGGCTCCTCTCAGATTCCAGAACTTTCTGCCACAGAAATGTGAGGAACATGTGTTTTTTTAGCCAAATTTTGAGGTTTGCAAAGGATTCTGGGTAACAGAACCTGGTCCGAGCCACACAAGTCACCCCATCTTGGATTCCCCCTGTCTCTAGTTTTCAGAAATGCACCGGTTTGGTAGGTTTCCCTAGATGGCGGCTGAGCTACAAGCCAAAATATACAGGTAGGCACTTTGCAAAAAACACCTCTGTTTTCCTTCACAAATTTGGATGTGTCCACGTTGCGCTTTGGGGCGTTTCCTGTCGCGGGCGCTAGGCCTACCCACACAAGTGAGGTATCATTTTTATCGGGAGACGCGGGGGAACGCTGGGTGGAAGGAAATTTGTGGCTCCTCTCAGATTCCAGAACTTTATGCCACAGAAATGTGAGGAACATGTGTTTTTTTAGCCAAATTTTGAGATTTGCAAAGGATTCTGGGTAACAGAACCTGGTCCGAGCCACACAAGTCACCCCATCTTGGATTCCCCTAGGTCTCTAGTTTTCAAAAATGTACAGGTTTGGTAGGTTTCCCTAGGTGGCGGCTGAGCTACAAGCCAAAATCTACAGGTAGGCACTTTGCAAAAAACACCTCTGTTTTCCTTCACAAAAATGGATGTGTCCACTTTGCGCTTTGGGGCGTTTTCTGTCGCGGGCTCTAGGCCTACCCACACAAGTGAGGTATCATTTTTATCGGGAGACGCGGGGGAACGCTGGGTGGAAGGAAATTTGTGGCTCCTCTCAGATTCCAGAACTTTATGCCACAGAAATGTGAGGAACATGTGTTTTTTTAGCCAAATTTTGAGATTTGCAAAGGATTCTGGGTAACAGAACCTGGTCCGAGCCACACAAGTCACCCCGTCTTGGATTCCCCTAGGTCTCTAGTTTTCAGAAATGCACAGGTTTGGTAGGTTTCCCTAGGTGGCGGCTGAGCTACAGGCCAAAATCTACAGGTAGGCACTTTGCAAAAAACACCTCTGTTTTCCTTCAAAAATTTGGCTGTGTCCACGTTGCGCTTTGGGGCATTTCCTGTCACGGGCGCTACGCCTACGCACACAAGTGAGGTATCATTTTTATCGGGAGATGTGGGGGAACGCTGGGCGGAAGGAAATTCGTGGCTCCTCTCAGATTCCAGAACTTTCTGCCACAGAAATGTGAGGAACATGTGTTTTATTAGCCAAATTTTGAGGTTTGCAAAGGATTCTGGGTAACAGAACCTGGTCCGAGCCACACAAGTCACCCCATCTTGGATTCCCCTAGGTCTCTAGTTTTCAGAAATGCACAGGTTTGGTAGGTTTCCCTAGATGTCGGCTGAGCTACAAGCCAAAATCTACAGGTAGGCACTTTGCAAAAAACACCTCTGTTTTCCTTCACAAATTTGGATGTGTCCACGTTGCGCTTTGGGGCGTTTCCTGTCACGGGCGCTAGGCCTACGCACACAAGTGAGGTATCATTTTTATCGGGAGATGTGGGGGAACGCTGGGTGGAAGGAATTTCGTGGCTCCTCTCAGATTCCAGAACTTTTTGCCACAGAAATGTGAGGAACATGTGTTTTTTTAGCCAAATTTTGAGGTTTGCAAAGGATTCTGGGTAACAGAACCTGGTCCGAGCCACACAAGTCACCCCATCTTGGATTCCCCTAGGTCTCTAGTTTTCAGAAATGCACAGGTTTGGTAGGTTTCCCTAGGTGGCGGCTGAGCTACAGGCCAAAATCTACAGGTAGGCACTTTGCAAAAAACACCTCTGTTTTCCTTCAAAAATTTGGCTGTGTCCACGTTGCGCTTTGGGGCGTTTCCTGTCACGGGCGCTAGGCCTACGCACACAAGTGAGGTATAATTTTTATCGGGAGATGTGGGGGAACGCTGGGTGGAAGGAAATTCGTGGCTCCTCTCAGATTCCAGAACTTTTTTCCACAGAAATGTGAGGAACATGTGTTTTTTTAGCCAAATTTTGAGGTTTGCAAAGGATTCTGGGTAACAGAACCTGGTCCGAGCCACACAAGTCACCCCATATTGGATTCCCCTAGGTCTCTAGTTTTCAGAAATGCACAGGTTTGGTAGGTTTCCCTAGGTGGCGGCTGAGCTACAGGCCAAAATCTACAGGTAGGCACTTTGCAAAAAACACCTCTGTTTTCCTTAAAAAATTTGGCTGTGTCCACGTTGCGCTTTGGGGCGTTTCTTGTCACGGGCGCTAGGCCTACGCACACAAGTGAGGTATCATTTTTATCGGGAGATGTGGGGGAACGCTGGGTGGAAGGAAATTCGTGGCTCCTCTCAGATTCCAGAACTTTTTGCCACAGAAATGTGAGGAACATGTGTTTTTTTAGCCAAATTTTGAGGTTTGCAAAGGATTCTGGGTAACAGAACCTGGTCCGAGCCACACAAGTCACCCCATATTGGATTCCCCTAGGTCTCTAGTTTTCAGAAATGCACAGGTTTGGTAGGTTTCCCTAGGTGGCGGCTGAGCTACAGGCCAAAATCTACAGGTAGGCACTTTGCAAAAAACACCTCTGTTTTCCTTCAAAAATTTGGCTGTGTCCACGTTGCGCTTTGGGGCGTTTCCTGTCACGGGCGCTAGGCCTACGCACACAAGTGAGGTATCATTTTTATCGGGAGATGTGGGGGAACGCTGGGTGGAAGGAAATTCGTGGCTCCTCTCAGATTCCAGAACTTTTTGCCACAGAAATGTGAGGAACATGTGTTTTTTTAGCCAAATTTTGAGGTTTGCAAAGGATTCTGGGTAACAGAACCTGGTCCGAGCCACACAAGTCACCCCATCTTGGATTCCTCTAGGTCTCTAGTTTTCAGAAATGCACAGGTTTGGTAGGTTTCCCTAGGTGGCGGCTGAGCTACAAGCCAAAAACTACAGGTAGGCACTTTGCAAAAAACACCTCTGTTTTCCTTCACAAATTTGGATGCGTCCACTTTGCGCTTTGGGGCGTTTTCTGTCGCGGGCGCTAGGCCTACCCACACAAGTGAGGTATCATTTTTATCGGGAGACGCGAGGGAACGCTGGGTGGAAGGAAATTTGTGGCTCCTCTCAGATTCCAGAACTTTATGCCACAGAAATGTGAGGAACATGTGTTTTTTTAGCCAAATTTTGAGATTTGCAAAGGATTCTGGGTAACAGAACCTGGTCCGAGCCACACAAGTCACCCCATCTTGGATTCCCCTAGGTCTCTAGTTTTCAGAAATGCACAGGTTTGGTAGGTTTCCCTAGGCGGCGGCTGAGCTACAGGCCAAAATCTACTGGTATGCACTTTGCAAAAAACACCTCTGTTTTCCTTCAAAAATTTGGCTGTGTCCACGTTGCGCTTTGGGGCATTTCCTGTCACGGGCGCTAGGCCTACGCACACAAGTGAGGTATCATTTTTATCGGGAGACGTGGGGGAACGCTGGGCTGAAGGAAATTCGTGGCTCCTCTCAGATTACAGAACTTTCTGCCACAGAAATGTGAGGAACATGTGTTTTTTTAGCCATATTTTGAGGTTTGCAAAGGATTCTGGGTAACAGAACCTGGTCCGAGCCACACAAGTCACCCCATCTTGGATTCCCCCCTGTCTCTAGTTTTCAGAAATGCACCGGTTTGGTAGGTTTCCCTAGATGGCGGCTGAGCTACAAGCCAAAATCCACAGGTAGGCACTTTGCAAAAAACACCTCTGTTTTCCTTCACAAATTTGGATGTGTCCACGTTGCGCTTTGGGGCGTTTTCTGTCGCGGGCGCTAGGCCTACCCACACAAGTGAGGTATCATTTTTATCGGGAGACGCGGGGAACGCTGGGTGGAAGGAAATTTGTGGCTCCTCTCAGATTCCAGAACTTTATGCCACAGAAATGTGAGGAACATGGGTTTTTTTAGCCAAATTTTGAGATTTGCAAAGGATTCTGGGTAACAGAACCTGGTCCGAGCCACACAAGTCACCCCATCTTGGATTCCCCTAGGTCTCTAGTTTTCAGAAATGCACAGGTTTGGTAGGTTTCCCTAGGTGGCGGCTGAGCTACAAGCCAAAATCTACAGGTAGGCACTTTGCAAAAAACACCTCTGTTTTCCTTCACAAATTTGGATGCGTCCACTTTGCGCTTTGGGGCGTTTTCTGTCGCGGGCGCTAGGCCTACCCACACAAGTGAGGTATCATTTTTATCGGGAGATGCGGGGGAACGCTGGGTGGAAGGAAATTTGTGGCTCCTCTCAGATTCCAGAACTTTATGCCACAGAAATGTGAGGAACATGTGTTTTTTTAGCCAAATTTTGAGATTTGCAAAGGATTCTGGGTAACAGAACCTGGTCCGAGACTCACAAGTCACCCCGTCTTGGATTCCCCTAGGTCTCTAGTTTTCAGAAATGCACAGGTTTGGTAGGTTTCCCTAGGTGGCGGCTGAGCTACAGGCCAAAATCTACAGGTAGGCACTTTGCAAAAAACACTCTGTTTTCCTTCAAAAATTTGGCTGTGTCCACGTTGCGCTTTGGGGCATTTCCTGTCACGGGCGCTAGGCCTACGCACACAAGTGAGGTATCATTTTTATCGGGAGACGTGGGGGAACGCTGGGCAGAAGGAAATTCGTGGCTCCTCTCAGATTCCAGAACTTTCTGCCACAGAAATGTGAGGAACATGTGTTTTTTTAGCCAAATTTTGAGGTTTGCAAAGGATTCTGGGTAACAGAACCTGGTCCGAGCCACACAAGTCACCCCATCTTGGATTCCCCTAGGTCTCTAGTTTTCAGAAATGCACAGGTTTGGTAGGTTTCCCTGGGTGGCGGCTGAGCTACAAGCCAAAATCTACAGGTAGGCACTTTGCAAAAAACCCCCCTGTTTTCCTTCACAAATTTGGATGCGTCCACTTTGCGCTTTGGGGCGTTTTCTGTCGCAGGCGCTAGGCCTACCCACACAAGTGAGGTATCATTTTTATCGGGAGACGCGGGGGAACGCTGGGTGGAAGGAAATTTGTGGCTCCTCTCAGATTCCAGAACTTTATGCCACAGAAATGTGAGGAACATGTGTTTTATTAGCCAAATTTTGAGATTTGCAAAGGATTCTGGGTAACAGAACCTGGTCCGAGCCACACAAGTCACCCCATCTTGGATTCCCCTAGGTCTCTAGTTTTCAGAAATGCACAGGTTTGGTAGGTTTCCCTAGGTGGCGGCTGAGCTACAGGCCAAAATCTACAGGTAGGCACTTTGCAAAAAACACCTCTGTTTTCCTTCAAAAATTTGGCTGTGTCCACGTTGCGCTTTGGGGCGTTTCCTGTCACGGGCGCTAGGCCTACGCACACAAGTGAGGTATAATTTTTATCGGGAGATGTGGGGGAACGCTGGGTGGAAGGAAATTCGTGGCTCCTCTCAGATTCCAGAACTTTTTTCCACAGAAATGTGAGGAACATGTGTTTTTTTAGCCAAATTTTGAGGTTTGCAAAGGATTCTGGGTAACAGAACCTGGTCCGAGCCACACAAGTCACCCCATATTGGATTCCCCTAGGTCTCTAGTTTTCAGAAATGCACAGGTTTGGTAGGTTTCCCTAGGTGGCGGCTGAGCTACAGGCCAAAATCTACAGGTAGGCACTTTGCAAAAAACACCTCTGTTTTCCTTAAAAAATTTGGCTGTGTCCACGTTGCGCTTTGGGGCGTTTCTTGTCACGGGCGCTAGGCCTACGCACACAAGTGAGGTATCATTTTTATCGGGAGATGTGGGGGAACGCTGGGTGGAAGGAAATTCGTGGCTCCTCTCAGATTCCAGAACTTTTTGCCACAGAAATGTGAGGAACATGTGTTTTTTTAGCCAAATTTTGAGGTTTGCAAAGGATTCTGGGTAACAGAACCTGGTCCGAGCCACACAAGTCACCCCATATTGGATTCCCCTAGGTCTCTAGTTTTCAGAAATGCACAGGTTTGGTAGGTTTCCCTAGGTGGCGGCTGAGCTACAGGCCAAAATCTACAGGTAGGCACTTTGCAAAAAACACCTCTGTTTTCCTTCAAAAATTTGGCTGTGTCCACGTTGCGCTTTGGGGCGTTTCCTGTCACGGGCGCTAGGCCTACGCACACAAGTGAGGTATCATTTTTATCGGGAGATGTGGGGGAACGCTGGGTGGAAGGAAATTCGTGGCTCCTCTCAGATTCCAGAACTTTTTGCCACAGAAATGTGAGGAACATGTGTTTTTTTAGCCAAATTTTGAGGTTTGCAAAGGATTCTGGGTAACAGAACCTGGTCCGAGCCACACAAGTCACCCCATCTTGGATTCCTCTAGGTCTCTAGTTTTCAGAAATGCACAGGTTTGGTAGGTTTCCCTAGGTGGCGGCTGAGCTACAAGCCAAAAACTACAGGTAGGCACTTTGCAAAAAACACCTCTGTTTTCCTTCACAAATTTGGATGCGTCCACTTTGCGCTTTGGGGCGTTTTCTGTCGCGGGCGCTAGGCCTACCCACACAAGTGAGGTATCATTTTTATCGGGAGACGCGAGGGAACGCTGGGTGGAAGGAAATTTGTGGCTCCTCTCAGATTCCAGAACTTTATGCCACAGAAATGTGAGGAACATGTGTTTTTTTAGCCAAATTTTGAGATTTGCAAAGGATTCTGGGTAACAGAACCTGGTCCGAGCCACACAAGTCACCCCATCTTGGATTCCCCTAGGTCTCTAGTTTTCAGAAATGCACAGGTTTGGTAGGTTTCCCTAGGCGGCGGCTGAGCTACAGGCCAAAATCTACTGGTATGCACTTTGCAAAAAACACCTCTGTTTTCCTTCAAAAATTTGGCTGTGTCCACGTTGCGCTTTGGGGCATTTCCTGTCACGGGCGCTAGGCCTACGCACACAAGTGAGGTATCATTTTTATCGGGAGACGTGGGGGAACGCTGGGCTGAAGGAAATTCGTGGCTCCTCTCAGATTACAGAACTTTCTGCCACAGAAATGTGAGGAACATGTGTTTTTTTAGCCATATTTTGAGGTTTGCAAAGGATTCTGGGTAACAGAACCTGGTCCGAGCCACACAAGTCACCCCATCTTGGATTCCCCCCTGTCTCTAGTTTTCAGAAATGCACCGGTTTGGTAGGTTTCCCTAGATGGCGGCTGAGCTACAAGCCAAAATCCACAGGTAGGCACTTTGCAAAAAACACCTCTGTTTTCCTTCACAAATTTGGATGTGTCCACGTTGCGCTTTGGGGCGTTTTCTGTCGCGGGCGCTAGGCCTACCCACACAAGTGAGGTATCATTTTTATCGGGAGACGCGGGGAACGCTGGGTGGAAGGAAATTTGTGGCTCCTCTCAGATTCCAGAACTTTATGCCACAGAAATGTGAGGAACATGGGTTTTTTTAGCCAAATTTTGAGATTTGCAAAGGATTCTGGGTAACAGAACCTGGTCCGAGCCACACAAGTCACCCCATCTTGGATTCCCCTAGGTCTCTAGTTTTCAGAAATGCACAGGTTTGGTAGGTTTCCCTAGGTGGCGGCTGAGCTACAAGCCAAAATCTACAGGTAGGCACTTTGCAAAAAACACCTCTGTTTTCCTTCACAAATTTGGATGCGTCCACTTTGCGCTTTGGGGCGTTTTCTGTCGCGGGCGCTAGGCCTACCCACACAAGTGAGGTATCATTTTTATCGGGAGATGCGGGGGAACGCTGGGTGGAAGGAAATTTGTGGCTCCTCTCAGATTCCAGAACTTTATGCCACAGAAATGTGAGGAACATGTGTTTTTTTAGCCAAATTTTGAGATTTGCAAAGGATTCTGGGTAACAGAACCTGGTCCGAGACTCACAAGTCACCCCGTCTTGGATTCCCCTAGGTCTCTAGTTTTCAGAAATGCACAGGTTTGGTAGGTTTCCCTAGGTGGCGGCTGAGCTACAGGCCAAAATCTACAGGTAGGCACTTTGCAAAAAACACTCTGTTTTCCTTCAAAAATTTGGCTGTGTCCACGTTGCGCTTTGGGGCATTTCCTGTCACGGGCGCTAGGCCTACGCACACAAGTGAGGTATCATTTTTATCGGGAGACGTGGGGGAACGCTGGGCAGAAGGAAATTCGTGGCTCCTCTCAGATTCCAGAACTTTCTGCCACAGAAATGTGAGGAACATGTGTTTTTTTAGCCAAATTTTGAGGTTTGCAAAGGATTCTGGGTAACAGAACCTGGTCCGAGCCACACAAGTCACCCCATCTTGGATTCCCCTAGGTCTCTAGTTTTCAGAAATGCACAGGTTTGGTAGGTTTCCCTGGGTGGCGGCTGAGCTACAAGCCAAAATCTACAGGTAGGCACTTTGCAAAAAACCCCCCTGTTTTCCTTCACAAATTTGGATGCGTCCACTTTGCGCTTTGGGGCGTTTTCTGTCGCAGGCGCTAGGCCTACCCACACAAGTGAGGTATCATTTTTATCGGGAGACGCGGGGGAACGCTGGGTGGAAGGAAATTTGTGGCTCCTCTCAGATTCCAGAACTTTATGCCACAGAAATGTGAGGAACATGTGTTTTATTAGCCAAATTTTGAGATTTGCAAAGGATTCTGGGTAACAGAACCTGGTCCGAGCCACACAAGTCACCCCATCTTGGATTCCCCTAGGTCTCTAGTTTTCAGAAATGCACAGGTTTGGTAGGTTTCCCTAGGTGGCGGCTGAGCTACAGGCCAAAATCTACAGGTAGGCACTTTGCAAAAAACACCTCTGTTTTCCTTCAAAAATTTGGCTGTGTCCACGTTGCGCTTTGGGGCATTTCCTGTCGCGGGCGCTAGGCCTACGCACACAAGTGAGGTATCATTTTTATCGGGAGATGTGGGGGAACGCTCGGTGGAAGGAAATTCGTGGCTCCTCTCAGATTCCAGAACTTTCTGCCACAGAAATGTGAGGAACATGTGTTTTTTTAGCCAAATTTTGAGGTTTGCAAAGGATTCTGGGTAACAGAACCTGGTCCGAGCCACACAAGTCACCCCATCTTGGATTCCCCTAGGTCTCTAGTTTTCAGAAATGCACAGGTTTGGTAGGTTTCCCTAGGCGGCGGCTGAGCTACAGGCCAAAATCTACAGGTAGGCACTATGCAAAAAACACCTCTGTTTTCCTTCACAAATTTGGATGCGTCCACTTTTCGCTTTGGGGCATTTTCTGTCGCGGGCGCTAGGCCTACCCACACAAGTGAGGTATCATTTTTATCGGGAGACGCGGGGGAACGCTGGGTGGAAGGAAATTTGTGGCTCCTCTCAGATTCCAGAACTTTATGCCACAGAAATGTGAGGAACATGTGTTTTTTTAGCCAAATTTTGAGATTTGCAAAGGATTCTGGGTAACAGAACCTGGTCCGAGCCACACAAGTCACCCCATCTTGGATTCCCCTAGGTCTCTAGTTTTCAGAAATGCACAGGTTGGGTAGGTTTCCCTAGGCGGCGGCTGAGCTACAGGCCAATATCTACAGGTAGGCACTTTGCAATAAACACCTCTGTTTTCCTTCAAAAATTTGGCTGTGTCCACGTTGCGCTTTGGGGCATTTCCTGTCACGGGCGCTAGGCCTACGCACACAAGTGAGGTATCATTTTTATCGGGAGACGTGGGGGAACGCTGGGCTGAAGGAAATTCGTGGCTCCTCTCAGATTCCAGAACTTTCTGCCACAGAAATGTGAGGAACATGTGTTTTTTTAGCCAAATTTTGAGGTTTGCAAAGGATTCTGGGTAACAGAACCTGGTCCGAGCCACACAAGTCACCCCATCTTGGATTCCCCCCTGTCTCTAGTTTTCAGAAATGCACCGGTTTGGTAGGTTTCCCTAGATGGCGGCTGAGCTACAAGCCAAAATATACAGGTAGGCACTTTGCAAAAAACACCTCTGTTTTCCTTCACAAATTTGGATTTGTCCACGTTGCGATTTGGGGCGTTTCCTGTCGCGGGCGCTAGGCCTACCCACACAAGTGAGGTATCATTTTTATCGGGAGACGCAGGGGAACGCTGGGTGGAAGGAAATTTGTGGCTCCTCTCAGATTCCAGAACTTTATGCCACAGAAATGTGAGGAACATGTGTTTTTTTAGCCAAATTTTGAGATTTGCAAAGGATTCTGGGTAACAGAACCTGGTCCGAGCCACACAAGTCACCCCATATTGGATTCCGCTAGGTCTCTAGTTTTCAGAAATGCACAGGTTTGGTAGGTTTCCCTAGGTGGCGGCTGAGCTACAAGCCAAAATCTACAGGTAGGCACTTTGCAAAAAACACCTCTGTTTTCCTTCAAAAATTTGGCTGTGTCCACGTTGCGCTTTGGGGCATTTCCTGTCACGGGCGCTAGGCCTACCCACACAAGTGAGGTATCATTTTTATCGGGAGACGCGGGGGAACGCTGGGTGGAAGGAAATTTGTGGCTCCTCTCAGATTCCAGAACTTTATGCCACAGAAATGTGAGGAACATGTGTTTTATTAGCCAAATTTTGAGATTTGCAAAGGATTCTGGGTAACAGAACCTGGTCCCAGCCACACAAGTCACCCCATCTTGGATTCCCCTAGGTCTCTAGTTTTCAGAAATGCACAGGTTTGGTAGGTTTCCCTAGGTGGCGGCTGAGCTACAGGCCAAAATCTACAGGTAGGCACTTTGCAAAAAACACCTCTGTTTTCCTTCAAAAATTTGGCTGTGTCCACGTTGCGCTTTGGGGCATTTCCTGTCGCGGGCGCTAGGCCTACGCACACAAGTGAGGTATCATTTTTATCGGGAGATGTGGGGGAACGCTCGGTGGAAGGAAATTCGTGGCTCCTCTCAGATTCCAGAACTTTCTGCCACAGAAATGTGAGGAACATGTGTTTTTTTAGCCAAATTTTGAGGTTTGCAAAGGATTCTGGGTAACAGAACCTGGTCCGAGCCACACAAGTCACCCCATCTTGGATTCCCCTAGGTCTCTAGTTTTCAGAAATGCACAGGTTTGGTAGGTTTCCCTAGGCGGCGGCTGAGCTACAGGCCAAAATCTACAGGTAGGCACTATGCAAAAAACACCTCTGTTTTCCTTCACAAATTTGGATGCGTCCACTTTGCGCTTTGGGGCATTTTCTGTCGCGGGCGCTAGGCCTACCCACACAAGTGAGGTATCATTTTTATCGGGAGACGCGGGGGAACGCTGGGTGGAAGGAAATTTGTGGCTCCTCTCAGATTCCAGAACTTTATGCCACAGAAATGTGAGGAACATGTGTTTTTTTAGCCAAATTTTGAGATTTGCAAAGGATTCTGGGTAACAGAACCTGGTCCGAGCCACACAAGTCACCCCATCTTTGATTCCCCTAGGTCTCTAGTTTTCAGAAATGCACAGGTTGGGTAGGTTTCCCTAGGCGGCGGCTGAGCTACAGGCCAAAATCTACAGGTAGGCACTTTGCAATAAACACCTCTGTTTTCCTTCAAAAATTTGGCTGTGTCCACGTTGCGCTTTGGGGCATTTCCTGTCACGGGCGCTAGGCCTACGCACACAAGTGAGGTATCATTTTTATCGGGAGACGTGGGGGAACGCTGGGCTGAAGGAAATTCGTGGCTCCTCTCAGATTCCGGAACTTTCTGCCACAGAAATGTGAGGAACATGTGTTTTTTTAGCCAAATTTTGAGATTTGCAAAGGATTCTGGGTAACAGAACCTGGTCCGAGCCACACAAGTCACCCCATCTTTGATTCCCCTAGGTCTCTAGTTTTCAGAAATGCACCGGTTTGGTAGGTTTCCCTAGATGGCGGCTGAGCTACAAGCCAAAATATACAGGTAGGCACTTTGCAAAAAACACCTCTGTTTTCCTTCACAAATTTGGATGTGTCCACGTTGCGCTTTGGGGCGTTTCCTGTCGCGGGCGCTAGGCCTACCCACACAAGTGAGGTATCATTTTTATCGGGAGACGCAGGGGAACGCTGGGTGGAAGGAAATTTGTGGCTCCTCTCAGATTCCAGAACTTTATGCCACAGAAATGTGAGGAACATGTGTTTTTTTAGCCAAATTTTGAGATTTGCAAAGGATTCTGGGTAACAGAACCTGGTCCGAGCCACACAAGTCACCCCATCTTGGATTCCGCTAGGTCTCTAGTTTTCAGAAATGCACAGGTTTGGTAGGTTTCCCTAGGTGGCGGCTGAGCTACAAGCCAAAATCTACAGGTAGGCACTTTGCAAAAAACACCTCTGTTTTCCTTCACAAATTTGGATGTGTCCACTTTGCGCTTTGGGGCATTTTCTGTCGCGGGCGCTAGGCCTACCCACACAAGTGAGGTATCATTTTTATCGGGAGACGCGGGGGAACGCTGGGTGGAAGGAAATTTGTGGCTCCTCTCAGATTCCAGAACTTTATGCCACAGAAATGTGAGGAACATGTGTTTTTTTAGCCAAATTTTGAGATTTGCAAAGGATTCTGGGTAACAGAACCTGGTCCGAGCCACACAAGTCACCCCGTCTTGGATTCCCCTAGGTCTCTAGTTTTCAGAAATGCACAGGTTTGGTAGGTTTCCCTAGGTGGCGGCTGAGCTACAGGCCAAAATCTACAGGTAGGCACTTTGCAAAAAACACCTCTGTTTTCCTTCAAAAATTTGGCTGTGTCCACGTTGCGCTTTGGGGCATTTCCTGTCACGGGCGCTAGGCCTACGCACACAAGTGAGGTATCATTTTTATCGGGAGACGTGGGGGAACGCTGGGCGGAAGGAAATTCGTGGCTCCTCTCAGATTCCAGAACTTTCTGCCACAGAAATGTGAGGAACATGTGTTTTTTTAGCCAAATTTTGAGGTTTGCAAAGGATTCTGGGTAACAGAACCTGGTCCGAGCCACACAAGTCACCCCTTCTTGGATTCCCCTAGGTCTCTAGTTTGCAGAAATGCACAGGTTTGGTAGGTTTCCCTAGGTGGCGGCTGAGCTACAGGCCAAAATCTACAGGTAGGCACTTTGCAAAAAACACCTCTGTTTTCTTTCAAAAATTTGGCTGTGTCCACGTTGTGCTTTGGGGCGTTTCCTGTCACGGGCGCTAGGCCTACGCACACAAGTGAGGTATCATTTTTATCGGGAGATGTGGGGGAACGCTGGGTGGAAGGAAATTCGTGGCTCCTCTCAGATTCCACAACTTTTTGCCACAGAAATGTGAGGAACATGTGTTTTTTTAGCCAAATTTTGAGGTTTGCAAAGGATTCTGGGTAACAGAACCTGGTCCGAGCCACACAAGTCACCCCATCTTGGATTCCCCTAGGTCTCTAGTTTGCAGAAATGCACAGGTTTGGTAGGTTTCCCTAGGTGGCGGCTGAGCTACAGGCCAAAATCTACAGGTAGGCACTTTGCAAAAAACACCTCTGTTTTCCTTCAAAAATTTGGCTGTGTCCACGTTGCGCTTTGGGGCGTTTCCTGTCACGGGCGCTAGGCCTACGCACACAAGTGAGGTATCATTTTTATCGGGAGATGTGGGGGAACGCTGGGTGGCAGGAAATTCGTGGCTCCTCTCAGATTCCAGAACTTTTTGCCACAGAAATGTGAGGAACATGTGTTTTTTTAGCCAAATTTTGAGGTTTGCAAAGGATTCTGGGTAACAGAACCTGGTCCGAGCCACACAAGTCACCCCATCTTGAATTCCCCTAGGTCTAGAGTTTTCAGAAATGCACAGGTTTGGTAGGTTTCCCTAGGTGGCGGCTGAGCTACAAGACAAAATCTACAGGTAGGCACTTTGCAAAAAACACCTCTGTTTTCCTTCACAAATTTGGATGTGTCCACTTTGCGCTTTGGGGCGTTTTCTGTCGCGGGCGCTAGGCCTACCCACACAAGTGAGGTATCATTTTTATCGGGAGACGCGGGGAAACGCTGGGTGGAAGGAAATTTGTGGCTCCTCTCAGATTCCAGAACTTTATGCCACAGAAATGTGAGGAACATGTGTTTTTTTAGCCAAATTTTGAGATTTGCAAAGGATTCTGGGTAACAGAACCTGGTCCGAGCCACACAAGTCACCCCGTCTTGGATTCCCCTAAGTCTCTAGTTTTCAGAAATGCACAGGTTTGGTAGGTTTCCCTAGGTGGCGGCTGAGCTACAGGCCAAAATCTACAGGTAGGCACTTTGCAAAAAACACCTCTGTTTTCCTTCACAAATTTGGATGCGTCCACTTTGCGCTTTGGGGCGTTTTCTGTCGCGGGCGCTAGGCCTACCCACACAAGTGAGGTATCATTTTTATCGGGAGATGCGGGGGAACGCTGGGTGGAAGGAAATTTGTGGCTCCTCTCAGATTCCAGAACTTTATGCCACAGAAATGTGAGGAACATGTGTTTTTATAGCCAAATTTTGAGATTTGCAAAGGATTCTGGGTAACAGAACCTGGTCCGAGCCACACAAGTCACCCCGTCTTGGATTCCCCTAGGTCTCTAGTTTTCAGAAATGCACAGGTTTGGTAGGTTTCCCTAGGTGGCGGCTGAGCTACAGGCCAAAATCTACAGGTAGGCACTTTGCAAAAAACACCTCTGTTTTCCTTCAAAAATTTGGCTGTGTCCACGTTGCGCTTTGGGGCATTTCCTGTCACGGGCGCTAGGCCTACGCACACAAGTGAGGTATCATTTTTATCGGGAGACGTGGGGGAACGCTGGGCGGAAGGAAATTCGTGGCTCCTCTCAGATTCCAGAACTTTCTGCCACAGAAATGTGAGGAACATGTGTTTTTTTAGCCACATTTTGAGGTTTGCAAAGGATTCTGGGTAACAGAACCTGGTCCGAGCCACACAAGTCACCCCATCTTGGATTCCCCTAGGTCTCTAGTTTTCAGAAATGCACAGGTTTGGTAGGTTTCCCTAGGTGGCGGCTGAGCTACAAGCCAAAATCTACAGGTAGGCACTTTGCAAAAAACACCTCTGTTTTCCTTCACAAATTTGGATGCGTCCACTTTGCGCTTTGGGGCGTTTTCTGTCGCAGGCGCTAGGCCTACCCACACAAGTGAGGTATCATTTTTATCGGGAGATGCGGGGGAACGCTGGGTGGAAGGAAATTCGTGGCTCCTCTCAGATTCCAGAACTTTCTGCCACAGAAATGTGAGGAACATGTGTTTTTTTAGCCAAATTTTGAGGTTTGCAAAGGATTCTGGGTAACAGAACCTGGTCCGAGCCACACAAGTCACCCCATCTTGGATTCCCCTAGGTCTCTAGTTTTCAGAAATGCACAGGTTTGGTAGGTTTCCCTAGGCGGCGGCTGAGCTACAGGCCAAAATCTACAGGTAGGCACTATGCAAAAAACACCTCTGTTTTCCTTCACAAATTTGGATGCGTCCACTTTGCGCTTTGGGGCATTTTCTGTTGCGGGCGCTAGGCCTACCCACACAAGTGAGGTATCATTTTTATCGGGAGACGCGGGGGAACGCTGGGTGGAAGGAAATTTGTGGCTCCTCTCAAATTCCAGAACTTTATGCCACAGAAATGTGAGGAACATGTGTTTTTTTAGCCAAATTTTGAGATTTGCAAAGGATTCTGGGTAACAGAACCTGGTCCGAGCCACACAAGTCACCCCATCTTGGATTCCCCTAGGTCTCTAGTTTTCAGAAATGCACAGGTTGGGTAGGTTTCCCTAGGCGGCGGCTGAGCTACAGGCCAAAATCTACAGGTAGGCACTTTGCAAAAAACACCTCTGTTTTCCTTCAAAAATTTGGCTGTGTCCACGTTGCGCTTTGGGGCATTTCCTGTCACGGGCGCTAGGCCTACGCACACAAGTGAGGTATCATTTTTATCGGGAGACGTGGGGGAACGCTGGGCTGAAGGAAATTCGTGGCTCCTCTCAGATTCCAGAACTTTCTGCCACAGAAATGTGAGGAACATGTGTTTTTTTAGCCAAATTTTGAGGTTTGCAAAGGATTCTGGGTAACAGAACCTGGTCCGAGCCACACAAGTCACCCCATCTTGGATTCCCCCCTGTCTCTAGTTTTCAGAAATGCACCGGTTTGGTAGGTTTCCCTAGATGGCGGCTGAGCTACAAGCCAAAATATACAGGTAGGCACTTTGCAAAAAACACCTCTGTTTTCCTTCACAAATTTGGATGTGTCCACGTTGCGCTTTGGGGCGTTTCCTGTCGCGGGCGCTAGGCCTACCCACACAAGTGAGGTATCATTTTTATCGGGAGACGCGGGGGAACGCTGGGTGGAAGGAAATTTGTGGCTCCTCTCAGATTCCAGAACTTTATGCCACAGAAATGTGAGGAACATGTGTTTTTTTAGCCAAATTTTTAGATTTGCAAAGGATTCTGGGTAACAGAACCTGGTCCGAGCCACACAAGTCACCCCATCTTGGATTCCCCTAGGTCTCTAGTTTTCAGAAATGCACAGGTTTGGTAGGTTTCCCTAGGTGGCGGCTGAGCTACAAGCCAAAATCTACAGGTAGGCACTTTGCAAAAAACACCTCTGTTTTCCTTCACAAATTTGGATGTGTCCACTTTGCGCTTTGGGGCGTTTTCTGTCGCGGGCGCTAGGCCTACCCACACAAGTGAGGTATCATTTTTATCGGGAGACGCGGGGGAACGCTGGGTGGAAGGAAATTTGTGGCTCCTCTCAGATTCCAGAACTTTATGCCACAGAAATGTGAGGAACATGTGTTTTATTAGCCAAATTTTGAGATTTGCAAAGGATTCTGGGTAACAGAACCTGGTCCGAGCCACACAAGTCACCCCATCTTGGATTCCCCTAGGTCTCTAGTTTTCAGAAATGCACAGGTTTGGTAGGTTTCCCTAGGTGGCGGCTGAGCTACAGGCCAAAATCTACAGGTAGGCACTTTGCAAAAAACACCTCTGTTTTCCTTCAAAAATTTGGCTGTGTCCACGTTGCGCTTTGGGGCATTTCCTGTCACGGGCGCTAGGCCTACGCACACAAGTGAGGTATCATTTTTATCGGGTGATGTTGGGGAACGCTGGGTGGAAGGAAATTCGTGGCTCCTCTCAGATTCCAGAACTTTCTGCCACAGAAATGTGAGGAACATGTGTTTTTTTAGCCAAATTTTGAGGTTTGCAAAGGATTCTGGGTAACAGAACCTGGTCCGAGCCACACAAGTCACCCCATCTTGGATTCCCCTAGGTCTCTAGTTTTCAGAAATGCACAGGTTTGGTAGGTTTCCCTAGGCGGCGGCTGAGCTACAGGCCAAAATCTACAGGTAGGCACTATGCAAAAAACACCTCTGTTTTCCTTCACAAATTTGGATGCGTCCACTTTGCGTTTTGGGGCATTTTCTGTCGCGGGCGCTAGGCCTACCCACACAAGTGAGGTAACATTTTTATCGGGAGACGCGGGGGAACGCTGGGTGGAAGGAAATTTGTGGCTCCT
The DNA here is from genome assembly GCF_031143425.1 of Pleurodeles waltl. Classification (NCBI taxonomy): domain Eukaryota; kingdom Metazoa; phylum Chordata; class Amphibia; order Caudata; family Salamandridae; genus Pleurodeles; species Pleurodeles waltl. Next base: position 1,481,706,203 of record NC_090440.1, read on the forward strand.
CTCAGATTCCAGAACTTTATGCCACAGAAATGTGAGGAACATGTGTTTTTTTAGCCAAATTTTGAGATTTGCAAAGGATTCTGGGTAACAGAACCTGGTCCGAGCCACACAAGTCACCCCATCTTGGATTCCCCTAGGTCTCTAGTTTTCAGAAATGCACAGGTTGGGTAGGTTTCCCTAGGCGGCGGCTGAGCTACAGGCCAAAATCTACAGGTAGGCACTTTGCAAAAAACACCTCTGTTTTCCTTCAAAAATTTGGCTGTGTCCACGTTGCGCTTTGGGGCATTTCCTGTCACGGGCGCTAGGCCTACGCACACAAGTGAGGTATCATTTTTATCGGGAGACGTGGGGGAACGCTGGGCTGAAGGAAATTCGTGGCTCCTCTCAGATTCCAGAACTTTCTGCCACAGAAATGTGAGGAACATGTGTTTTTTTAGCCAAATTTTGAGGTTTGCAAAGGATTCTGGGTAACAGAACCTGGTCCGAGCCACACAAGTCACCCCATCTTGGATTCCCCCCTGTCTCTAGTTTTCAGAAATGCACCGGTTTGGTAGGTTTCCCTAGATGGCGGCTGAGCTACAAGCCAAAATATACAGGTAGGCACTTTGCAAAAAACACCTCTGTTTTCCTTCACAAATTTGGATGTGTCCACGTTGCGCTTTGGGGCGTTTCCTGTCGCGGGCGCTAGGCCTACCCACACAAGTGAGGTATCATTTTTATCGGGAGACGCGGGGGAACGCTGGGTGGAAGGAAATTTGTGGCTCCTCTCAGATTCCAGAACTTTATGCCACAGAAATGTGAGGAACATGTGTTTTTTTAGCCAAATTTTGAGATTTGCAAAGGATTCTGGGTAACAGAACCTGGTCCGAGCCACACAAGTCACCCCATCTTGGATTCCCCTAGGTCTCTAGTTTTCAGAAATGCACAGGTTTGGTAGGTTTCCCTAGGTGGCGGCTGAGCTACAAGCCAAAATCTACAGGTAGGCACTTTGCAAAAAACACCTCTGTTTTCCTTCACAAATTTGGATGTGTCCACTTTGCGCTTTGGGGCGTTTTCTGTCGCGGGCGCTAGGCCTACCCACACAAGTGAGGTATCATTTTTATCGGGAGACGCGGGGGAACGCTGGGTGGAAGGAAATTTGTGGCTCCTCTCAGATTCCAGAACTTTATGCCACAGAAATGTGAGGAACATGTGTTTTTTTAGCCAAATTTTGAGATTTGCAAAGGATTCTGGGTAACAGAACCTGGTCCGAGCCACACAAGTCACCCCGTCTTGGATTCCCCTAGGTCTCTAGTTTTCAGAAATGCACAGGTTTGGTAGGTTTCCCTAGGTGGCGGCTGAGCTACAGGCCAAAATCTACAGGTAGGCACTTTGCAAAAAACACCTCTGTTTTCCTTCAAAAATTTGGCTGTGTCCACGTTGCGCTTTGGGGCATTTCCTGTCACGGGCGCTAGGCCTACGCACACAAGTGAGGTATCATTTTTATCGGGAGACGTGGGGGAACGCTGGGCGGAAGGAAATTCGTGGCTCCTCTCAGATTCCAGAACTTTCTGCCACAGAAATGTGAGGAACATGTGTTTTTTTAGCCAAATTTTGAGGTTTGCAAAGGATTCTGGGTAACAGAACCTGGTCCGAGCCACACAAGTCACCCCATCTTGGATTCCCCTAGGTCTCTAGTTTTCAGAAATGCACAGGTTTGGTAGGTTTCCCTAGGTGGCGGCTGAGCTACAGGCCAAAATCTACAGGTAGGCACTTTGCAAAAAACACCTCTGTTTTCCTTCAAAAATTTGGCTGTGTCCACGTTGCGCTTTGGGGCGTTTCCTGTCACGGGCGCTAGGCCTACGCACACAAGTGAGGTATCATTTTTATCGGGAGATGGGGGGGAACGCTGGGTGGAAGGAAATTCGTGGCTCCTCTCAGATTCCAGAACTTTTTGCCACAGAAATGTGAGGAACATGTGTTTTTTTAGCCAAATTTTGAGGTTTGCAAAGGATTCTGGGTAACAGAACCTGGTCCGAGCCACACAAGTCACCCCATCTTGGATTCCCCTAGGTCTCTAGTTTTCAGAAATGCACAGGTTTGGTAGGTTTCCCTAGGTGGCGGCTGAGCTACAAGCCAAAATCTACAGGTAGGCACTTTGCAAAAAACACCTCTGTTTTCCTTCACAAATTTGGATGTGTCCACTTTGCGCTTTGGGGCGTTTTCTGTCGCGGGCGCTAGGCCTACCCACACAAGTGAGGTATCATTTTTATCGGGAGACGCGGGGGAACGCTGGGTGGAAAGAAATTTGTGGCTCCTCTCAGATTCCAGAACTTTATGCCACAGAAATGTGAGGAACATGTGTTTTTTTAGCCAAATTTTGAGATTTGCAAAGGATTCTGGGTAACAGAACCTGGTCCGAGCCACACAAGTCACCCCGTCTTGGATTCCCCTAGGTCTCTAGTTTTCAGAAATGCACAGGTTTGGTAGGTTTCCCTAGGTGGCGGCTGAGCTACAGGCCAAAATCTACAGGTAGGCACTTTGCAAAAAACACCTCTGTTTTCCTTCAAAAATTTGGCTGTGTCCACGTTGCGCTTTGGGGCATTTCCTGTCACGGGCGCTAGGCCTACGCACACAAGTGAGGTATCATTTTTATCGGGAGATGTGGGGGAACGCTGGGTGGAAGGAAATTCGTGGCTCCTCTCAGATTCCAGAACTTTTTGCCACAGAAATGTGAGGAACATGTGTTTTTTTAGCCAAATTTTGAGGTTTGCAAAGGATTCTGGGTAACAGAACCTGGTCCGAGCCACACAAGTCACCCCATCTTGGATTCCCCTAGGTCTCTAGTTTTCAGAAATGCACAGGTTTGGTAGGTTTCCCTAGGTGGCGGCTGAGCTACAAGCCAAAATCTACAGGTAGGCACTTTGCAAAAAACACCTCTGTTTTCCTTCACAAATTTGGATGTGTCCACTTTGCGCTTTGGGGCGTTTTCTGTCGCGGGCGCTAGGCCTACCCACACAAGTGAGGTATCATTTTTATCGGGAGACGCGGGGGAACGCTGGGTGGAAGGAAATTTGTGGCTCCTCTCAGATTCCAGAACTTTATGCCACAGAAATGTGAGGAACATGTGTTTTTTTAGCCAAATTTTGAGATTTGCAAAGGATTCTGGGTAACAGAACCTGGTCCGAGCCACACAAGTCACCCCGTCTTGGATTCCCCTAGGTCTCTAGTTTTCAGAAATGCACAGGTTTGGTAGGTTTCCCTAGATGTCGGCTGAGCTACAAGCCAAAATCTACAGGTAGGCACTTTGCAAAAAACACCTCTGTTTTCCTTCACAAATTTGGATGTGTCCACGTTGCGCTTTGGGGCGTTTCCTGTCACGGGCGCTAGGCCTACGCATACAAGTGAGGTATCATTTTTATCGGGAGACATAGGGGAACGCTGGGTGGAAGGATTTTCGTGGCTCCTCTCAGATTCCAGAATTTTTTGCCACAGAAATGTGAGGAACATGTGTTTTTTTAGCCAAATTTTGAGGTTTGCAAAGGATTCTGGGTAACAGAACCTGGTCCGAGCCACACAAGTCACCACATCTTGGATTCCTCTAGGTCTCTAGTTTTCAGAAATGCACAGGTTTGGTAGGTTTCCCTAGGTGGCGGCTGAGCTACAGGCCAAAATCTACAGGTAGACACTTTGCAAAAAACACCTCTGTTTTCCTTCAAAAATGTGGCTGTGTCCACGTTGCGGTTTGGGGCGTTTCCTGTCACGGGCGCTAGGCCTACGCACACAAGTGAGGTATCATTTTTATCGGGAGATGTGGGGGAACGCTGGGTGGAAGGAAGTTCGTGGCTCCTCTCAGATTCCAGAACTTTTTGCCACAGAAATGTGAGGAACATGTGTTTTTTTAGCCAAATTTTGAGGTTTGCAAAGGATTCTGGGTAACAGAACCTGGTCCGAGCCACACAAGTCACCCCATCTTGGATTCCCCTAGGTCTCTAGTTTTCAGAAATGCACAGGTTTGGTAGGTTTCCCTAAGTGGCGGCTGAGCTACAAGCCAAAATCTACAGGTAGGCACTTTGCAAAAAACACCTCTGTTTTCCTTCACAAATTTGGATGTGTCCACTTTGCGCTTTGGGGCGTTTTCTGTCGCGGGCGCTAGGCCTACCCACACAAGTGAGGTATCATTTTTATCGGGAGACGCGGGGGAACGCTGGGTGGAAGGAAATTTGTGGCTCCTCTCAGATTCCAGAACTTTATGCCACAGAAATGTGAGGAACATGTGTTTTTTTAGCCAAATTTTGAGATTTGCAAAGGATTCTGGGTAACAGAACCTGGTCCGAGCCACACAAGTCACCCCGTCTTGGATTCCCCTAGGTCTCTAGTTTTCAGAAATGCACAGGTTTGGTAGGTTTCCCTAGGTGGCGGCTGAGCTACAGGCCAAAATCTACAGGTAGGCACTTTGCAAAAAACACCTCTGTTTTCCTTCAAAAATTTGGCTGTCTCCACGTTGCGCTTTGGGGCATTTCCTGTCACGGGCGCTAGGCCTACGCACACAAGTGAGGTATCATTTTTATCGGGAGACGTGGGGGAACGCTGGGCCGAAGGAAATTCGTGGCTCCTCTCAGATTCCAGAACTTTCTGCCACAGAAATGTGAGGAACATGTGTTTTTTTAGCCAAATTTTGAGGTTTGCAAAGGATTCTGGGTAACAGAACCTGGTCCGAGCCACACAAGTCACCCCATCTTGGATTCCCCTAGGTCTCTAGTTTTCAGAAATGCACAGGTTTGGTAGGTTTCCCTAGATGTCGGCTGAGCTACAAGCCAAAATCTACAGGTAGGCACTTTGCAAAAAACACCTCTGTTTTCCTTCACAAATTTGGATGTGTCCACGTTGCGCTTTGGGGCGTTTCCTGTCACGGGCGCTAGGCCTACGCATACAAGTGAGGTATCATTTTTATCGGGAGACATAGGGGAACGCTGGGTGGAAGGAATTTCGTGGCTCCTCTCAGATTCCAGAATTTTTTGCCACAGAAATGTGAGGAACATGTGTTTTTTTAGCCAAATTTTGAGGTTTGCAAAGGATTCTGGGTAACAGAACCTGGTCCGAGCCACACAAGTCACCCCATCTTGGATTCCCCTAGGTCTCTAGTTTTCAGAAATGCACAGGTTTGGTAGGTTTCCCTAGGTGGCGGCTGAGCTACAGGCCAAAATCTACAGGTAGGCACTTTGCAAAAAACACCTCTGTTTTCCTTCAAAAATGTGGCTGTGTCCACGTTGCGGTTGGGGGCGTTTCCTGTCACGGGCGCTAGGCCTACGCACACAAGTGAGGTATCATTTTTATCGGGAGATGTGGGGGAACGCTGGGTGGAAGGAAGTTCGTGGCTCCTCTCAGATTCCAGAACTTTTTGCCACAGAAATGTGAGGAACATGTGTTTTTTTAGCCAAATTTTGAGGTTTGCAAAGGATTCTGGGTAACAGAACCTGGTCCGAACCACACAAGTCACCCCATCTTGGATTCCCCTAGGTCTCTAGTTTTCAGAAATGCACAGGTTTGGTAGGTTTCCCTAGGTGGGGGCTGAGCTACAAGCCAAAATCTACAGGTAGGCACTTTGCAAAAAACACCTCTGTTTTCCTTCACAAATTTGGATGCGTCCACTTTGCGCTTTGGGGCGTTTTCTGTCGCGGGCGCTAGGCCTACCCACACAAGTGAGGTATCATTTTTATCGGGAGACGTGGGGGAACGCTGGGCCGAAGGAAATTCGTGGCTCCTCTCAGATTCCAGAACTTTCTGCCACAGAAATGTGAGGAACATGTGTTTTTTTAGCCAAATTTTGAGGTTTGCAAAGGATTCTGGGTAACAGAACCTGGTCCGAGCCACACAAGTCACCCCATCTTGGATTCCCCTAGGTCTCTAGTTTTCAGAAATGCACAGGTTTGGTAGGTTTCCCTAGATGTCGGCTGAGCTACAAGCCAAAATCTACAGGTAGGCACTTTGCAAAAAACACCTCTGTTTTCCTTCACAAATTTGGATGTGTCCACGTTGCGCTTTGGGGCGTTTCCTGTCACGGGCGCTAGGCCTACGCATACAAGTGAGGTATCATTTTTATCGGGAGACATAGGGGAACGCTGGGTGGAAGGAATTTCGTGGCTCCTCTCAGATTCCAGAATTTTTTGCCACAGAAATGTGAGGAACATGTGTTTTTTTAGCCAAATTTTGAGGTTTGCAAAGGATTCTGGGTAACAGAACCTGGTCCGAGCCACACAAGTCACCCCATCTTGGATTCCCCTAGGTCTCTAGTTTTCAGAAATGCACAGGTTTGGTAGGTTTCCCTAGGTGGCGGCTGAGCTACAGGCCAAAATCTACAGGTAGGCACTTTGCAAAAAACACCTCTGTTTTCCTTCAAAAATGTGGCTGTGTCCACGTTGCGGTTGGGGGCGTTTCCTGTCACGGGCGCTAGGCCTACGCACACAAGTGAGGTATCATTTTTATCGGGAGATGTGGGGGAACGCTGGGTGGAAGGAAGTTCGTGGCTCCTCTCAGATTCCAGAACTTTTTGCCACAGAAATGTGAGGAACATGTGTTTTTTTAGCCAAATTTTGAGGTTTGCAAAGGATTCTGGGTAACAGAACCTGGTCCGAACCACACAAGTCACCCCATCTTGGATTCCCCTAGGTCTCTAGTTTTCAGAAATGCACAGGTTTGGTAGGTTTCCCTAGGTGGGGGCTGAGCTACAAGCCAAAATCTACAGGTAGGCACTTTGCAAAAAACACCTCTGTTTTCCTTCACAAATTTGGATGCGTCCACTTTGCGCTTTGGGGCGTTTTCTGTCGCGGGCGCTAGGCCTACCCACACAAGTGAGGTATCATTTTTATCGGGAGACGTGGGGGAACGCTGGGTGGAAGGAAATTTGTGGCTCCTCTCAGATTCCAGAACTTTATGCCACAGAAATGTGAGGAACATGTGTTTTTTTAGCCAAATTTTGAGATTTGCAAAGGATTCTGGGTAACAGAACCTGGTCCGAGCCACACAAGTCACCCCATCTTAGATTCCCCTAGGTCTCTAGTTTTCAGAAATGCACAGGTTTGGTAGGTTTCCCTAGGTGGCGGCTGAGCTACAGGCCAAAATCTACAGGTAGGCACTTTGCAAAAAACACCTCTGTTTTCCTTCAAATATTTGGCTGTGTCCACGTTGCGCTTTGGGGCGTTTCCTGTCACGGGCGCTAGGCCTACGCACACAAGTGAGGTATCATTTTTATCGGGAGATGTGGGGGAACGCTGGGTGGAAGGAAATTCGTGGCTCCTCTCAGATTCCAGAACTTTTTGCCACAGAAATGTGAGGAACATGTGTTTTTTTAGCCAAATTTTGAGGTTTGCAAAGGATTCTGGGTAACAGAACCTGGTCCGAGCCACACAAGTCACCCCATCTTGGATTCCCCTAGGTCTCTAGTTTTCAGAAATGCACAGGTTTGGTAGGTTTCCCTAGGTGGCGGCTGAGCTACAAGCCAAAATCTACAGGTAGGCACTTTGCAAAAAACACCTCTGTTTTCCTTCACAAATTTGGATGTGTCCACTTTGCGCTTTGGGGCGTTTTCTGTCGCGGGCGCTAGGCCTACCCACACAAGTGAGGTATCATTTTTATCGGGAGACGCGGGGGAACGCTGGGTGGAAGGAAATTTGTGGCTCCTCTCAGATTCCAGAACTTTATGCCACAGAAATGTGAGGAACATGTGTTTTTTTAGCCAAATTTTGAGATTTGCAAAGGATTCTGGGTAACAGAACCTGGTCCGAGCCACACAAGTCACCCCGTCTTGGATTCCCCTAGGTCTCTAGTTTTCAGAAATGCACAGGTTTGGTAGGTTTCCCTAGGTGGCGGCTGAGCTACAGGCCAAAATCTACAGGTAGGCACTTTGCAAAAAACACCTCTGTTTTCCTTCAAAAATTTGGCTGTGTCCACGTTGCGCTTTGGGGCATTTCCTGTCACGGGCGCTAGGCCTACGCACACAAGTGAGGTATCATTTTTATCGGGAGACGTGGGGGAACGCTGGGCCGAAGGAAATTCGTGGCTCCTCTCAGATTCCAGAACTTTCTGCCACAGAAATGTGAGGAACATGTGTTTTTTTAGCCAAATTTTGAGGTTTGCAAAGGATTCTGGGTAACAGAACCTGGTCCGAGCCACACAAGTCACCCCATCTTGGATTCCCCTAGGTCTCTAGTTTTCAGAAATGCACAGGTTTGGTAGGTTTCCCTAGGTGGCGGCTGAGCTACAAGCCAAAATCTACAGGTAGGCACTTTGCAAAAAACACCTCTGTTTTCCTTCACAAATTTGGATGCGTACACTTTGCTCTTTGGGGCGTTTTCTGTCGCGGGCGCTAGGCCTACCCACACAAGTGAGGTATCATTTTTATCGGGAGACGCGGGGGAACGCTGGGTGGAAGGAAATTTGTGGCTCCTCTCAGATTCCAGAACTTTATGCCACAGAAATGTGAGGAACATGTGTTTTTTTAGCCAAATTTTGAGATTTGCAAAGGATTCTGGGTAACAGAACCTGGTCCGAGCCACACAAGTCACACCGTCTTAGATTCCCCTAGGTCTCTAGTTTTCAGAAATGCACAGGTTTGGTAGGTTTCCCTAGGTGGCGGCTGAGCTACAGGCCAAAATCTACAGGTAGGCACTTTGCAAAAAACACCTGTTTTCCTTCAAAAATTTGGCTGTGTCCACGTTGCGCTTTGGGGCATTTCCTGTCACGGGCGCTAGGCCTACGCACACAAGTGAGGTATCATTTTTATCGGGAGACGTGGGGGAACGCTGGGCGGAAGGAAATTCGTGGCTCCTCTCAGATTCCAGAACTTTCTGCCACAGAAATGTGAGGAACATGTGTTTTTTTAGCCAAATTTTGAGGTTTGCAAAGGATTCTGGGTAACAGAACCTGGTCCGAGCCACACAAGTCACCCCATCTTGGATTCCCCTAGATCTCTAGTTTTCAGAAATGCACAGGTTTGGTAGGTTTCCCTAGATGTCGGCTGAGCTACAAGCCAAAATCTACAGGTAGGCACTTTGCAAAAAACACCTCTGTTTTCCTTCACAAATTTGGATGTGTCCACGTTGCGCTTTGGGGCGTTTCCTGTCACGGGCGCTAGGCCTACGCATACAAGTGAGGTATCATTTTTATCAGGAGACATGGGGGAACGCTGGGTGGAAGGAATTTCGTGGCTCCTCTCAGATTCCAGAACTTTTTGCCACAGAAATGTGAGGAACATGTGTTTTTTTAGCCAAATTTTGAGGTTTGCAAACGATTCTGGGTAACAGAACCTGGTCCGAGCCACACAAGTCACCCCATCTTGGATTCCCCTAGGTCTCTAGTTTACAGAAATGCACAGGTTTGGTAGGTTTCCCTAGGTGGCGGCTGAGCTACAGGCCAAAATCTACAGGTAGGCACTTTGCAAAAAACACCTCGGTTTTCCTTAAAAAATTTGGCTGTGTCCACGTTGCGCTTTGGGGCGTTTCCTGTCACGGGCGCTAGGCCTACGCACACAAGTGGGGTATCATTTTTATCGGGAGATGTGGGGGAACGCTGGGTGGAAGGAAATTCGTGGCTCCTCTCAGATTCCAGAACTTTTTGCCACAGAAATGTGAGGAACATGTGTTTTTTTAGCCAAATTTTGAGGTTTGCAAAGGATTCTGGGTAACAGAACCTGGTCCGAGCCACACAAGTCACCCCATATTGGATTCCCCTAGGTCTCTAGTTTTCAGAAATGCACAGGTTTGGTAGGTTTCCCTAGGTGGCGGCTGAGCTACAGGCCAAAATCTACAGGTAGGCACTTTGCAAAAAACACCTCTGTTTTCCTTCAAAAATTTGGCTGTGTCCACGTTGCGCTTTGGGGCGTTTCCTGTCACGGGCGCTAGGCCTACGCACACAAGTGAGGTATCATTTTTATCGGGAGATGTGGGGGAACGCTGGGTGGAAGGAATTTCGTGGCTCCTCTCAGATTCCAGAACTTTTTGCCACAGAAATGTGAGGAACATGTGTTTTTTTAGCCAAATTTTGAGGTTTGCAAAGGATTCTGGGTAACAGAACCTGGTCCGAGCCACACAAGTCACCCCATCTTGGATTCCCCTAGGTCTCTAGTTTTCAGAAATGCACAGGTTTGGTAGGTTTCCCTAAGTGGCGGCTGAGCTACAGGCCAAAATCTACAGGTAGGCACTTTGCAAAAAACACCTCTGTTTTCCTTCAAAAATTTGGCTGTGTCCACATTGCGCTTTGGGGCGTTTCCTGTCACGGGCGCTAGGCCTACGCACACAAGTGAGGTATCATTTTTATCGGGAGATGTGGGGGAACGCTGGGTGGAAGGAAATTCGTGGCTCCTCTCAGATTCCAGAACTTTTTGCCACAGAAATGTGAGGAACATGTGTTTTTTTAGCCAAATTTTGAGGTTTGCAAAGGATTCTGGGTAACAGAACCTGGTCCGAGCCACACAAGTCACCCCATATTGGATTCCCCTAGGTCTCTAGTTTTCAGAAATGCACAGGTTTGGTAGGTTTCCCTAGGTGGCGGCTGAGCTACAGGCCAAAATCTACAGGTAGGCACTTTGCAAAAAACACCTCTGTTTTCCTTCAAAAATTTGGCTGTGTCCACGTTGCGCTTTGGGGCGTTTCCTGTCACGGGCGCTAGGCCTACGCACACAAGTGAGGTATCATTTTTATCGGGAGATGTGGGGGAACGCTGGGTGGAAGGAAATTCGTGGCTCCTCTCAGATTCCAGAACTTTTTGCCACAGAAATGTGAGGAACATGTGTTTTTTTAGCCAAATTTTGAGGTTTGCAAAGGATTCTGGGTAACAGAACCTGGTCCGAGCCACACAAGTCACCCCATCTTGGATTCCCCTAGGTCTCTAGTTTTTAGAAATGCACAGGTTTGGTAGGTTTCCCTAGGTGGCGGCTGAGCTACAAGCCAAAAACTACAGGTAGGCACTTTGCAAAAAACACCTCTGTTTTCCTTCACAAATTTGGATGCGTCCACTTTGCGCTTTGGGGCGTTTTCTGTCGCGGGCGCTAGGCCTACCCACACAAGTGAGGTATCATTTTTATCGGGAGATGTGGGGGAACGCTGGGTGGAAGGAAATTTGTGGCTCCTCTCAGATTCCAGAACTTTATGCCACAGAAATGTGAGGAACATGTGTTTTTTTAGCCACATTTTGAGATTTGCAAAGGATTCTGGGTAACAGAACCTGGTCCGAGCAACACAAGTCACCCCATCTTGGATTCCCCTAGGTCTCTAGTTTTCAGAAATGCACAGGTTTGGTAGGTTTCCCTAGGTGGCGGCTGAGCTACAGGCCAAAATCTACAGGTAGGCAATTTGCAAAAAACACCTCTGTTTTCCTTCAAAAAGTTGGCTGTGTCCACGTTGCGCTTTGGGGCATTTCCTGTCACGGGCGCTAGGCCTACGCACACAAGTGAGGTATCATTTTTATCGGGAGATGTGGGGGAACGCTGGGTGGAAGGAAATTCGTGGCTCCTCTCAGATTCCAGAACTTTCTGCCACAGAAATGTGAGGAACATGTGTTTTTTTAGCCAAATTTTGAGGTTTGCAAAGGATTCTGGGTAACAGAACCTGGTCCGAGCCACACAAGTCACCCCATCTTGGATTCCCCTAGGTCTCTAGTTTTCAGAAATGCACAGGTTTGGTAGGTTTCCCTAGGCGGCGGCTGAGCTACAGGCCAAAATCTACAGGTAGGCACTTTGCAAAAAACACCTCTGTTTTCCTTCACAAATTTGGATGCGTCCACTTTGCGCTTTGGGGCATTTTCTGTCGCGGGCGCTAGGCCTACCCACACAAGTGAGGTATCATTTTTATCGGGAGACGCGGGGGAACGCTGGGTGGAAGGAAATTTGTGGCTCCTCTCAGATTCCAGAACTTTATGCCACAGAAATGTGAGGAACATGTGTTTTTTTAGCCAAATTTTGAGATTTGCAAAGGATTCTGGGTAACAGAACCTGGTCCGAGCCACACAAGTCACCCCATCTTGGATTCCCCTAGGTCTCTAGTTTTCAGAAATGCACAGGTTTGGTAGGTTTCCCTAGGCGGCGGCTGAGCTTCAGGCCATAATCTACAGGTAGGCACTTTGCAAAAAACACCTCTGTTTTCCTTCAAAAATTTGGCTGTGTCCACGTTGCGCTTTGGGGCATTTCCTGTCACGGGCGCTAGGCCTACGCACACAAGTGAGGTATCATTTTTATCGGGAGACGTGGGGGAACGCTGGGCTGAAGGAAATTCGTGGCTCCTCTCAGATTCCAGAACTTTCTGCCACAGAAATGTGAGGAACATGTGTTTTTTTAGCCAAATTTTGAGGTTTGCAAAGGATTCTGGGTAACAGAACCTGGTCCGAGCCACACAAGTCACCCCATCTTGGATTCCCCCCTGTCTCTAGTTTTCAGAAATGCACCGGTTTGGTAGGTTTCCCTAGATGGCGGCTGAGCTACAAGCCAAAATCTACAGGTAGGCACTTTGCAAAAAACACCTCTGTTTTCCTTCACAAATTTGGATGTGTCCACGTTGCGCTTTGGGGCGTTTCCTGTCGCGGGCACTAGGCCTACCCACACAAGTGAGGTATCATTTTTATCGGGAGACGCGGGGGAACGCTGGGTGGAAGGAAATTTGTGGCTCCTCTCAGATTCCAGAACTTTCTGCCACAGAAATGTGAGGAACATGTGTTTTTTTAGCCAAATTTGGAGATTTGCAAAGGATTCTGGGTAACAGAACCTGGTCCGAGCCACACAAGTCACCCCATCTTGGATTCCCCTAGGTCTCTAGTTTTCAGAAATGCACAGGTTTGGTAGGTTTCCCTAGGTGGCGGCTGAGCTACAAGCCAAAATCTACAGGTAGGCACTTTGCAAAAAACACCTCTGTTTTCCTTCACAAATTTGGATGTGTCCACTTTGCGCTTTGGGGCGTTTTCTGTCGCAGGCGCTAGGCCTACCCACACAAGTGAGGTATCATTTTTATCGGGAGACGCGGGGGAACGCTGGGTGGAAGGAAATTTGTGGCTCCTCTCAGATTCCAGAACTTTCTGCCACAGAAATGTGAGGAACATGTGTTTTTTTAGCCAAATTTTGAGGTTTGCAAAGGATTCTGGGTAACAGAACCTGGTCCGAGCCACACAAGTCACCCCATCTTGGATTCCCCCCTGTCTCTAGTTTTCAGAAATGCACCGGTTTGGTAGGTTTCCCTAGATGGCGGCTGAGCTACAAGCCAAAATCTACAGGTAGGCACTTTGCAAAAAACACCTCTGTTTTCCTTCACAAATTTGGATGTGTCCACGTTGCGCTTTGGGGCGTTTTCTGTCGCGGGCGCTAGGCCTACCCACACAAGTGAGGTATCATTTTTATCGGGAGACGCGGGGGAACGCTGGGTGGAAGGAAATTTGTGGCTCCTCTCAGATTCCAGAACTTTATGCCACAAAAATGTGAGGAACATGTGTTTATTTAGCCAAATTTTGAGATTTGCAAAGGATTCTGGGTAACAGAACCTGGTCCGAGCCACACAAGTCACCCCATCTTGGATTCCCCTAGGTCTCTAGTTTTCAGAAATGCACAGGTTTGGTAGGTTTCCCTAGGTGGCGGCTGAGCTACAAGCCAAAATCTACAGGTAGGCACTTTGCAAAAAACACCTCTGTTTTCCTTCACAAATTTGGATGCGTCCACTTTGCGCTTTGGTGCGTTTTCTGTGGCGGGCGCTAGGCCTACCCACACAAGTGAGGTATCATTTTTATCGGGAGATGCGGGGGAACGCTGGGTGGAAGGAAATTTGTGGCTCCTCTCAGATTCCAGAGCTTTATGCCACAGAAATGTGAGGAACATGTGTTTTTTTATCCAAATTTTGAGGTTTGCAAAGGATTCTGGGTAACAGAACCTGGTCCGAGCCACACAAGTCACCCCGTCTTGGATTCCCCTAGGTCTCTAGTTTTCAGAAATGCACAGGTTTGGTAGGTTTCCCTAGGTGGCGGCTGAGCTACAGGCCAAAATCTACAGGTAGGCACTTTGCAAAAAACACCTCTGTTTTCCTTCAAAAATTTGGCTGTGTCCACGTTGCGCTTTGGGGCATTTCCTGTCACGGGCGCTAGGCCTACGCACACAAGTGAGGTATCATTTTTATCGGGAGACGTGGGGGAACGCTGGGCGGAAGGAAATTCGTGGCTCCTCTCAGATTCCAGAACTTTCTGCCACAGAAATGTGAGGAACATGTGTTTTTGTAGCCAAATTTTGAGGTTTGCAAAGGATTCTGGGTAACAGAACCTGGTCCGAGCCACACAAGTCACCCCATCTTGGATTCCCCTAGGTCTCTAGTTTTCAGAAATGCACAGGTTTCGTAGGTTTCCCTAGGTGGCGGCTGAGCTACAAGCCAAAATCTACAGGTAGGCACTTTGCAAAAAACACCTCTGTTTTCCTTCACAAATTTGGATGCGTCCACTTTGCGCTTTGGGGCGTTTTCTGTCGCAGGCGCTAGGCCTACCCACACGAGTGAGGTATCATTTTTATCGGGAGACGCGGGGGAACGCTGGGTGGAAGGAAATTTGTGGCTCCTCTCAGATTCCAGAACTTTATGCCACAGAAATGTGAGGAACATGTGTTTTATTAGCCAAATTTTGAGATTTGCAAAGGATTCTGGGTAACAGAACCTGGTCCGAGCCACACAAGTCACCCCATCTTGGATTCCGCTAGGTCTCTAGTTTTCAGAAATGCACAGGTTTGGTAGGTTTCCCTAGGTGGCGGCTGAGCTACAGGCCAAAATCTACAGGTAGGCACTTTGCAAAAAACACCTCTGTTTTCCTTCAAAAATTTGGCTGTGTCCACGTTGCGCTTTGGGGCATTTCCTGTCACGGGCGCTAGGCCTACGCACACAAGTGAGGTATCATTTTTATCGGGAGATGTGGGGGAACGCTGGGTGGAAGGAAATTCGTGGCTCCTCTCAGATTCCAGAACTTTCTGCCACAGAAATGTGAGGAACATGTGTTTTTTTAGCCAAATTTTGAGGTTTGCAAAGGATTCTGGGTAACAGAACCTGGTCCGAGCCACACAAGTCACCCCATCTTGGATTCCCCTAGGTCTCTAGTTTTCAGAAATGCACAGGTTTGGTAGGTTTCCCTAGGCGGCGGCTGAGCTACAGGCCAAAATCTACAGGTAGGCACTTTGCAAAAAACACCTCTGTTTTCCTTCACAAATTTGGATGCGTCCACTTTGCGCTTTGGGGCATTTTCTGTCGCGGGCGCTAGGCCTACCCACACAAGTGAGGTATCATTTTTATCGGGAGACGCGGGGGAACGCTGGGTGGAAGGAAATTTGTGGCTCCTCTCAGATTCCAGAACTTTATGCCACAGAAATGTGAGGAACATGTGTTTTTTTAGCCAAATTTTGAGATTTGCAAAGGATTCTGGGTAACAGAAACTGGTCCGAGCCACACAAGTCACCCCATCTTGGATTCCCCTAGGTCTCTAGTTTTCAGAAATGCACAGGTTTGGTAGGTTTCCCTAGGCGGCGGCTGAGCTACAGGCCAAAATCTACAGGTAGGCACTTTGCAAAAAACACCTCTGTTTTCCTTCAAAAATTTGGCTGTGTCCACGTTGCGCTTTGGGGCATTTCCTGTCACGGGCGCTAGGCCTACGCACACAAGTGAGGTATCATTTTTATCGGGAGACGTGGGGGAACGCTGGGCTGAAGGAAATTCGTGGCTCCTCTCAGATTCCAGAACTTTCTGCCACAGAAATGTGAGGAACATGTGTTTTTTTAGCCAAATTTTGAGGTTTGCAAAGGATTCTGGGTAACAGAACCTGGTCCGAGCCACACAAGTCACCCCATCTTGGATTCCCCCCTGTCTCTAGTTTTCAGAAATGCACCGGTTTGGTAGGTTTCCCTAGATGGCGGCTGAGCTACAAGCCAAAATCTACAGGTAGGCACTTTGCAAAAAACACCTCTGTTTTCCTTCACAAATTTGGATGTGTCCACGTTGCGCTTTGGGGCGTTTCCTGTCGCGGGCGCTAGGCCTACCCACACAAGTGAGGTATCATTTTTATCGGGAGACGCGGGGGAACGCTGGGTGGAAGGAAATTTGTGTCTCCTCTCAGATTCCAGAACTTTATGCCACAGAAATGTGAGGAACATGTGTTTTTTTAGCCAAATTTGGAGATTTGCAAAGGATTCTGGGTAACAGAACCTGGTCCGAGCCACACAAGTCACCCCATCTTGGATTCCCCTAGGTCTCTAGTTTTCAGAAATGCACAGGTTTGGTAGGTTTCCCTAGGTGGCGGCTGAGCTACAAGCCAAAATCTACAGGTAGGCACTTTGCAAAAAACACCTCTGTTTTCCTTCACAAATTTGGATGTGTCCACTTTGCGCTTTGGGGCGTTTTCTGTCGCGGGCGCTAGGCCTACCCACTCAAGTGAGGTATCATTTTTATCGGGAGACGCGGGGGAACGCTGGGTGGAAGGAAATTTGTGGCTCCTCTCAGATTCCAGAACTTTATGCCACAGAAATGTGAGGAACATGTGTTTTTTTAGCCAAATTTTGAGATTTGCAAAGGATTCTGGGTAACAGAACCTGGTCCGAGCCACACAAGTCACCCCGTCTTGGATTCCCCTAGGTCTCTAGTTTTCAGAAATGCACAGGTTTGGTAGGTTTCCCTAGGTGGCGGCTGAGCTACAGGCCAAAATCTACAGGTAGGCACTTAGCAAAAAACACCTCTGTTTTCCTTCAAAAATTTGGCTGTGTCCACGTTGCGCTTTGGGGCATTTCCTGTCACGGGCGCTAGGCCTACGCACACAAGTGAGGTATCATTTTTATCGGGAGACGTGGGGGAACGCTGGGCGGAAGGAAATTCGTGGCTCCTCTCAGATTCCAGAACTTTCTGCCACAGAAATGTGAGGAACATGTGTTTTTTTAGCCAAATTTTGAGGTTTGCAAAGGATTCTGGGTAAGAGAACCTGGTCCGAGCCACACAAGTCACCCCATCTTGGATTCCCCTAGGTCTCTAGTTTTCAGAAATTCACAGGTTTGGTAGGTTTCCCTAGATGTCGGCTGAGCTACAAGCCAAAATCTACAGGTAGGCACTTTGCAAAAAACACCTCTGTTTTCCTTCACAAATTTGGATGTGTCCACGTTGCGCTTTGGGGCGTTTCCTGTCACGGGCGCTAGGCCTACGCATACAAGTGAGGTATCATTTTTATCGGGAGACATGGGGGAACGCTGGGTGGAAGGAATTTCGTGGCTCCTCTCAGATTCCAGAACTTTTTGCCACAGAAATGTGAGGAACATGTGTTTTTTTAGCCAAATTTTGAGATTTGCAAAGGATTCTGGGTAACAGAACCTGGTCCGAGCCACACAAGTCACCCCGTCTTGGATTCCCCTAGGTCTCTAGTTTTCAGAAATGCACAGGTTTGGTAGGTTTCCCTAGGTGGCGGCTGAGCTACAGGCCAAAATCTACAGGTAGGCACTTTGCAAAAAACACCTCTGTTTTCCTTCAAAAATTTGGCTGTGTCCACGTTGCGCTTTGGGGCATTTCCTGTCACGGGCGCTAGGCCTACGCACACAAGTGAGGTATCATTTTTATCGGGAGACGTGGGGGAACGCTGGGCGGAAGGAAATTCGTGGCTCCTCTCAGATTCCAGAACTTTCTGCCACAGAAATGTGAGGAACATGTGTTTTTTTAGCCAAATTTTGAGGTTTGCAAAGGATTCTGGGTAACAGAACCTGGTCCGAGCCACACAAGTCACCCCATCTTGGATTCCCCTAGGTCTCTAGTTTTCAGAAATGCACAGGTTTGGTAGGTTTCCCTAGGTGGCAGCTGAGCTACAAGCCAAAATCTACAGGTAGGCACTTTGCAAAAAACACCTCTGTTTTCCTTCACAAATTTGGATGCGTCCACTTTGCGCTTTGGGGCGTTTTCTGTCGCAGGCGCTAGGCCTACCCACACAAGTGAGGTATAATTTTTATCGGGAGACGCGGGGGAACGCTGGGTGGAAGGAAATTTGTGGCTCCTCTCAGATTCCAGAACTTTATGCCACAGAAATGTGAGGAACATGTGTTTTATTAGCCAAATTTTGAGATTTGCAAAGGATTCTGGGTAACAGAACCTGGTCCGAGCCACACAAGTCACCCCATCTTGGATTCCCCTAGGTCTCTAGTTTTCAGAAATGCACAGGTTTGGTAGGTTTCCCTAGGTGGCGGCTGAGCTACAGGCCAAAATCTACAGGTAGGCACTTTGCAAAAAACACCTCTGTTTTCCTTCAAAAATTTGGCTGTGTCCACGTTGCGCTTTGGGGCATTTCCTGTCACGGGCGCTAGGCCTACGCACACAAGTGAGGTATCATTTTTATCGGGAGATGTGGGGGAACGCTGGGTGGAAGGAAATTCGTGGCTCCTCTCAGATTCCAGAACTTTCTGCCACAGAAATGTGAGGAACATGTGTTTTTTTAGCCAAATTTTGAGGTTTGCAAAGGATTCTGGGTAACAGAACCTGGTCCGAGCCACACAAGTCACCACATCTTGGATTCCCCTAGGTCTCTAGTTTTCAGAAATGCACAGGTTTGGTAGGTTTCCCTAGGCGACGGCTGAGCTACAGGCCAAAATCTACAGGTAGGCACTTTGCAAAAAACACCTCTGTTTTCCTTCACAAATTTGGATGCGTCCACTTTGCGCTTTGGGGCATTTTCTGTCGCGGGCGCTAGGCCTACCCACACAAGTGAGGTATCATTTTTATCGGGAGACGCGGGGGAACGCTGGGTGGAAGGAAATTTGTGGCTCCTCTCAGATTCCAGAACTTTATGCCACAGAAATGTGAGGAACATGTGTTTTTTTAGCCAAATTTTGAGATTTGCAAATGATTCTGGGTAACAGAACCTGGTCCGAGCCACACAAGTCACCCCATCTTGGATTCCCCTAGGTCTCTAGTTTTCAGAAAGGCACAGGTTTGGTAGGTTTCCCTAGGCGGCGGCTGAGCTACAGGCCAAAATCTACAGGTAGGCACTTTGCAAAAAACACCTCTGTTTTCCTTCAAAAATTTGGCTGTGTCCACGTTGCGCTTTGGGGCATTTCCTGTCACGGGCGCTAGGCCTACGCACACAAGTGAGGTATCATTTTTATCGGGAGACGTGGGGGAACGCTGGGCTGAAGGAAATTCGTGGCTCCTCTCAGATTCCAGAACTTTCTGCCACAGAAATGTGAGGAACATGTGTTTATTTAGCCAAATTTTGAGGTTTGCAAAGGATTCTGGGTAACAGAACCTGGTCCGAGCCACACAAGTCACCCCATCTTGGATTCCCCCCTGTCTCTAGTTTTCAGAAATGCACCGGTTTGGTAGGTTTCCCTAGATGGCGGCTGAGCTACAAGCCAAAATCTACAGGTAGGCACTTTGCAAAAAACACCTCTGTTTTCCTTCACAAATTTGGATGTGTCCACGTTGCGCTTTGGGGCGTTTCCTGTCGCGGGCGCTAGGCCTACCCACACAAGTGAGGTATCATTTTTATCGGGAGACGCGGGGGAACGCTGGGTGGAAGGAAATTTGTGGCTCCTCTCAGATTCCAGAACTTTATGCCACAGAAATGTGAGGAACATGTGTTTTTTTAGCCAAATTTGGAGATTTGCAAAGGATTCTGGGTAACAGAACCTGGTCCGAGCCACACAAGTCACCCCATCTTGGATTCCCCTAGGTCTCTAGTTTTCAGAAATGCACAGGTTTGGTAGGTTTCCCTAGGTGGCGGCTGAGCTACAAGCCAAAATCTACAGGTAGGCACTTTGCAAAAAACACCTCTGTTTTCCTTCACAAATTTGGATGTGTCCACTTTGCGCTTTGGGGCGTTTTCTGTCGCGGGCGCTAGGCCTAACCACACAAGTGAGGTATCATTTTTATCGGGAGACGCGGGGGAACGCTGGGTGGAAGGAAATTTGTGGCTCCTCTCAGATTCCAGAACTTTATGCCACAGAAATGTGAGGAACATGTGTTTTTTTAGCCAAATTTTGAGATTTGCAAAGGATTCTGGGTAACAGAACCTGGTCCGAGCCACACAAGTCACCCCGTCTTGGATTCCCCTAGGTCTCTAGTTTTCAGAAATGCACAGGTTTGGTAGGTTTCCCTAGGTGGCGGCTGAGCTACAGGCCAAAATCTACAGGTAGGCACTTAGCAAAAAACACCTCTGTTTTCCTTCAAAAATTTGGCTGTGTCCACGTTGCGCTTTGGGGCATTTCCTGTCACGGGCGCTAGGCCTACGCACACAAGTGAGGTATCATTTTTATCGGGAGACGTGGGGGAACGCTGGGCGGAAGGAAATTCGTGGCTCCTCTCAGATTCCAGAACTTTCTGCCACAGAAATGTGAGGAACATGTGTTTTTTTAGCCAAATTTTGAGGTTTGCAAAGGATTCTGGGTAACAGAACCTGGTCCGAGCCACACAAGTCACCCCATCTTGGATTCCCCTAGGTCTCTAGTTTTCAGAAATGCACAGGTTTGGTAGGTTTCCCTAGATGTCGGCTGAGCTACAAGCCAAAATCTACAGGTAGGCACTTTGCAAAAAACACCTCTGTTTTCCTTCACAAATTTGGATGTGTCCACGTTGCGCTTTGGGGCGTTTCCTGTCACGGGCGCTAGGCCTACGCATACAAGTGAGGTATCATTTTTATCGGGAGACATGGGGGAACGCTGGGTGGAAGGAATTTCGTGGCTCCTCTCAGATTCCAGAACTTTTTGCCACAGAAATGTGAGGAACATGTGTTTTTTTAGCCAAATTTTGAGGTTTGCAAAGGATTCTGGGTAACAGAACCTGGTCGGAGCCACACAAGTCACCCCATCTTGGATTCCCCTAGGTCTCTAGTTTTCAGAAATGCACAGGTTAGGTAGGTTTCCCTAGGTGGCGGCTGAGCTACAGGCCAAAATCTACAGGTAGGCACTTTGCAAAAAACACCTCTGTTTTCCTTCAAAAATTTGGCTGTGTCCACGTTGCGCTTTGGGGCGTTTCCTGTCACGGGCGCTAGGCCTACGCACACAAGTGAGGTATCATTTTTATCGGGAGATGTGGGGGAACGCTGGGTGGAAGGAAATTCGTGGCTCCTCTCAGAATTCAGAACTTTTTGCCACAGAAATGTGAGGAACATGTGTTTTTTTAGCCAAATTTTGAGGTTTGCAAAGGATTCTGGGTAACAGAACCTGGTCCGAGCCACACAAGTCACCCCATCTTGGATTCCCCTAGGTCTCTAGTTTTCAGAAATGCACAGGTTTGGTAGGTTTCCCTAGGTGGCGGCTGAGCTACAAGCCAAAATCTACAGGTAGGCACTTTGCAAAAAACACCTCTGTTTTCCTTCAAAAATTTGGCTGTGTCCACGTTGCGCTTTGGGGCATTTCCTGTCACGGGCGCTAGGCCTACGCACACAAGTGAGGTATCATTTTTATCGGGAGACGTGGGGAAACGCTGGGACGAAGGAAATTTGTGGCTCCTCTCAGATTCCAGAACTTTATGCCACAGAAATGTGAGGAACATGTGTTTTTTTAGCCAAATTTTGAGATTTGCAAAGGATTCTGGGTAACAGAACCTGGTCCGAGCCACACAAGTCACCCTGTCTTGGATTCCCCTAGGTCTCTAGTTTTCAGAAATGCACAGGTTTGGTAGGTTTCCCTAGGTGGCGGCTGAGCTACAGGCCAAAATCTACAGGTAGGCACTTAGCAAAAAACACCTCTGTTTTCCTTCATAAATTTGGCTGTGTCCACGTTGCGCTTTGGGGCATTTCCTGTCACGGGCGCTAGGCCTACGCACACAAGTGAGGTATCATTTTTATCGGGAGACGTGGGGGAACGCTGGGCGGAAGGAAATTCGTGGCTCCTCTCAGATTCCAGAACTTTCTGCCACAGAAATGTGAGGAACATGTGTTTTTTAGCCAAATTTTGAGGTTTGCAAAGGATTCTGGGTAACAGAACCTGGTCCGAGCCACACAAGTCACCCCATCTTGGATTCCCCTAGGTCTCTAGTTTTCAGAAATGCACAGGTTTGGTAGGTTTCCCTAGATGTCGGCTGAGCTACAAGCCAAAATCTACAGGTAGGCACTTTGCAAAAAACACCTCTGTTTTCCTTCACAAATTTGGATGTGTCCACGTTGCGCTTTGGGGCGTTTCCTGTCACGGGCGCTAGGCCTACGCATACAAGTGAGGTATCATTTTTATCGGGAGACATGGGGGAACGCTGGGTGGAAGGAATTTCGTGGCTCCTCTCAGATTCCAGAACTTTTTGCCACAGAAATGTGAGGAACATGTGTTTTTTTAGCCAAATTTTGAGATTTGCAAAGGATTCTGGGTAACAGAACCTGGTCCGAGCCACACAAGTCACCCCGTCTTGGATTCCCCTAGGTCTCTAGTTTTCAGAAATGCACAGGTTTGGTAGGTTTCCCTAGGTGGCGGCTGAGCTACAGGCCAAAATCTACAGGTAGGCACTTAGCAAAAAACACCTCTGTTTTCCTTCATAAATTTGGCTGTGTCCACGTTGCGCTTTGGGGCATTTCCTGTCACGGGCGCTAGGCCTACGCACACAAGTGAGGTATCATTTTTATCGGGAGACGTGGGGGAACGCTGGGCGGAAGGAAATTCGTGGCTCCTCTCAGATTCCAGAACTTTCTGCCACAGAAATGTGAGGAACATGTGTTTTTTAGCCAAATTTTGAGGTTTGCAAAGGATTCTGGGTAACAGAACCTGGTCCGAGCCACACAAGTCACCCCATCTTGGATTCCCCTAGGTCTCTAGTTTTCAGAAATGCACAGGTTTGGTAGGTTTCCCTAGATGTTGGCTGAGCTACAAGCCAAAATCTACAGGTAGGCACTTTGCAAAAAACACCTCTGTTTTCCTTCACAAATTTGGATGTGTCCACGTTGCGCTTTGGGGCGTTTCCTGTCACGGGCGCTAGGCCTACGCATACAAGTGAGGTATCATTTTTATCGGGAGACATGGGGGAACGCTGGGTGGAAGGAATTTCGTGGCTCCTCTCAGATTCCAGAACTTTTTGCCACAGAAATGTGAGGAACATGTGTTTTTTTAGCCAAATTTTGAGATTTGCAAAGGATTCTGGGTAACAGAACCTGGTCCGAGCCACACAAGTCACCCCGTCTTGGATTCCCCTAGGTCTCTAGTTTTCAGAAATGCACAGGTTTGGTAGGTTTCCCTAGGTGGCGGCTGAGCTACAGGCCAAAATCTACAGGTAGGCAATTTGCAAAAAACACCTCTGTTTTCCTTCAAAAATTTGGCTGTGTCCACGTTGCGCTTTGGGGCATTTCCTGTCACGGGCGCTAGGCCTACGCACACAAGTGAGGTATCATTTTTATCGGGAGACGTGGGGGAACGCTGGGCGGAAGGAAATTCGTGGCTCCTCTCAGATTCCAGAACTTTCTGCCACAGAAATGTGAGGAACATGTGTTTTTTAGCCAAATTTTGAGGTTTGCAAAGGATTCTGGGTAACAGAACCTGGTCCGAGCCACACAAGTCACCCCATCTTGGATTCCCCTAGGTCTCTAGTTTTCAGAAATGCACAGGTTTGGTAGGTTTCCCTAGATGTCGGCTGAGCTACAAGCCAAAATCTACAGGTAGGCACTTTGCAAAAAACACCTCTGTTTTCCTTCACAAATTTGGATGTGTCCACGTTGCGCTTTGGGGCGTTTCCTGTCACGGGCGCTAGGCCTACGCATACAAGTGAGGTATCATTTTTATCGGGAGACATGGGGGAACGCTGGGTGGAAGGAATTTCGTGGCTCCTCTCAGATTCCAGAACTTTTTGCCACAGAAATGTGAGGAACATGTGTTTTTTTAGCCAAATTTTGAGATTTGCAAAGGATTCTGGGTAACAGAACCTGGTCCGAGCCACACAAGTCACCCCGTCTTGGATTCCCCTAGGTCTCTAGTTTTCAGAAATGCACAGGTTTGGTAGGTTTCCCTAGGTGGCGGCTGAGCTACAGGCCAAAATCTACAGGTAGGCAATTTGCAAAAAACACCTCTGTTTTCCTTCAAAAATTTGGCTGTGTCCACGTTGCGCTTTGGGGCATTTCCTGTCACGGGCGCTAGGCCTACGCACACAAGTGAGGTATCATTTTTATCGGGAGACGTGGGGGAACGCTGGGCCGAAGGAAATTTGTGGCTCCTCTCAGATTCCAGAACTTTATGCCACAGAAATGTGAGGAACATGTGTTTTTTTAGCCAAATTTTGAGATTTGCAAAGGATTCTGGGTAACAGAACCTGGTCCGAGCCACACAAGTCACCCCGTCTTGGATTCCCCTAGGTCTCTAGTTTTCAGAAATGCACAGGTTTGGTAGGTTTCCCTAGGTGGCGGCTGAGCTACAGGCCAAAATCTACAGGTAGGCACTTAGCAAAAAACACCTCTGTTTTCCTTCAAAAATTTGGCTGTGTCCACGTTGCGCTTTGGGGCATTTCCTGTCACGGGCGCTAGGCCTACGCACACAAGTGAGGTATCATTTTTATCGGGAGACGTGGGGGAACGCTGGGCGGAAGGAAATTCGTGGCTCCTCTCAGATTCCAGAACTTTCTGCCACAGAAATGTGAGGAACATGTGTTTTTTAGCCAAATTTTGAGGTTTGCAAAGGATTCTGGGTAACAGAACCTGGTCCGAGCCACACAAGTCACCCCATCTTGGATTCCCCTAGGTCTCTAGTTTTCAGAAATGCACAGGTTTGGTAGGTTTCCCTAGATGTCGGCTGAGCTACAAGCCAAAATCTACAGGTAGGCACTTTGCAAAAAACACCTCTGTTTTCCTTCACAAATTTGGATGTGTCCACGTTGCGCTTTGGGGCGTTTCCTGTCACGGGCGCTAGGCCTACGCATACAAGTGAGGTATCATTTTTATCGGGAGACATGGGGGAACGCTGGGTGGAAGGAATTTCGTGTCTCCTCTCAGATTCCAGAACTTTTTGCCACAGAAATGTGAGGAACATGTGTTTTTTTAGCCAAATTTTGAGATTTGCAAAGGATTCTGGGTAACAGAACCTGGTCCGAGCCACACAAGTCACCCCGTCTTGGATTCCCCTAGGTCTCTAGTTTTCAGAAATGCACAGGTTTGGTAGGTTTCCCTAGGTGGCGGCTGAGCTACAGGCCAAAATCTACAGGTAGGCAATTTGCAAAAAACACCTCTGTTTTCCTTCAAAAATTTGGCTGTGTCCACGTTGCGCTTTGGGGCATTTCCTGTCACGGGCGCTAGGCCTACGCACACAAGTGAGGTATCATTTTTATCGGGAGACGTGGGGGAACGCTGGGCGGAAGGAAATTCGTGGCTCCTCTCAGATTCCAGAACTTTCTGCCACAGAAATGTGAGGAACATGTGTTTTTTTAGCCAAATTTTGAGGTTTGCAAAGGATTCTGGGTAACAGAACCTGGTCCGAGCCACACAAGTCACCCCATCTTGGATTCCCCTAGGTCTCTAGTTTTCAGAAATGCACAGGTTTGGTAGGTTTCCCTAGGCGGCGGCTGAGCTACAGGCCAAAATCTACAGGTAGGCACTTTGCAAAAAACACCTCTGTTTTCCTTCAAAAATTTGGCTGTGTCCACGTTGCGCTTTGGGGCATTTCCTGTCACGGGCGCTAGGCCTACGCACACAAGTGAGGTATCATTTTTATCGGGAGACGTGGGGGAACGCTGGGCTGAAGGAAATTCGTGGCTCCTCTCAGATTCCAGAACTTTCTGCCACAGAAATGTGAGGAACATGTGTTTTTTTAGCCAAATTTTGAGGTTTGCAAAGGATTCTGGGTAACAGAACCTGGTCCGAGCCACACAAGTCACCCCATCTTGGATTCCCCTAGGTCTCTAGTTTTCAGAAATGCACAGGTTTGGTAGGTTTCCCTAGGTGGCGGCTGAGCTACAGGCCAAAATCTACAGGTAGGCACTTTGCAAAAAACACCTCTGTTTTCCTTCAAAAATTTGGCTGTGTCCACGTTGCGCTTTGGGGCATTTCCTGTCACGGGCGCTAGGCCTACGCACACAAGTGAGGTATCATTTTTATCGGGAGATGTGGGGGAACGCTGGGTGGAAGGAAATTCGTGGCTCCTCTCAGATTCCAGAACTTTCTGCCACAGAAATGTGAGGAACATGTGTTTTTTTAGCCAAATTTTGAGGTTTGCAAAGGATTCTGGGTAACAGAACCTGGTCCGAGCCACACAAATCACCCCATCTTGGATTCCCCTAGGTCTCTAGTTTTCAGAAATGCACAGGTTTGGTAGGTTTCCCTAGGTGGCGGCTGAGCTACAGGCCAAAATCTACAGGTAGGCACTTTGCAAAAAACACCTCTGTTTTCCTTCAAAAATTTGGCTGTGTCCACATTGCGCTTTGGGGCGTTTCCTGTCACGGGCGCTAGGCCTACGCACACAAGTGAGGTATCATTTTTATCGGGAGATGTGGGGGAACGCTGGGTGGAAGGAAATTCGTGGCTCCTCTCAGATTCCAGAACTTTTTGCCACAGAAATGTGAGGAACATGTGTTTTTTTAGCCAAATTTTGAGGTTTGCAAAGGATTCTGGGTAACAGAACCTGGTCCGAGCCACACAAGTCACCCCATATTGGATTCCCCTAGGTCTCTAGTTTTCAGAAATGCACAGGTTTGGTAGGTTTCCCTAGGTGGCGGCTGAGCTACAGGCCAAAATCTACAGGTAGGCACTTTGCAAAAAACACCTCTGTTTTCCTTCAAAAATTTGGCTGTGTCCACGTTGCGCTTTGGGGCGTTTCCTGTCACGGGCGCTAGGCCTACGCACACAAGTGAGGTATCATTTTTATCGGGAGATGTGGGGGAACGCTGGGTGGAAGGAAATTTGTGGCTCCTCTCAGATTCCAGAAATTTTTGCCACAGAAATGTGAGGAACATGTGTTTTTTTAGCCAAATTTTGAGGTTTGCAAAGGATTCTGGGTTACAGAACCTGGTCCGAGCCACACAAGTCACCCCATCTTGGATTCCCCTAGGTCTCTAGTTTTCAGAAATGCACAGGTTTGGTAGGTTTCCCTAGGTGGCGGCTGAGCTACAAGCCAAAAACTACAGGTAGGCACTTTGCAAAAAACACCTCTGTTTTCCTTCACAAATTTGGATGCGTCCACTTTGCGCTTTGGGGCGTTTTCTGTCGCGGGCGCTAGGCCTACCCACACAAGTGAGGTATCATTTTTATCGGGAGATGTGGGGGAACGCTGGGTGGAAGGAAATTTGTGGCTCCTCTCAGATTCCAGAACTTTATGCCACAGAAATGTGAGGAACATGAGTTTTTTTAGCCACATTTTGAGATTTGCAAAGGATTCTGGGTAACAGAACCTGGTCCGAGCCACACAAGACACCCCATCTTGGATTCCCCTAGGTCTCTAGTTTTCAGAAATGCACAGGTTTGGTAGGTTTCCCTAGGTGGCGGCTGAGCTACAGGCCAAAATCTACAGGTAGGCAATTTGCAAAAAACACCTCTGTTTTCCTTCAAAAAGTTGGCTGTGTCCACGTTGCGCTTTGGGGCATTTCCTGTCACGGGCGCTAGGCCTACGCACACAAGTGAGGTATCATTTTTATAGGGAGATGTGGGGGAACGCTGTGTGGAAGGAAATTCGTGGCTCCTCTCAGATTCCAGAACTTTCTGCCACAGAAATGTGAGGAACATGTGTTTTTTTAGCCAAATTTTGAGGTTTGCAAAGGATTCTGGGTAACAGAACCTGGTCCGAGCCACACAAGTCACCCCATCTTGGATTCCCCTAGGTCTCTAGTTTTCAGAAATGCACAGGTTTGGTAGGTTTCCCTAGGCCGAGGCTGAGCTACAGGCCAAAATCTACAGGTAGGCACTTTGCAAAAAACACCTCTGTTTTCCTTCACAAATTTGGATGCGTCCACTTTGCGCTTTGGGGCATTTTCTGTCGCGGGCGCTAGGCCTACCCACACAAGTGAGGTATCATTTTTATCGGGAGACGCGGGGGAACGCTGGGTGGAAGGAAATTTGTGGCTCCTCTCAGATTCCAGAACTTTATGCCACAGAAATGTGAGGAACATGTGTTTTTTTAGCCAAATTTTGAGATTTGCAAAGGATTCTGGGTAACAGAACCTGGTCCGAGCCACACAAGTCACCCCATCTTGGATTCCCCTAGGTCTCTAGTTTTCAGAAATGCACAGGTTTGGTAGGTTTCCCTAGGCGGCGGCTGAGCTACAGGCCAAAATCTACAGGTAGGCACTTTGCAAAAAACACCTCTGTTTTCCTTCAAAAATTTGGCTGTGTCCACGTTGCGCTTTGGGGCATTTCCTGTCACGGGCGCTAGGCCTACGCACACAAGTGAGGTATCATTTTTATCGGGAGACGTGGGGGAACGCTGGGCTGAAGGAAATTCGTGGCTCCTCTCAGATTCCAGAACTTTCTGCCACAGAAATGTGAGGAACATGTGTTTTTTTAGCCAAATTTTGAGGTTTGCAAAGGATTCTGGGTAACAGAACCTGGTCCGAGCCACACAAGTCACCCCATCTTGGATTCCCCCCTGTCTCTAGTTTTCAGAAATGCACCGGTTCGGTAGGTTTCCCTAGATGGCGGCTGAGCTACAAGCCAAAATCTACAGGTAGGCACTTTGCAAAAAACACCTCTGTTTTCCTTCACAAATTTGGATGTGTCCACGTTGCGCTTTGGGGCGTTTCCTGTCGCGGGCACTAGGCCTACCCACACAAGTGAGGTATCATTTTTATCGGGAGACGCGGGGGAACGCTGGGTGGAAGGAAATTTGTGGCTCCTCTCAGATTCCAGAACTTTCTGCCACAGAAATGTGAGGAACATGTGTTTTTTTAGCCAAATTTGGAGATTTGCAAAGGATTCTGGGTAACAGAACCTGGTCCGAGCCACACAAGTCACCCCATCTTGGATTCCCCTAGGTCTCTAGTTTTCAGAAATGCACAGGTTTGGTAGGTTTCGCTAGGTGGCGGCTGAGCTACAAGCCAAAATCTACAGGTAGGCACTTTGCAAAAAACACCTCTGTTTTCCTTCACAAATTTGGATGTGTCCACTTTGCGCTTTGGGGCGTTTTCTGTCGCGGGCGCTAGGCCTACCCACACAAGTGAGGTATCATTTTTATCGGGAGACGCGGGGGAACGCTGGGTGGAAGGAAATTTGTGGCTCCTCTCAGATTCCAGAACTTTCTGCCACAGAAATGTGAGGAACATGTGTTTTTTTAGCCAAATTTTGAGGTTTGCAAAGGATTCTGGGTAACAGAACCTGGTCCGAGCCACACAAGTCACCCCATCTTGGATTCCCCCCTGTCTCTAGTTTTCAGAAATGCACCGGTTTGGTAGGTTTCCCTAGATGGCGGCTGAGCTACAAGCCAAAATCTACAGGTAGGCAATTTGCAAAAAACACCTCTGTTTTCCTTCAAAAATTTGGCTGTGTCCACGTTGCGCTTTGGGGCATTTCCTGTCACGGGCGCTAGGCCTACGCACACAAGTGAGGTATCATTTTTATCGGGAGATGTGGGGGAACGCTGGGCGGAAGGAAATTCGTGGCTCCTCTCAGATTCCAGAACTTTCTGCCACAGAAATGTGAGGAACATGTGTTTTTTTAGCCAAATTTTGAGGTTTGCAAAGGATTCTGGGTAACAGAACCTGGTCCGAGCCACACAAGTCACCCCATCTTGGATTCCCCTAGGTCTCTAGTTTTCAGAAATGCACAGGTTTGGTAGGTTTCCCTAGGCGGCGGCTGAGCTACAGGCCAAAATCTACAGGTAGGCACTTTGCAAAAAACACCTCTGTTTTCCTTCAAAAATTTGGCTGTGTCCACGTTGCGCTTTGGGGCATTTCCTGTCACGGGCGCTAGGCCTACGCACACAAGTGAGGTATCATTTTTATCGGGAGACGTGGGGGAACGCTGGGCTGAAGGAAATTCGTGGCTCCTCTCAGATTCCAGAACTTTCTGCCACAGAAATGTGAGGAACATGTGTTTTTTTAGCCAAATTTTGAGGTTTGCAAAGGATTCTGGGTAACAGAACCTGGTCCGAGCCACACAAGTCACCCCATCTTGGATTCCCCTAGGTCTCTAGTTTTCAGAAATGCACAGGTTTGGTAGGTTTCCCTAGGTGGCGGCTGAGCTACAGGCCAAAATCTACAGGTAGGCACTTTGCAAAAAACACCTCTGTTTTCCTTCAAAAATTTGGCTGTGTCCACGATGCGCTTTGGGGCATTTCCTGTCACGGGCGCTAGGCCTACGCACACAAGTGAGGTATCATTTTTATCGGGAGATGTGGGGGAACGCTGGGTGGAAGGAAATTCGTGGCTCCTCTCAGATTCCAGAACTTTCTGCCACAGAAATGTGAGGAACATGTGTTTTTTTAGCCAAATTTTGAGGTTTGCAAAGGATTCTGGGTAACAGAACCTGGTCCGAGCCACACAAATCACCCCATCTTGGATTCCCCTAGGTCTCTAGTTTTCAGAAATGCACAGGTTTGGTAGGTTTCCCTAGGTGGCGGCTGAGCTACAGGCCAAAATCTACAGGTAGGCACTTTGCAAAAAACACCTCTGTTTTCCTTCAAAAATTTGGCTGTGTCCACATTGCGCTTTGGGGCGTTTCCTGTCACGGGCGCTAGGCCTACGCACACAAGTGAGGTATCATTTTTATCGGGAGATGTGGGGGAACGCTGGGTGGAAGGAAATTCGTGGCTCCTCTCAGATTCCAGAACTTTTTGCCACAGAAATGTGAGGAACATGTGTTTTTTTAGCCAAATTTTGAGGTTTGCAAAGGGTTCTGGGTAACAGAACCTGGTCCGAGCCTCACAAGTCACCCCATATTGGATTCCCCTAGGTCTCTAGTTTTCAGAAATGCACAGGTTTGGTAGGTTTCCCTAGGTGGCGGCTGAGCTACAGGCCAAAATCTACAGGTAGGCACTTTGCAAAAAACACCTCTGTTTTCCTTCAAAAATTTGACTGTGTCCACGTTGCGCTTTGGGGCGTTTCCTGTCACGGGCGCTAGGCCTACGCACACAAGTGAGGTATCATTTTTATCGGGAGATGTGGGGGAACGCTGGGTGGAAGGAAATTCGTGGCTCCTCTCAGATTCCAGAACTTTTTGCCACAGAAATGTGAGGAACATGTGTTTTTTTAGCCAAATTTTGAGGTTTGCAAAGGATTCTGGGTTACAGAACCTGGTCCGAGCCACACAAGTCACCCCATCTTGGATTCCCCTAGGTCTCTAGTTTTCAGAAATGCACAGGTTTGGTAGGTTTCCCTAGGTGGCGGCTGAGCTACAAGCCAAAAACTACAGGTAGGCACTTTGCAAAAAACACCTCTGTTTTCCTTCACAAATTTGGATGCGTCCACTTTGCGCTTTGGGGCGTTTTCTGTCGCGGGCGCTAGGCCTACCCACACAAGTGAGGTATCATTTTTATCGGGAGATGTGGGGGAACGCTGGGTGGAAGGAAATTTGTGGCTCCTCTCAGATTCCAGAACTTTATGCCACAGAAATGTGAGGAACATGAGTTTTTTTAGCCACATTTTGAGATTTGCAAAGGATTCTGGGTAACAGAACCTGGTCCGAGCCACACAAGTCACCCCATCTTGGATTCCCCTAGGTCTCTAGTTTTCAGAAATGCACAGGTTTGGTAGGTTTCCCTAGGTGGCGGCTGAGCTACAGGCCAAAATCTACAGGTAGGCAATTTGCAAAAAACACCTCTGTTTTCCTTCAAAAAGTTGGCTGTGTCCACGTTGCGCTTTGGGGCATTTCCTGTCACGGGCGCTAGGCCTACGCACACAAGTGAGGTATCATTTTTATAGGGAGATGTGGGGGAACGCTGGGTGGAAGGAAATTCGTGGCTCCTCTCAGATTCCAGAACTTTCTGCCACAGAAATGTGAGGAACATGTGTTTTTTTAGCCAAATTTTGAGGTTTGCAAAGGATTCTGGGTAACAGAACCTGGTCCGAGCCACACAAGTCACCCCATCTTGGATTCCCCTAGGTCTCTAGTTTTCAGAAATGCACAGGTTTGGTAGGTTTCCCTAGGCGGCGGCTGAGCTACAGGCCAAAATCTACAGGTAGGCACTTTGCAAAAAACACCTCTGTTTTCCTTCACAAATTTGGATGCGTCCACTTTGCGCTTTGGGGCATTTTCTGTCGCGGGCGCTAGGCCTACCCACACAAGTGAGGTATCATTTTTATCGGGAGATGCGGGGGAACGCTGGGTGGAAGGAAATTTGTGGCTCCTCTCAGATTCCAGAACTTTATGCCACAGAAATGTGAGGAACATGTGTTTTTTTAGCCAAATTTTGAGATTTGCAAAGGATTCTGGGTAACAGAACCTGGTCCGAGCCACACAAGTCACCCCATCTTGGATTCCCCTAGGTCTCTAGTTTTCAGAAATGCACAGGTTTGGTAGGTTTCCCTAGGCGGCGGCTAAGCTACAGGCCAAAATCTACAGGTAGGCACTTTGCAAAAAACACCTCTGTTTTCCTTCAAAAATTTGGCTGTGTCCACGTTGCGCTTTGGGGCATTTCCTGTCACGGGCGCTAGGCCTACGCACACAAGTGAGGTATCATTTTTATCGGGAGACGTGGGGGAACGCTGGGCTGAAGGAAATTCGTGGCTCCTCTCAGATTCCAGAACTTTCTGCCACAGAAATGTGAGGAACATGTGTTTTTTTAGCCAAATTTTGAGGTTTGCAAAGGATTCTGGGTAACAGAACCTGGTCCGAGCCACACAAGTCACCCCATCTTGGATTCCCCCCTGTCTCTAGTTTTCAGAAATGCACCGGTTTGGTAGGTTTCCCTAGATGGCGGCTGAGCTACAAGCCAAAATCTACAGGTAGGCACTTTGCAAAAAAACACCTCTGTTTTCCTTCACAAATTTGGATGTGTCCACGTTGCGCTTTGGGGCGTTTCCTGTCGCGGGCACTAGGCCTACCCACACAAGTGAGGTATCATTTTTATCGGGAGACGCGGGGGAACGCTGGGTGGAAGGAAATTTGTGGCTCCTCTCAGATTCCAGAACTTTCTGCCACAGAAATGTGAGGAACATGTGTTTTTTTAGCCAAATTTGGAGATTTGCAAAGGATTCTGGGTAACAGAACCTGGTCCGAGCCACACAAGTCACCCCATCTTGGATTCCCCTAGGTCTCTAGTTTTCAGAAATGCACAGGTTTGGTAGGTTTCCCTAGGTGGCGGCTGAGCTACAAGCCAAAATCTACAGGAAGGCACTTTGCAAAAAACACCTCTGTTTTCCTTCACAAATTTGGATGTGTCCACTTTGCGCTTTGGGGCGTTTTCTGTCGCGGGCGCTAGGCCTACCCACACAAGTGAGGTATCATTTTTATCGGGAGACGCGGGGGAACGCTGGGTGGAAGGAAATTTGTGGCTCCTCTCAGATTCCAGAACTTTCTGCCACAGAAATGTGAGGAACATGTGTTTTTTTAGCCAAATTTTGAGGTTTGCAAAGGATTCTGGGTAACAGAACCTGGTCCGAGCCACACAAGTCACCCCATCTTGGATTCCCCCCTGTCTCTAGTTTTCAGAAATGCACCGGTTTGGTAGGTTTCCCTAGATGGCGGCTGAGCTACAAGCCAAAATCTACAGGTAGGCACTTTGCAAAAAACACCTCTGTTTTCCTTCACAAATTTGGATGTGTCCACGTTGCGCTTTGGGGCGTTTTCTGTCGCGGGCGCTAGGCCTACCCACACAAGTGAGGTATCATTTTTATCGGGAGACGCGGGGGAACGCTGGGTGGAAGGAAATTTGTGGCTCCTCTCAGATTCCAGAACTTTATGCCACAAAAATGTGAGGAACATGTGTTTATTTAGCCAAATTTTGAGATTTGCAAAGGATTCTGGGTAACAGAACCTGGTCCGAGCCACACAAGTCACCCCATCTTGGATTCCCCTAGGTCTCTAGTTTTCAGAAATGCACAGGTTTGGTAGGTTTCCCTAGGTGGCGGCTGAGCTACAAGCCAAAATCTACAGGTAGGCACTTTGCAAAAAACACCTCTGTTTTCCTTCACAAATTTGGATGCGTCCACTTTGCGCTTTGGTGCGTTTTCTGTGGCGGGCGCTAGGCCTACCCACACAAGTGAGGTATCATTTTTATCGGGAGATGCGGGGGAACGCTGGGTGGAAGGAAATTTGTGGCTCCTCTCAGATTCCAGAACTTTATGCCACAGAAATGTGAGGAACATGTGTTTTTTTAGCCAAATTTTGAGGTTTGCAAAGGATTCTGGGTAACAGAACCTGGTCCGAGCCACACAAGTCACCCCGTCTTGGATTCCCCTAGGTCTCTAGTTTTCAGAAATGCACAGGTTTGGTAGGTTTCCCTAGGTGGCGGCTGAGCTACAGGCCAAAATCTACAGGTAGGCACTTTGCAAAAAACACCTCTGTTTTCCTTCAAAAATTTGGCTGTGTCCACGTTGCGCTTTGGGGCATTTCCTGTCACGGGCGCTAGGCCTACGCACACAAGTGAGGTATCATTTTTATCGGGAGACGTGGGGGAACGCTGGGCGGAAGGAAATTTGTGGCTCCTCTCAGATTCCAGAACTTTCTGCCACAGAAATGTGAGGAACATGTGTTTTTGTAGCCAAATTTTGAGGTTTGCAAAGGATTCTGGGTAACAGAACCTGGTCCGAGCCACACAAGTCACCCCATCTTGGATTCCCCTAGGTCTCTAGTTTTCAGAAATGCACAGGTTTGGTAGGTTTCCCTAGGTGGCGGCTGAGCTACAAGCCAAAATCTACAGGTAGGCACTTTGCAAAAAACACCTCTGTTTTCCTTCACAAATTTGGATGCGTCCACTTTGCGCTTTGGGGCGTTTTCTGTCGCAGGCGCTAGGCCTACCCACACGAGTGAGGTATCATTTTTATCGGGAGACGCGGGGGAACGCTGGGTGGAAGGAAATTTGTGGCTCCTCTCAGATTCCAGAACTTTATGCCACAGAAATGTGAGGAACATGTGTTTTATTAGCCAAATTTTGAGATTTGCAAAGGATTCTGGGTAACAGAACCTGGTCCGAGCCACACAAGTCACCCCATCTTGGATTCCGCTAGGTCTCTAGTTTTCAGAAATGCACAGGTTTGGTAGGTTTCCCTAGGTGGCGGCTGAGCTACAGGCCAAAATCTACAGGTAGGCACTTTGCAAAAAACACCTCTGTTTTCCTTCAAAAATTTGGCTGTGTCCACGTTGCGCTTTGGGGCATTTCCTGTCACGGGCGCTAGGCCTACGCACACAAGTGAGGTATCATTTTTATCGGGAGATGTGGGGGAACGCTGGGTGGAAGGAAATTCGTGGCTCCTCTCAGATTCCAGAACTTTCTGCCACAGAAATGTGAGGAACATGTGTTTTTTTAGCCAAATTTTGAGGTTTGCAAAGGATTCTGGGTAACAGAACCTGGTCCGAGCCACACAAGTCACCCCATCTTGGATTCCCCTAGGTCTCTAGTTTTCAGAAATGCACAGGTTTGGTAGGTTTCCCTAGGCGGCGGCTGAGCTACAGGCCAAAATCTACAGGTAGGCACTTTGCAAAAAACACCTCTGTTTTCCTTCACAAATTTGGATGCGTCCACTTTGCGCTTTGGGGCATTTTCTGTCGCGGGCGCTAGGCCTACCCACACAAGTGAGGTATCATTTTTATCGGGAGACGCGGGGGAACGCTGGGTGGAAGGAAATTTGTGGCTCCTCTCAGATTCCAGAACTTTATGCCACAGAAATGTGAGGAACATGTGTTTTTTTAGCCAAATTTTGAGATTTGCAAAGGATTCTGGGTAACAGAAACTGGTCCGAGCCACACAAGTCACCCCATCTTGGATTCCCCTAGGTCTCTAGTTTTCAGAAATGCACAGGTTTGGTAGGTTTCCCTAGGCGGCGGCTGAGCTACAGGCCAAAATCTACAGGTAGGCACTTTGCAAAAAACACCTCTGTTTTCCTTCAAAAATTTGGCTGTGTCCACGTTGCGCTTTGGGGCATTTCCTGTCACGGGCGCTAGGCCTACGCACACAAGTGAGGTATCATTTTTATCGGGAGACGTGGGGGAACGCTGGGCTGAAGGAAATTCGTGGCTCCTCTCAGATTCCAGAACTTTCTGCCACAGAAATGTGAGGAACATGTGTTTTTTTAGCCAAATTTTGAGGTTTGCAAAGGATTCTGGGTAACAGAACCTGGTCCGAGCCACACAAGTCACCCCATCTTGGATTCCCCCCTGTCTCTAGTTTTCAGAAATGCACCGGTTTGGTAGGTTTCCCTAGATGGCGGCTGAGCTACAAGCCAAAATCTACAGGTAGGCACTTTGCAAAAAACACCTCTGTTTTCCTTCACAAATTTGGATGTGTCCACGTTGCGCTTTGGGGCGTTTCCTGTCGCGGGCGCTAGGCCTACCCACACAAGTGAGGTATCATTTTTATCGAGAGACGCGGGGGAACGCTGGGTGGAAGGAAATTTGTGTCTCCTCTCAGATTCCAGAACTTTATGCCACAGAAATGTGAGGAACATGTGTTTTTTTAGCCAAATTTGGAGATTTGCAAAGGATTCTGGGTAACAGAACCTGGTCCGAGCCACACAAGTCACCCCATCTTGGATTCCCCTAGGTCTCTAGTTTTCAGAAATGCACAGGTTTGGTAGGTTTCCCTAGGTGGCGGCTGAGCTACAAGCCAAAATCTACAGGTAGGCACTTTGCAAAAAACACCTCTGTTTTCCTTCACAAATTTGGATGTGTCCACTTTGCGCTTTGGGGCGTTTTCTGTCGCGGGCGCTAGGCCTACCCACTCAAGTGAGGTATCATTTTTATCGGGAGACGCGGGGGAACGCTGGGTGGAAGGAAATTTGTGGCTCCTCTCAGATTCCAGAACTTTATGCCACAGAAATGTGAGGAACATGTGTTTTTTTAGCCAAATTTTGAGATTTGCAAAGGATTCTGGGTAACAGAACCTGGTCCGAGCCACACAAGTCACCCCGTCTTGGATTCCCCTAGGTCTCTAGTTTTCAGAAATGCACAGGTTTGGTAGGTTTCCCTAGGTGGCGGCTGAGCTACAGGCCAAAATCTACAGGTAGGCACTTTGCAAAAAACACCTCTGTTTTCCTTCAAAAATTTGGCTGTCTCCACGTTGCGCTTTGGGGCATTTCCTGTCACGGGCGCTAGGCCTACGCACACAAGTGAGGTATCATTTTTATCGGGAGACGTGGGGGAACGCTGGGCCGAAGGAAATTCGTGGCTCCTCTCAGATTCCAGAACTTTCTGCCACAGAAATGTGAGGAACATGTGTTTTTTTAGCCAAATTTTGAGGTTTGCAAAGGATTCTGGGTAACAGAACCTGGTCCGAGCCACACAAGTCACCCCATCTTGGATTCCCCTAGGTCTCTAGTTTTCAGAAATGCACAGGTTTGGTAGGTTTCCCTAGATGTCGGCTGAGCTACAAGCCAAAATCTACAGGTAGGCACTTTGCAAAAAACACCTCTGTTTTCCTTCACAAATTTGGATGTGTCCACGTTGCGCTTTGGGGCGTTTCCTGTCACGGGCGCTAGGCCTACGCATACAAGTGAGGTATCATTTTTATCGGGAGACATGGGGGAACGCTGGGTGGAAGGAATTTCGTGGCTCCTCTCAGATTCCAGAACTTTTTGCCACAGAAATGTGAGGAACATGTGTTTTTTTAGCCAAATTTTGAGATTTGCAAAGGATTCTGGGTAACAGAACCTGGTCCGAGCCACACAAGTCACCCCGTCTTGGATTCCCCTAGGTCTCTAGTTTTCAGAAATGCACAGGTTTGGTAGGTTTCCCTAGGTGGCGGCTGAGCTACAGGCCAAAATCTACAGGTAGGCACTTTGCAAAAAACACCTCTGTTTTCCTTCAAAAATTTGGCTGTGTCCACGTTGCGCTTTGGGGCATTTCCTGTCACGGGCGCTAGGCCTACGCACACAAGTGAGGTATCATTTTTATCGGGAGACGTGGGGGAACGCTGGGCGGAAGGAAATTCGTGGCTCCTCTCAGATTCCAGAACTTTCTGCCACAGAAATGTGAGGAACATGTGTTTTTTTAGCCAAATTTTGAGGTTTGCAAAGGATTCTGGGTAACAGAACCTGGTCCGAGCCACACAAGTCACCCCATCTTGGATTCCCCTAGGTCTCTAGTTTTCAGAAATGCACAGGTTTGGTAGGTTTCCCTAGGTGGCGGCTGAGCTACAAGCCAAAATCTACAGGTAGGCACTTTGCAAAAAACACCTCTGTTTTCCTTCACAAATTTGGATGCGTCCACTTTGCGCTTTGGGGCGTTTTCTGTCGCAGGCGCTAGGCCTACCCACACAAGTGAGGTATAATTTTTATCGGGAGACGCGGGGGAACGCTGGGTGGAAGGAAATTTGTGGCTCCTCTCAGATTCCAGAACTTTATGCCACAGAAATGTGAGGAACATGTGTTTTATTAGCCAAATTTTGAGATTTGCAAAGGATTCTGGGTAACAGAACCTGGTCCGAGCCACACAAGTCACCCCATCTTGGATTCCCCTAGGTCTCTAGTTTTCAGAAATGCACAGGTTTGGTAGGTTTCCCTAGGTGGCGGCTGAGCTACAGGCCAAAATCTACAGGTAGGCACTTTGCAAAAAACACCTCTGTTTTCCTTCAAAAATTTGGCTGTGTCCACGTTGCACTTTGGGGCATTTCCTGTCACGGGCGCTAGGCCTACGCACACAAGTGAGGTATCATTTTTATCGGGAGATGTGGGGGAACGCTGGGTGGAAGGAAATTCGTGGCTCCTCTCAGATTCCAGAACTTTCTGCCACAGAAATGTGAGGAACATGTGTTTTTTTAGCCAAATTTTGAGGTTTGCAAAGGATTCTGGGTAACAGAACCTGGTCCGAGCCACACAAGTCACCACATCTTGGATTCCCCTAGGTCTCTAGTTTTCAGAAATGCACAGGTTTGGTAGGTTTCCCTAGGCGACGGCTGAGCTACAGGCCAAAATCTACAGGTAGGCACTTTGCAAAAAACACCTCTGTTTTCCTTCACAAATTTGGATGCGTCCACTTTGCGCTTTGGGGCATTTTCTGTCGCGGGCGCTAGGCCTACCCACACAAGTGAGGTATCATTTTTATCGGGAGACGCGGGGGAACGCTGGGTGGAAGGAAATTTGTGGCTCCTCTCAGATTCCAGAACTTTATGCCACAGAAATGTGAGGAACATGTGTTTTTTTAGCCAAATTTTGAGATTTGCAAAGGATTCTGGGTAACAGAACCTGGTCCGAGCCACACAAGTCACCCCATCTTGGATTCCCCTAGGTCTCTAGTTTTCAGAAAGGCACAGGTTTGGTAGGTTTCCCTAGGCGGCGGCTGAGCTACAGGCCAAAATCTACAGGTAGGCACTTTGCAAAAAACACCTCTGTTTTCCTTCAAAAATTTGGCTGTGTCCACGTTGCGCTTTGGGGCATTTCCTGTCACAGGCACTAGGCCTACGCACACAAGTGAGGTATCATTTTTATCGGGAGACGTGGGGGAACGCTGGGCTGAAGGAAATTCGTGGCTCCTCTCAGATTCCAGAACTTTCTGCCACAGAAATGTGAGGAACATGTGTTTATTTAGCCAAATTTTGAGGTTTGCAAAGGATTCTGGGTAACAGAACCTGGTCCGAGCCACACAAGTCACCCCATCTTGGATTCCCCCCTGTCTCTAGTTTTCAGAAATGCACCGGTTTGGTAGGTTTCCCTAGATGGCGGCTGAGCTACAAGCCAAAATCTACAGGTAGGCACTTTGCAAAAAACACCTCTGTTTTCCTTCACAAATTTGGATGTGTCCACGTTGCGCTTTGGGGCGTTTCCTGTCGCGGGCGCTAGGCCTACCCACACAAGTGAGGTATCATTTTTATCGGGAGACGCGGGGGAACGCTGGGTGGAAGGAAATTTGTGGCTCCTCTCAGATTCCAGAACTTTATGCCACAGAAATGTGAGGAACATGTGTTTTTTTAGCCAAATTTGGAGATTTGCAAAGGATTCTGGGTAACAGAACCTGGTCCGAGCCACACAAGTCACCCCATCTTGGATTCCCCTAGGTCTCTAGTTTTCAGAAATGCACAGGTTTGGTAGGTTTCCCTAGGTGGCGGCTGAGCTACAAGCCAAAATCTACAGGTAGGCACTTTGCAAAAAACACCTCTGTTTTCCTTCACAAATTTGGATGTGTCCAC
Organism: Pleurodeles waltl; assembly: GCF_031143425.1. Lineage (NCBI taxonomy): Eukaryota > Metazoa > Chordata > Amphibia > Caudata > Salamandridae > Pleurodeles > Pleurodeles waltl. The sequence goes on from NC_090440.1 coordinate 1,481,746,299, forward strand.
TTTGCGCTTTGGGGCGTTTTCTGTCGCGGGCGCTAGGCCTAACCACACAAGTGAGGTATCATTTTTATCGGGAGACGCGGGGGAACGCTGGGTGGAAGGAAATTTGTGGCTCCTCTCAGATTCCAGAACTTTATGCCACAGAAATGTGAGGAACATGTGTTTTTTTAGCCAAATTTTGAGATTTGCAAAGGATTCTGGGTAACAGAACCTGGTCCGAGCCACACAAGTCACCCCGTCTTGGATTCCCCTAGGTCTCTAGTTTTCAGAAATGCACAGGTTTGGTAGGTTTCCCTAGGTGGCGGCTGAGCTACAGGCCAAAATCTACAGGTAGGCACTTAGCAAAAAACACCTCTGTTTTCCTTCAAAAATTTGGCTGTGTCCACGTTGCGCTTTGGGGCATTTCCTGTCACGGGCGCTAGGCCTACGCACACAAGTGAGGTATCATTTTTATCGGGAGACGTGGGGGAACGCTGGGCGGAAGGAAATTCGTGGCTCCTCTCAGATTCCAGAACTTTCTGCCACAGAAATGTGAGGAACATGTGTTTTTTTAGCCAAATTTTGAGGTTTGCAAAGGATTCTGGGTAACAGAACCTGGTCCGAGCCACACAAGTCACCCCATCTTGGATTCCCCTAGGTCTCTAGTTTTCAGAAATGCACAGGTTTGGTAGGTTTCCCTAGATGTCGGCTGAGCTACAAGCCAAAATCTACAGGTAGGCACTTTGCAAAAAACACCTCTGTTTTCCTTCACAAATTTGGATGTGTCCACGTTGCGCTTTGGGGCGTTTCCTGTCACGGGCGCTAGGCCTACGCATACAAGTGAGGTATCATTTTTATCGGGAGACATGGGGGAACGCTGGGTGGAAGGAATTTCGTGGCTCCTCTCAGATTCCAGAACTTTTTGCCACAGAAATGTGAGGAACATGTGTTTTTTTAGCCAAATTTTGAGGTTTGCAAAGGATTCTGGGTAACAGAACCTGGTCGGAGCCACACAAGTCACCCCATCTTGGATTCCCCTAGGTCTCTAGTTTTCAGAAATGCACAGGTTAGGTAGGTTTCCCTAGGTGGCGGCTGAGCTACAGGCCAAAATCTACAGGTAGGCACTTTGCAAAAAACACCTCTGTTTTCCTTCAAAAATTTGGCTGTGTCCACGTTGCGCTTTGGGGCGTTTCCTGTCACGGGCGCTAGGCCTACGCACACAAGTGAGGTATCATTTTTATCGGGAGATGTGGGGGAACGCTGGGTGGAAGGAAATTCGTGGCTCCTCTCAGAATTCAGAACTTTTTGCCACAGAAATGTGAGGAACATGTGTTTTTTTAGCCAAATTTTGAGGTTTGCAAAGGATTCTGGGTAACAGAACCTGGTCCGAGCCACACAAGTCACCCCATCTTGGATTCCCCTAGGTCTCTAGTTTTCAGAAATGCACAGGTTTGGTAGGTTTCCCTAGGTGGCGGCTGAGCTACAAGCCAAAATCTACAGGTAGGCACTTTGCAAAAAACACCTCTGTTTTCCTTCAAAAATTTGGCTGTGTCCACGTTGCGCTTTGGGGCATTTCCTGTCACGGGCGCTAGGCCTACGCACACAAGTGAGGTATCATTTTTATCGGGAGACGTGGGGGAACGCTGGGCCGAAGGAAATTTGTGGCTCCTCTCAGATTCCAGAACTTTATGCCACAGAAATGTGAGGAACATGTGTTTTTTTAGCCAAATTTTGAGATTTGCAAAGGATTCTGGGTAACAGAACCTGGTCCGAGCCACACAAGTCACCCTGTCTTGGATTCCCCTAGGTCTCTAGTTTTCAGAAATGCACAGGTTTGGTAGGTTTCCCTAGGTGGCGGCTGAGCTACAGGACAAAATCTACAGGTAGGCACTTAGCAAAAAACACCTCTGTTTTCCTTCATAAATTTGGCTGTGTCCACGTTGCGCTTTGGGGCATTTCCTGTCACGGGCGCTAGGCCTACGCACACAAGTGAGGTATCATTTTTATCGGGAGACGTGGGGGAACGCTGGGCGGAAGGAAATTCGTGGCTCCTCTCAGATTCCAGAACTTTCTGCCACAGAAATGTGAGGAACATGTGTTTTTTAGCCAAATTTTGAGGTTTGCAAAGGATTCTGGGTAACAGAACCTGGTCCGAGCCACACAAGTCACCCCATCTTGGATTCCCCTAGGTCTCTAGTTTTCAGAAATGCACAGGTTTGGTAGGTTTCCCTAGATGTCGGCTGAGCTACAAGCCAAAATCTACAGGTAGGCACTTTGCAAAAAACACCTCTGTTTTCCTTCACAAATTTGGATGTGTCCACGTTGCGCTTTGGGGCGTTTCCTGTCACGGGCGCTAGGCCTACGCATACAAGTGAGGTATCATTTTTATCGGGAGACATGGGGGAACGCTGGGTGGAAGGAATTTCGTGGCTCCTCTCAGATTCCAGAACTTTTTGCCACAGAAATGTGAGGAACATGTGTTTTTTTAGCCAAATTTTGAGATTTGCAAAGGATTCTGGGTAACAGAACCTGGTCCGAGCCACACAAGTCACCCCGTCTTGGATTCCCCTAGGTCTCTAGTTTTCAGAAATGCACAGGTTTGGTAGGTTTCCCTAGGTGGCGGCTGAGCTACAGGCCAAAATCTACAGGTAGGCAATTTGCAAAAAACACCTCTGTTTTCCTTCAAAAATTTGGCTGTGTCCACGTTGCGCTTTGGGGCATTTCCTGTCACGGGCGCTAGGCCTACGCACACAAGTGAGGTATCATTTTTATCGGGAGACGTGGGGGAACGCTGGGCCGAAGGAAATTTGTGGCTCCTCTCAGATTCCAGAACTTTATGCCACAGAAATGTGAGGAACATGTGTTTTTTTAGCCAAATTTTGAGATTTGCAAAGGATTCTGGGTAACAGAACCTGGTCCGAGCCACACAAGTCACCCCGTCTTGGATTGCCCTAGGTCTCTAGTTTTCAGAAATGCACAGGTTTGGTAGGTTTCCCTAGGTGGCGGCTGAGCTACAGGCCAAAATCTACAGGTAGGCACTTAGCAAAAAACACCTCTGTTTTCCTTCAAAAATTTGGCTGTGTCCACGTTGCGCTTTGGGGCATTTCCTGTCACGGGCGCTAGGCCTACGCACACAAGTGAGGTATCATTTTTATCGGGAGACGTGGGGGAACGCTGGGCGGAAGGAAATTCGTGGCTCCTCTCAGATTCCAGAACTTTCTGCCACAGAAATGTGAGGAACATGTGTTTTTTAGCCAAATTTTGAGGTTTGCAAAGGATTCTGGGTAACAGAACCTGGTCCGAGCCACACAAGTCACCCCATCTTGGATTCCCCTAGGTCTCTAGTTTTCAGAAATGCACAGGTTTGGTAGGTTTCCCTAGATGTCGGCTGAGCTACAAGCCAAAATCTACAGGTAGGCACTTTGCAAAAAACACCTCTGTTTTCCTTCACAAATTTGGATGTGTCCACGTTGCGCTTTGGGGCGTTTCCTGTCACGGGCGCTAGGCCTACGCATACAAGTGAGGTATCATTTTTATCGGGAGACATGGGGGAACGCTGGGTGGAAGGAATTTCGTGTCTCCTCTCAGATTCCAGAACTTTTTGCCACAGAAATGTGAGGAACATGTGTTTTTTTAGCCAAATTTTGAGATTTGCAAAGGATTCTGGGTAACAGAACCTGGTCCGAGCCACACAAGTCACCCCGTCTTGGATTCCCCTAGGTCTCTAGTTTTCAGAAATGCACAGGTTTGGTAGGTTTCCCTAGGTGGCGGCTGAGCTACAGGCCAAAATCTACAGGTAGGCAATTTGCAAAAAACACCTCTGTTTTCCTTCAAAAATTTGGCTGTGTCCACGTTGCGCTTTGGGGCATTTCCTGTCACGGGCGCTAGGCCTACGCACACAAGTGAGGTATCATTTTTATCGGGAGACGTGGGGGAACGCTGGGCGGAAGGAAATTCGTGGCTCCTCTCAGATTCCAGAACTTTCTGCCACAGAAATGTGAGGAACATGTGTTTTTATAGCCAAATTTTGAGGTTTGCAAAGGATTCTGGGTAACAGAACCTGGTCCGAGCCACACAAGTCACCCCATCTTGGATTCCCCTAGGTCTCTAGTTTTCAGAAATGCACAGGTTTGGTAGGTTTCCCTAGGCGGCGGCTGAGCTACAGGCCAAAATCTACAGGTAGGCACTTTGCAAAAAACACCTCTGTTTTCCTTCAAAAATTTGGCTGTGTCCACGTTGCGCTTTGGGGCATTTCCTGTCACGGGCGCTAGGCCTACGCACACAAGTGAGGTATCATTTTTATCGGGAGACGTGGGGGAACGCTGGGCTGAAGGAAATTCGTGGCTCCTCTCAGATTCCAGAACTTTCTGCCACAGAAATGTGAGGAACATGTGTTTTTTTAGCCAAATTTTGAGGTTTGCAAAGGATTCTGGGTAACAGAACCTGGTCCGAGCCACACAAGTCACCCCATCTTGGATTCCCCTAGGTCTCTAGTTTTCAGAAATGCACAGGTTTGGTAGGTTTCCCTAGGTGGCGGCTGAGCTACAGGCCAAAATCTACAGGTAGGCACTTTGCAAAAAACACCTCTGTTTTCCTTCAAAAATTTGGCTGTGTCCACGTTGCGCTTTGGGGCATTTCCTGTCACGGGCGCTAGGCCTACGCACACAAGTGAGGTATCATTTTTATCGGGAGATGTGGGGGAACGCTGGGTGGAAGGAAATTCGTGGCTCCTCTCAGATTCCAGAACTTTCTGCCACAGAAATGTGAGGAACATGTGTTTTTTTAGCCAAATTTTGAGGTTTGCAAAGGATTCTGGGTAACAGAACCTGGTCCGAGCCACACAAATCACCCCATCTTGGATTCCCCTAGGTCTCTAGTTTTCAGAAATGCACAGGTTTGGTAGGTTTCCCTAGGTGGCGGCTGAGCTACAGGCCAAAATCTACAGGTAGGCACTTTGCAAAAAACACCTCTGTTTTCCTTCAAAAATTTGGCTGTGTCCACATTGCGCTTTGGGGCGTTTCCTGTCACGGGCGCTAGGCCTACGCACACAAGTGAGGTATCATTTTTATCGGGAGATGTGGGGGAACGCTGGGTGGAAGGAAATTCGTGGCTCCTCTCAGATTCCAGAACTTTTTGCCACAGAAATGTGAGGAACATGTGTTTTTTTAGCCAAATTTTGAGGTTTGCAAAGGATTCTGGGTAACAGAACCTGGTCCGAGCCACACAAGTCACCCCATATTGGATTCCCCTAGGTCTCTAGTTTTCAGAAATGCACAGGTTTGGTAGGTTTCCCTAGGTGGCGGCTGAGCTACAGGCCAAAATCTACAGGTAGGCACTTTGCAAAAAACACCTCTGTTTTCCTTCAAAAATTTGGCTGTGTCCACGTTGCGCTTTGGGGCGTTTCCTGTCACGGGCGCTAGGCCTACGCACACAAGTGAGGTATCATTTTTATCGGGAGACATGGGGGAACGCTGGGTGGAAGGAATTTCGTGGCTCCTCTCAGATTCCAGAACTTTTTGCCACAGAAATGTGAGGAACATGTGTTTTTTTAGCCAAATTTTGAGATTTGCAAAGGATTCTGGGTAACAGAACCTGGTCCGAGCCACACAAGTCACCCCGTCTTGGATTCCCCTAGGTCTCTAGTTTTCAGAAATGCACAGGTTTGGTAGGTTTCCCTAGGTGGCGGCTGAGCTACAGGCCAAAATCTACAGGTAGGCACTTTGCAAAAAACACCTCTGTTTTCCTTCAAAAATTTGGCTGTGTCCACGTTGCGCTTTGGGGCATTTCCTGTCACGGGCGCTAGGCCTACGCACACAAGTGAGGTATCATTTTTATCGGGAGACGTGGGGGAACGCTGGGCGGAAGGAAATTCGTGGCTCCTCTCAGATTCCAGAACTTTCTGCCACAGAAATGTGAGGAACATGTGTTTTTTTAGCCAAATTTTGAGGTTTGCAAAGGATTCTGGGTAACAGAACCTGGTCCGAGCCACACAAGTCACCCCATCTTGGATTCCCCTAGGTCTCTAGTTTTCAGAAATGCACAGGTTTGGTAGGTTTCCCTAGGTGGCGGCTGAGCTACAAGCCAAAATCTACAGGTAGGCACTTTGCAAAAAACACCTCTGTTTTCCTTCACAAATTTGGATGCGTCCACTTTGCGCTTTGGGGCGTTTTCTGTCGCAGGCGCTAGGCCTACCCACACAAGTGAGGTATAATTTTTATCGGGAGACGCGGGGGAACGCTGGGTGGAAGGAAATTTGTGGCTCCTCTCAGATTCCAGAACTTTATGCCACAGAAATGTGAGGAACATGTGTTTTATTAGCCAAATTTTGAGATTTGCAAAGGATTCTGGGTAACAGAACCTGGTCCGAGCCACACAAGTCACCCCATCTTGGATTCCCCTAGGTCTCTAGTTTTCAGAAATGCACAGGTTTGGTAGGTTTCCCTAGGTGGCGGCTGAGCTACAGGCCAAAATCTACAGGTAGGCACTTTGCAAAAAACACCTCTGTTTTCCTTCAAAAATTTGGCTGTGTCCACGTTGCACTTTGGGGCATTTCCTGTCACGGGCGCTAGGCCTACGCACACAAGTGAGGTATCATTTTTATCGGGAGATGTGGGGGAACGCTGGGTGGAAGGAAATTCGTGGCTCCTCTCAGATTCCAGAACTTTCTGCCACAGAAATGTGAGGAACATGTGTTTTTTTAGCCAAATTTTGAGGTTTGCAAAGGATTCTGGGTAACAGAACCTGGTCCGAGCCACACAAGTCACCACATCTTGGATTCCCCTAGGTCTCTAGTTTTCAGAAATGCACAGGTTTGGTAGGTTTCCCTAGGCGACGGCTGAGCTACAGGCCAAAATCTACAGGTAGGCACTTTGCAAAAAACACCTCTGTTTTCCTTCACAAATTTGGATGCGTCCACTTTGCGCTTTGGGGCATTTTCTGTCGCGGGCGCTAGGCCTACCCACACAAGTGAGGTATCATTTTTATCGGGAGACGCGGGGGAACGCTGGGTGGAAGGAAATTTGTGGCTCCTCTCAGATTCCAGAACTTTATGCCACAGAAATGTGAGGAACATGTGTTTTTTTTAGCCAAATTTTGAGATTTGCAAAGGATTCTGGGTAACAGAACCTGGTCCGAGCCACACAAGTCACCCCATCTTGGATTCCCCTAGGTCTCTAGTTTTCAGAAAGGCACAGGTTTGGTAGGTTTCCCTAGGCGGCGGCTGAGCTACAGGCCAAAATCTACAGGTAGGCACTTTGCAAAAAACACCTCTGTTTTCCTTCAAAAATTTGGCTGTGTCCACGTTGCGCTTTGGGGCATTTCCTGTCACAGGCACTAGGCCTACGCACACAAGTGAGGTATCATTTTTATCGGGAGACGTGGGGGAACGCTGGGCTGAAGGAAATTCGTGGCTCCTCTCAGATTCCAGAACTTTCTGCCACAGAAATGTGAGGAACATGTGTTTATTTAGCCAAATTTTGAGGTTTGCAAAGGATTCTGGGTAACAGAACCTGGTCCGAGCCACACAAGTCACCCCATCTTGGATTCCCCCCTGTCTCTAGTTTTCAGAAATGCACCGGTTTGGTAGGTTTCCCTAGATGGCGGCTGAGCTACAAGCCAAAATCTACAGGTAGGCACTTTGCAAAAAACACCTCTGTTTTCCTTCACAAATTTGGATGTGTCCACGTTGCGCTTTGGGGCGTTTCCTGTCGCGGGCGCTAGGCCTACCCACACAAGTGAGGTATCATTTTTATCGGGAGACGCGGGGGAACGCTGGGTGGAAGGAAATTTGTGGCTCCTCTCAGATTCCAGAACTTTATGCCACAGAAATGTGAGGAACATGTGTTTTTTTAGCCAAATTTGGAGATTTGCAAAGGATTCTGGGTAACAGAACCTGGTCCGAGCCACACAAGTCACCCCATCTTGGATTCCCCTAGGTCTCTAGTTTTCAGAAATGCACAGGTTTGGTAGGTTTCCCTAGGTGGCGGCTGAGCTACAAGCCAAAATCTACAGGTAGGCACTTTGCAAAAAACACCTCTGTTTTCCTTCACAAATTTGGATGTGTCCACTTTGCGCTTTGGGGCGTTTTCTGTCGCGGGCGCTAGGCCTAACCACACAAGTGAGGTATCATTTTTATCGGGAGACGCGGGGGAACGCTGGGTGGAAGGAAATTTGTGGCTCCTCTCAGATTCCAGAACTTTATGCCACAGAAATGTGAGGAACATGTGTTTTTTTAGCCAAATTTTGAGATTTGCAAAGGATTCTGGGTAACAGAACCTGGTCCGAGCCACACAAGTCACCCCGTCTTGGATTCCCCTAGGTCTCTAGTTTTCAGAAATGCACAGGTTTGGTAGGTTTCCCTAGGTGGCGGCTGAGCTACAGGCCAAAATCTACAGGTAGGCACTTAGCAAAAAACACCTCTGTTTTCCTTCAAAAATTTGGCTGTGTCCACGTTGCGCTTTGGGGCATTTCCTGTCACGGGCGCTAGGCCTACGCACACAAGTGAGGTATCATTTTTATCGGGAGACGTGGGGGAACGCTGGGCGGAAGGAAATTCGTGGCTCCTCTCAGATTCCAGAACTTTCTGCCACAGAAATGTGAGGAACATGTGTTTTTTTAGCCAAATTTTGAGGTTTGCAAAGGATTCTGGGTAACAGAACCTGGTCCGAGCCACACAAGTCACCCCATCTTGGATTCCCCTAGGTCTCTAGTTTTCAGAAATGCACAGGTTTGGTAGGTTTCCCTAGATGTCGGCTGAGCTACAAGCCAAAATCTACAGGTAGGCACTTTGCAAAAAACACCTCTGTTTTCCTTCACAAATTTGGATGTGTCCACGTTGCGCTTTGGGGCGTTTCCTGTCACGGGCGCTAGGCCTACGCATACAAGTGAGGTATCATTTTTATCGGGAGACATGGGGGAACGCTGGGTGGAAGGAATTTCGTGGCTCCTCTCAGATTCCAGAACTTTTTGCCACAGAAATGTGAGGAACATGTGTTTTTTTAGCCAAATTTTGAGGTTTGCAAAGGATTCTGGGTAACAGAACCTGGTCGGAGCCACACAAGTCACCCCATCTTGGATTCCCCTAGGTCTCTAGTTTTCAGAAATGCACAGGTTAGGTAGGTTTCCCTAGGTGGCGGCTGAGCTACAGGCCAAAATCTACAGGTAGGCACTTTGCAAAAAACACCTCTGTTTTCCTTCAAAAATTTGGCTGTGTCCACGTTGCGCTTTGGGGCGTTTCCTGTCACGGGCGCTAGGCCTACGCACACAAGTGAGGTATCATTTTTATCGGGAGATGTGGGGGAACGCTGGGTGGAAGGAAATTCGTGGCTCCTCTCAGAATTCAGAACTTTTTGCCACAGAAATGTGAGGAACATGTGTTTTTTTAGCCAAATTTTGAGGTTTGCAAAGGATTCTGGGTAACAGAACCTGGTCCGAGCCACACAAGTCACCCCATCTTGGATTCCCCTAGGTCTCTAGTTTTCAGAAATGCACAGGTTTGGTAGGTTTCCCTAGGTGGCGGCTGAGCTACAAGCCAAAATCTACAGGTAGGCACTTTGCAAAAAACACCTCTGTTTTCCTTCAAAAATTTGGCTGTGTCCACGTTGCGCTTTGGGGCATTTCCTGTCACGGGCGCTAGGCCTACGCACACAAGTGAGGTATCATTTTTATCGGGAGACGTGGGGGAACGCTGGGCCGAAGGAAATTTGTGGCTCCTCTCAGATTCCAGAACTTTATGCCACAGAAATGTGAGGAACATGTGTTTTTTTAGCCAAATTTTGAGATTTGCAAAGGATTCTGGGTAACAGAACCTGGTCCGAGCCACACAAGTCACCCTGTCTTGGATTCCCCTAGGTCTCTAGTTTTCAGAAATGCACAGGTTTGGTAGGTTTCCCTAGGTGGCGGCTGAGCTACAGGACAAAATCTACAGGTAGGCACTTAGCAAAAAACACCTCTGTTTTCCTTCATAAATTTGGCTGTGTCCACGTTGCGCTTTGGGGCATTTCCTGTCACGGGCGCTAGGCCTACGCACACAAGTGAGGTATCATTTTTATCGGGAGACGTGGGGGAACGCTGGGCGGAAGGAAATTCGTGGCTCCTCTCAGATTCCAGAACTTTCTGCCACAGAAATGTGAGGAACATGTGTTTTTTAGCCAAATTTTGAGGTTTGCAAAGGATTCTGGGTAACAGAACCTGGTCCGAGCCACACAAGTCACCCCATCTTGGATTCCCCTAGGTCTCTAGTTTTCAGAAATGCACAGGTTTGGTAGGTTTCCCTAGATGTCGGCTGAGCTACAAGCCAAAATCTACAGGTAGGCACTTTGCAAAAAACACCTCTGTTTTCCTTCACAAATTTGGATGTGTCCACGTTGCGCTTTGGGGCGTTTCCTGTCACGGGCGCTAGGCCTACGCATACAAGTGAGGTATCATTTTTATCGGGAGACATGGGGGAACGCTGGGTGGAAGGAATTTCGTGGCTCCTCTCAGATTCCAGAACTTTTTGCCACAGAAATGTGAGGAACATGTGTTTTTTTAGCCAAATTTTGAGATTTGCAAAGGATTCTGGGTAACAGAACCTGGTCCGAGCCACACAAGTCACCCCGTCTTGGATTCCCCTAGGTCTCTAGTTTTCAGAAATGCACAGGTTTGGTAGGTTTCCCTAGGTGGCGGCTGAGCTACAGGCCAAAATCTACAGGTAGGCAATTTGCAAAAAACACCTCTGTTTTCCTTCAAAAATTTGGCTGTGTCCACGTTGCGCTTTGGGGCATTTCCTGTCACGGGCGCTAGGCCTACGCACACAAGTGAGGTATCATTTTTATCGGGAGACGTGGGGGAACGCTGGGCCGAAGGAAATTTGTGGCTCCTCTCAGATTCCAGAACTTTATGCCACAGAAATGTGAGGAACATGTGTTTTTTTAGCCAAATTTTGAGATTTGCAAAGGATTCTGGGTAACAGAACCTGGTCCGAGCCACACAAGTCACCCCGTCTTGGATTGCCCTAGGTCTCTAGTTTTCAGAAATGCACAGGTTTGGTAGGTTTCCCTAGGTGGCGGCTGAGCTACAGGCCAAAATCTACAGGTAGGCACTTAGCAAAAAACACCTCTGTTTTCCTTCAAAAATTTGGCTGTGTCCACGTTGCGCTTTGGGGCATTTCCTGTCACGGGCGCTAGGCCTACGCACACAAGTGAGGTATCATTTTTATCGGGAGACGTGGGGGAACGCTGGGCGGAAGGAAATTCGTGGCTCCTCTCAGATTCCAGAACTTTCTGCCACAGAAATGTGAGGAACATGTGTTTTTTAGCCAAATTTTGAGGTTTGCAAAGGATTCTGGGTAACAGAACCTGGTCCGAGCCACACAAGTCACCCCATCTTGGATTCCCCTAGGTCTCTAGTTTTCAGAAATGCACAGGTTTGGTAGGTTTCCCTAGATGTCGGCTGAGCTACAAGCCAAAATCTACAGGTAGGCACTTTGCAAAAAACACCTCTGTTTTCCTTCACAAATTTGGATGTGTCCACGTTGCGCTTTGGGGCGTTTCCTGTCACGGGCGCTAGGCCTACGCATACAAGTGAGGTATCATTTTTATCGGGAGACATGGGGGAACGCTGGGTGGAAGGAATTTCGTGTCTCCTCTCAGATTCCAGAACTTTTTGCCACAGAAATGTGAGGAACATGTGTTTTTTTAGCCAAATTTTGAGATTTGCAAAGGATTCTGGGTAACAGAACCTGGTCCGAGCCACACAAGTCACCCCGTCTTGGATTCCCCTAGGTCTCTAGTTTTCAGAAATGCACAGGTTTGGTAGGTTTCCCTAGGTGGCGGCTGAGCTACAGGCCAAAATCTACAGGTAGGCAATTTGCAAAAAACACCTCTGTTTTCCTTCAAAAATTTGGCTGTGTCCACGTTGCGCTTTGGGGCATTTCCTGTCACGGGCGCTAGGCCTACGCACACAAGTGAGGTATCATTTTTATCGGGAGACGTGGGGGAACGCTGGGCGGAAGGAAATTCGTGGCTCCTCTCAGATTCCAGAACTTTCTGCCACAGAAATGTGAGGAACATGTGTTTTTATAGCCAAATTTTGAGGTTTGCAAAGGATTCTGGGTAACAGAACCTGGTCCGAGCCACACAAGTCACCCCATCTTGGATTCCCCTAGGTCTCTAGTTTTCAGAAATGCACAGGTTTGGTAGGTTTCCCTAGGCGGCGGCTGAGCTACAGGCCAAAATCTACAGGTAGGCACTTTGCAAAAAACACCTCTGTTTTCCTTCAAAAATTTGGCTGTGTCCACGTTGCGCTTTGGGGCATTTCCTGTCACGGGCGCTAGGCCTACGCACACAAGTGAGGTATCATTTTTATCGGGAGACGTGGGGGAACGCTGGGCTGAAGGAAATTCGTGGCTCCTCTCAGATTCCAGAACTTTCTGCCACAGAAATGTGAGGAACATGTGTTTTTTTAGCCAAATTTTGAGGTTTGCAAAGGATTCTGGGTAACAGAACCTGGTCCGAGCCACACAAGTCACCCCATCTTGGATTCCCCTAGGTCTCTAGTTTTCAGAAATGCACAGGTTTGGTAGGTTTCCCTAGGTGGCGGCTGAGCTACAGGCCAAAATCTACAGGTAGGCACTTTGCAAAAAACACCTCTGTTTTCCTTCAAAAATTTGGCTGTGTCCACGTTGCGCTTTGGGGCATTTCCTGTCACGGGCGCTAGGCCTACGCACACAAGTGAGGTATCATTTTTATCGGGAGATGTGGGGGAACGCTGGGTGGAAGGAAATTCGTGGCTCCTCTCAGATTCCAGAACTTTCTGCCACAGAAATGTGAGGAACATGTGTTTTTTTAGCCAAATTTTGAGGTTTGCAAAGGATTCTGGGTAACAGAACCTGGTCCGAGCCACACAAATCACCCCATCTTGGATTCCCCTAGGTCTCTAGTTTTCAGAAATGCACAGGTTTGGTAGGTTTCCCTAGGTGGCGGCTGAGCTACAGGCCAAAATCTACAGGTAGGCACTTTGCAAAAAACACCTCTGTTTTCCTTCAAAAATTTGGCTGTGTCCACATTGCGCTTTGGGGCGTTTCCTGTCACGGGCGCTAGGCCTACGCACACAAGTGAGGTATCATTTTTATCGGGAGATGTGGGGGAACGCTGGGTGGAAGGAAATTCGTGGCTCCTCTCAGATTCCAGAACTTTTTGCCACAGAAATGTGAGGAACATGTGTTTTTTTAGCCAAATTTTGAGGTTTGCAAAGGATTCTGGGTAACAGAACCTGGTCCGAGCCACACAAGTCACCCCATATTGGATTCCCCTAGGTCTCTAGTTTTCAGAAATGCACAGGTTTGGTAGGTTTCCCTAGGTGGCGGCTGAGCTACAGGCCAAAATCTACAGGTAGGCACTTTGCAAAAAACACCTCTGTTTTCCTTCAAAAATTTGGCTGTGTCCACGTTGCGCTTTGGGGCGTTTCCTGTCACGGGCGCTAGGCCTACGCACACAAGTGAGGTATCATTTTTATCGGGAGATGTGGGGGAACGCTGGGTGGAAGGAAATTTGTGGCTCCTCTCAGATTCCAGAACTTTTTGCCACAGAAATGTGAGGAACATGTGTTTTTTTAGCCAAATTTTGAGGTTTGCAAAGGATTCTGGGTTACAGAACCTGGTCCGAGCCACACAAGTCACCCCATCTTGGATTCCCCTAGGTCTCTAGTTTTCAGAAATGCACAGGTTTGGTAGGTTTCCCTAGGTGGCGGCTGAGCTACAAGCCAAAAACTACAGGTAGGCACTTTGCAAAAAACACCTCTGTTTTCCTTCACAAATTTGGATGCGTCCACTTTGCGCTTTGGGGCGTTTTCTGTCGCGGGCGCTAGGCCTACCCACACAAGTGAGGTATCATTTTTATCGGGAGATGTGGGGGAACGCTGGGTGGAAGGAAATTTGTGGCTCCTCTCAGATTCCAGAACTTTATGCCACAGAAATGTGAGGAACATGAGTTTTTTTAGCCACATTTTGAGATTTGCAAAGGATTCTGGGTAACAGAACCTGGTCCGAGCCACACAAGTCACCCCATCTTGGATTCCCCTAGGTCTCTAGTTTTCAGAAATGCACAGGTTTGGTAGGTTTCCCTAGGTGGCGGCTGAGCTACAGGCCAAAATCTACAGGTAGGCAATTTGCAAAAAACACCTCTGTTTTCCTTCAAAAAGTTGGCTGTGTCCACGTTGCGCTTTGGGGCATTTCCTGTCACGGGCGCTAGGCCTACGCACACAAGTGAGGTATCATTTTTATAGGGAGATGTGGGGGAACGCTGGGTGGAAGGAAATTCGTGGCTCCTCTCAGATTCCAGAACTTTCTGCCACAGAAATGTGAGGAACATGTGTTTTTTTAGCCAAATTTTGAGGTTTGCAAAGGATTCTGGGTAACAGAACCTGGTCCGAGCCACACAAGTCACCCCATCTTGGATTCCCCTAGGTCTCTAGTTTTCAGAAATGCACAGGTTTGGTAGGTTTCCCTAGGCGGAGGCTGAGCTACAGGCCAAAATCTACAGGTAGGCACTTTGCAAAAAACACCTCTGTTTTCCTTCACAAATTTGGATGCGTCCACTTTGCGCTTTGGGGCATTTTCTGTCGCGGGCGCTAGGCCTACCCACACAAGTGAGGTATCATTTTTATCGGGAGACGCGGGGGAACGCTGGGTGGAAGGAAATTTGTGGCTCCTCTCAGATTCCAGAACTTTATGCCACAGAAATGTGAGGAACATGTGTTTTTTTAGCCAAATTTTGAGATTTGCAAAGGATTCTGGGTAACAGAACCTGGTCCGAGCCACACAAGTCACCCCATCTTGGATTCCCCTAGGTCTCTAGTTTTCAGAAATGCACAGGTTTGGTAGGTTTCCCTAGGCGGCGGCTGAGCTACAGGCCAAAATCTACAGGTAGGCACTTTGCAAAAAACACCTCTGTTTTCCTTCAAAAATTTGGCTGTGTCCACGTTGCGCTTTGGGGCATTTCCTGTCACGGGCGCTAGGCCTACGCACACAAGTGAGGTATCATTTTTATCGGGAGACGTGGGGGAACGCTGGGCTGAAGGAAATTCGTGGCTCCTCTCAGATTCCAGAACTTTCTGCCACAGAAATGTGAGGAACATGTGTTTTTTTAGCCAAATTTTGAGGTTTGCAAAGGATTCTGGGTAACAGAACCTGGTCCGAGCCACACAAGTCACCCCATCTTGGATTCCCCCCTGTCTCTAGTTTTCAGAAATGCACCGGTTTGGTAGGTTTCCCTAGATGGCGGCTGAGCTACAAGCCAAAATCTACAGGTAGGCACTTTGCAAAAAACACCTCTGTTTTCCTTCACAAATTTGGATGTGTCCACGTTGCGCTTTGGGGCGTTTCCTGTCGCGGGCACTAGGCCTACCCACACAAGTGAGGTATCATTTTTATCGGGAGACGCGGGGGAACGCTGGGTGGAAGGAAATTTGTGGCTCCTCTCAGATTCCAGAACTTTCTGCCACAGAAATGTGAGGAACATGTGTTTTTTTAGCCAAATTTGGAGATTTGCAAAGGATTCTGGGTAACAGAACCTGGTCCGAGCCACACAAGTCACCCCATCTTGGATTCCCCTAGGTCTCTAGTTTTCAGAAATGCACAGGTTTGGTAGGTTTCGCTAGGTGGCGGCTGAGCTACAAGCCAAAATCTACAGGTAGGCACTTTGCAAAAAACACCTCTGTTTTCCTTCACAAATTTGGATGTGTCCACTTTGCGCTTTGGGGCGTTTTCTGTCGCGGGCGCTAGGCCTACCCACACAAGTGAGGTATCATTTTTATCGGGAGACGCGGGGGAACGCTGGGTGGAAGGAAATTTGTGGCTCCTCTCAGATTCCAGAACTTTCTGCCACAGAAATGTGAGGAACATGTGTTTTTTTAGCCAAATTTTGAGGTTTGCAAAGGATTCTGGGTAACAGAACCTGGTCCGAGCCACACAAGTCACCCCATCTTGGATTCCCCCCTGTCTCTAGTTTTCAGAAATGCACCGGTTTGGTAGGTTTCCCTAGATGGCGGCTGAGCTACAAGCCAAAATCTACAGGTAGGCAATTTGCAAAAAACACCTCTGTTTTCCTTCAAAAATTTGGCTGTGTCCACGTTGCGCTTTGGGGCATTTCCTGTCACGGGCGCTAGGCCTACGCACACAAGTGAGGTATCATTTTTATCGGGAGACGTGGGGGAACGCTGGGCGGAAGGAAATTCGTGGCTCCTCTCAGATTCCAGAACTTTCTGCCACAGAAATGTGAGGAACATGTGTTTTTTTAGCCAAATTTTGAGGTTTGCAAAGGATTCTGGGTAACAGAACCTGGTCCGAGCCACACAAGTCACCCCATCTTGGATTCCCCTAGGTCTCTAGTTTTCAGAAATGCACAGGTTTGGTAGGTTTCCCTAGGCGGCGGCTGAGCTACAGGCCAAAATCTACAGGTAGGCACTTTGCAAAAAACACCTCTGTTTTCCTTCAAAAATTTGGCTGTGTCCACGTTGCGCTTTGGGGCATTTCCTGTCACGGGCGCTAGGCCTACGCACACAAGTGAGGTATCATTTTTATCGGGAGACGTGGGGGAACGCTGGGCTGAAGGAAATTCGTGGCTCCTCTCAGATTCCAGAACTTTCTGCCACAGAAATGTGAGGAACATGTGTTTTTTTAGCCAAATTTTGAGGTTTGCAAAGGATTCTGGGTAACAGAACCTGGTCCGAGCCACACAAGTCACCCCATCTTGGATTCCCCTAGGTCTCTAGTTTTCAGAAATGCACAGGTTTGGTAGGTTTCCCTAGGTGGCGGCTGAGCTACAGGCCAAAATCTACAGGTAGGCACTTTGCAAAAAACACCTCTGTTTTCCTTCAAAAATTTGGCTGTGTCCACGATGCGCTTTGGGGCATTTCCTGTCACGGGCGCTAGGCCTACGCACACAAGTGAGGTATCATTTTTATCGGGAGATGTGGGGGAACGCTGGGTGGAAGGAAATTCGTGGCTCCTCTCAGATTCCAGAACTTTCTGCCACAGAAATGTGAGGAACATGTGTTTTTTTAGCCAAATTTTGAGGTTTGCAAAGGATTCTGGGTAACAGAACCTGGTCCGAGCCACACAAATCACCCCATCTTGGATTCCCCTAGGTCTCTAGTTTTCAGAAATGCACAGGTTTGGTAGGTTTCCCTAGGTGGCGGCTGAGCTACAGGCCAAAATCTACAGGTAGGCACTTTGCAAAAAACACCTCTGTTTTCCTTCAAAAATTTGGCTGTGTCCACATTGCGCTTTGGGGCGTTTCCTGTCACGGGCGCTAGGCCTACGCACACAAGTGAGGTATCATTTTTATCGGGAGATGTGGGGGAACGCTGGGTGGAAGGAAATTCGTGGCTCCTCTCAGATTCCAGAACTTTTTGCCACAGAAATGTGAGGAACATGTGTTTTTTTAGCCAAATTTTGAGGTTTGCAAAGGGTTCTGGGTAACAGAACCTGGTCCGAGCCTCACAAGTCACCCCATATTGGATTCCCCTAGGTCTCTAGTTTTCAGAAATGCACAGGTTTGGTAGGTTTCCCTAGGTGGCGGCTGAGCTACAGGCCAAAATCTACAGGTAGGCACTTTGCAAAAAACACCTCTGTTTTCCTTCAAAAATTTGGCTGTGTCCACGTTGCGCTTTGGGGCGTTTCCTGTCACGGGCGCTAGGCCTACGCACACAAGTGAGGTATCATTTTTATCGGGAGATGTGGGGGAACGCTGGGTGGAAGGAAATTCGTGGCTCCTCTCAGATTCCAGAACTTTTTGCCACAGAAATGTGAGGAACATGTGTTTTTTTAGCCAAATTTTGAGGTTTGCAAAGGATTCTGGGTTACAGAACCTGGTCCGAGCCACACAAGTCACCCCATCTTGGATTCCCCTAGGTCTCTAGTTTTCAGAAATGCACAGGTTTGGTAGGTTTCCCTAGGTGGCGGCTGAGCTACAAGCCAAAAACTACAGGTAGGCACTTTGCAAAAAACACCTCTGTTTTCCTTCACAAATTTGGATGCGTCCACTTTGCGCTTTGGGGCATTTTCTGTCGCGGGCGCTAGGCCTACCCACACAAGTGAGGTATCATTTTTATCGGGAGATGCGGGGGAACGCTGGGTGGAAGGAAATTTGTGGCTCCTCTCAGATTCCAGAACTTTATGCCACAGAAATGTGAGGAACATGTGTTTTTTTAGCCAAATTTTGAGATTTGCAAAGGATTCTGGGTAACAGAACCTGGTCCGAGCCACACAAGTCACCCCATCTTGGATTCCCCTAGGTCTCTAGTTTTCAGAAATGCACAGGTTTGGTAGGTTTCCCTAGGCGGCGGCTAAGCTACAGGCCAAAATCTACAGGTAGGCACTTTGCAAAAAACACCTCTGTTTTCCTTCAAAAATTTGGCTGTGTCCACGTTGCGCTTTGGGGCATTTCCTGTCACGGGCGCTAGGCCTACGCACACAAGTGAGGTATCATTTTTATCGGGAGACGTGGGGGAACGCTGGGCTGAAGGAAATTCGTGGCTCCTCTCAGATTCCAGAACTTTCTGCCACAGAAATGTGAGGAACATGTGTTTTTTTAGCCAAATTTTGAGGTTTGCAAAGGATTCTGGGTAACAGAACCTGGTCCGAGCCACACAAGTCACCCCATCTTGGATTCCCCCCTGTCTCTAGTTTTCAGAAATGCACCGGTTTGGTAGGTTTCCCTAGATGGCGGCTGAGCTACAAGCCAAAATCTACAGGTAGGCACTTTGCAAAAAAACACCTCTGTTTTCCTTCACAAATTTGGATGTGTCCACGTTGCGCTTTGGGGCGTTTCCTGTCGCGGGCACTAGGCCTACCCACACAAGTGAGGTATCATTTTTATCGGGAGACGCGGGGGAACGCTGGGTGGAAGGAAATTTGTGGCTCCTCTCAGATTCCAGAACTTTCTGCCACAGAAATGTGAGGAACATGTGTTTTTTTAGCCAAATTTGGAGATTTGCAAAGGATTCTGGGTAACAGAACCTGGTCCGAGCCACACAAGTCACCCCATCTTGGATTCCCCTAGGTCTCTAGTTTTCAGAAATGCACAGGTTTGGTAGGTTTCCCTAGGTGGCGGCTGAGCTACAAGCCAAAATCTACAGGAAGGCACTTTGCAAAAAACACCTCTGTTTTCCTTCACAAATTTGGATGTGTCCACTTTGCGCTTTGGGGCGTTTTCTGTCGCGGGCGCTAGGCCTACCCACACAAGTGAGGTATCATTTTTATCGGGAGACGCGGGGGAACGCTGGGTGGAAGGAAATTTGTGGCTCCTCTCAGATTCCAGAACTTTCTGCCACAGAAATGTGAGGAACATGTGTTTTTTTAGCCAAATTTTGAGGTTTGCAAAGGATTCTGGGTAACAGAACCTGGTCCGAGCCACACAAGTCACCCCATCTTGGATTCCCCCCTGTCTCTAGTTTTCAGAAATGCACCGGTTTGGTAGGTTTCCCTAGATGGCGGCTGAGCTACAAGCCAAAATCTACAGGTAGGCACTTTGCAAAAAACACCTCTGTTTTCCTTCACAAATTTGGATGTGTCCACGTTGCGCTTTGGGGCGTTTTCTGTCGCGGGCGCTAGGCCTACCCACACAAGTGAGGTATCATTTTTATCGGGAGACGCGGGGGAACGCTGGGTGGAAGGAAATTTGTGGCTCCTCTCAGATTCCAGAACTTTATGCCACAAAAATGTGAGGAACATGTGTTTATTTAGCCAAATTTTGAGATTTGCAAAGGATTCTGGGTAACAGAACCTGGTCCGAGCCACACAAGTCACCCCATCTTGGATTCCCCTAGGTCTCTAGTTTTCAGAAATGCACAGGTTTGGTAGGTTTCCCTAGGTGGCGGCTGAGCTACAAGCCAAAATCTACAGGTAGGCACTTTGCAAAAAACACCTCTGTTTTCCTTCACAAATTTGGATGCGTCCACTTTGCGCTTTGGTGCGTTTTCTGTGGCGGGCGCTAGGCCTACCCACACAAGTGAGGTATCATTTTTATCGGGAGATGCGGGGGAACGCTGGGTGGAAGGAAATTTGTGGCTCCTCTCAGATTCCAGAACTTTATGCCACAGAAATGTGAGGAACATGTGTTTTTTTATCCAAATTTTGAGGTTTGCAAAGGATTCTGGGTAACAGAACCTGGTCCGAGCCACACAAGTCACCCCGTCTTGGATTCCCCTAGGTCTCTAGTTTTCAGAAATGCACAGGTTTGGTAGGTTTCCCTAGGTGGCGGCTGAGCTACAGGCCAAAATCTACAGGTAGGCACTTTGCAAAAAACACCTCTGTTTTCCTTCAAAAATTTGGCTGTGTCCACGTTGCGCTTTGGGGCATTTCCTGTCACGGGCGCTAGGCCTACGCACACAAGTGAGGTATCATTTTTATCGGGAGACGTGGGGGAACGCTGGGCGGAAGGAAATTTGTGGCTCCTCTCAGATTCCAGAACTTTCTGCCACAGAAATGTGAGGAACATGTGTTTTTGTAGCCAAATTTTGAGGTTTGCAAAGGATTCTGGGTAACAGAACCTGGTCCGAGCCACACAAGTCACCCCATCTTGGATTCCCCTAGGTCTCTAGTTTTCAGAAATGCACAGGTTTGGTAGGTTTCCCTAGGTGGCGGCTGAGCTACAAGCCAAAATCTACAGGTAGGCACTTTGCAAAAAACACCTCTGTTTTCCTTCACAAATTTGGATGCGTCCACTTTGCGCTTTGGGGCGTTTTCTGTCGCAGGCGCTAGGCCTACCCACACGAGTGAGGTATCATTTTTATCGGGAGACGCGGGGGAACGCTGGGTGGAAGGAAATTTGTGGCTCCTCTCAGATTCCAGAACTTTATGCCACAGAAATGTGAGGAACATGTGTTTTATTAGCCAAATTTTGAGATTTGCAAAGGATTCTGGGTAACAGAACCTGGTCCGAGCCACACAAGTCACCCCATCTTGGATTCCGCTAGGTCTCTAGTTTTCAGAAATGCACAGGTTTGGTAGGTTTCCCTAGGTGGCGGCTGAGCTACAGGCCAAAATCTACAGGTAGGCACTTTGCAAAAAACACCTCTGTTTTCCTTCAAAAATTTGGCTGTGTCCACGTTGCGCTTTGGGGCATTTCCTGTCACGGGCGCTAGGCCTACGCACACAAGTGAGGTATCATTTTTATCGGGAGATGTGGGGGAACGCTGGGTGGAAGGAAATTCGTGGCTCCTCTCAGATTCCAGAACTTTCTGCCACAGAAATGTGAGGAACATGTGTTTTTTTAGCCAAATTTTGAGGTTTGCAAAGGATTCTGGGTAACAGAACCTGGTCCGAGCCACACAAGTCACCCCATCTTGGATTCCCCTAGGTCTCTAGTTTTCAGAAATGCACAGGTTTGGTAGGTTTCCCTAGGCGGCGGCTGAGCTACAGGCCAAAATCTACAGGTAGGCACTTTGCAAAAAACACCTCTGTTTTCCTTCACAAATTTGGATGCGTCCACTTTGCGCTTTGGGGCATTTTCTGTCGCGGGCGCTAGGCCTACCCACACAAGTGAGGTATAATTTTTATCGGGAGACGCGGGGGAACGCTGGGTGGAAGGAAATTTGTGGCTCCTCTCAGATTCCAGAACTTTATGCCACAGAAATGTGAGGAACATGTGTTTTTTTAGCCAAATTTTGAGATTTGCAAAGGATTCTGGGTAACAGAACCTGGTCCGAGCCACACAAGTCACCCCATCTTGGATTCCCCTAGGTCTCTAGTTTTCAGAAATGCACAGGTTTGGTAGGTTTCCCTAGGCGGCGGCTGAGCTACAGGCCAAAATCTACAGGTAGGCACTTTGCAAAAAACACCTCTGTTTTCCTTCAAAAATTTGGCTGTGTCCACGTTGCGCTTTGGGGCATTTCCTGTCACGGGCGCTAGGCCTACGCACACAAGTGAGGTATCATTTTTATCGGGAGACGTGGGGGAACGCTGGGCTGAAGGAAATTCGTGGCTCCTCTCAGATTCCAGAACTTTCTGCCACAGAAATGTGAGGAACATGTGTTTTTTTAGCCAAATTTTGAGGTTTGCAAAGGATTCTGGGTAACAGAACCTGGTCCGAGCCACACAAGTCACCCCATCTTGGATTCCCCCCTGTCTCTAGTTTTCAGAAATGCACCGGTTTGGTAGGTTTCCCTAGATGGCGGCTGAGCTACAAGCCAAAATCTACAGGTAGGCACTTTACAAAAAACACCTCTGTTTTCCTTCACAAATTTGGATGTGTCCACGTTGCGCTTTGGGGCGTTTCCTGTCGCGGGCGCTAGGCCTACCCACACAAGTGAGGTATCATTTTTATCGGGAGACGCGGGGGAACGCTGGGTGGAAGGAAATTTGTGTCTCCTCTCAGATTCCAGAACTTTATGCCACAGAAATGTGAGGAACATGTGTTTTTTTAGCCAAATTTGGAGATTTGCAAAGGATTCTGGGTAACAGAACCTGGTCCGAGCCACACAAGTCACCCCATCTTGGATTCCCCTAGGTCTCTAGTTTTCAGAAATGCACAGGTTTGGTAGGTTTCCCTAGGTGGCGGCTGAGCTACAAGCCAAAATCTACAGGTTGGCACTTTGCAAAAAACACCTCTGTTTTCCTTCACAAATTTGGAAGTGTCCACTTTGCGCTTTGGGGCGTTTTCTGTCGCGGGCGCTAGGCCTACCCACACAAGTGAGGTATCATTTTTATCGGGAGACGCGGGGGAACGCTGGGTGGAAGGAAATTTGTGGCTCCTCTCAGATTCCAGAACTTTATGCCACAGAAATGTGAGGAACATGTGTTTTTTTAGCCAAATTTTGAGATTTGCAAAGGATTCTGGGTAACAGAACCTGGTCCGAGCCACACAAGTCACCCCGTCTTGGATTCCCCTAGGTCTCTAGTTTTCAGAAATGCACAGGTTTGGTAGGTTTCCCTAGGTGGCGGCTGAGCTACAGGCCAAAATCTACAAGTAGGCACTTAGCAAAAAACACCTCTGTTTTCCTTCAAAAATTTGGCTGTGTCCACGTTGCGCTTTGGGGCATTTCCTGTCACGGGCGCTAGGCCTACGCACACAAGTGAGGTATCATTTTTATCGGGAGACGTGGGGGAACGCTGGGCGGAAGGAAATTCGTGGCTCCTCTCAGATTCCAGAACTTTCTGCCACAGAAATGTGAGGAACATGTGTTTTTTTAGCCAAATTTTGAGGTTTGCAAAGGATTCTGGGTAACAGAACCTGGTCCGAGCCACACAAGTCACCCCATCTTGGATTCCCCTAGGTCTCTAGTTTTCAGAAATGCACAGGTTTGGTAGGTTTCCCTAGATGTCGGCTGAGCTACAAGCCAAAATCTACAGGTAGGCACTTTGCAAAAAACACCTCTGTTTTCCTTCACAAATTTGGATGTGTCCACGTTGCGCTTTGGGGCGTTTCCTGTCACGGGCGCTAGGCCTACGCATACAAGTGAGGTATCATTTTTATCGGGAGACATGGGGGAACGCTGGGTGGAAGGAATTTCGTGGCTCCTCTCAGATTCCAGAACTTTTTGCCACAGAAATGTGAGGAACATGTGTTTTTTTAGCCAAATTTTGAGATTTGCAAAGGATTCTGGGTAACAGAACCTGGTCCGAGCCACACAAGTCACCCCGTCTTGGATTCCCCTAGGTCTCTAGTTTTCAGAAATGCACAGGTTTGGTAGGTTTCCCTAGGTGGCGGCTGAGCTACAGGCCAAAATCTACAGGTAGGCACTTTGCAAAAAACACCTCTGTTTTCCTTCAAAAATTTGGCTGTGTCCACGTTGCGCTTTGGGGCATTTCCTGTCACGGGCGCTAGGCCTACGCACACAAGTGAGGTATCATTTTTATCGGGAGACGTGGGGGAACGCTGGGCGGAAGGAAATCCGTGGCTCCTCTCAGATTCCAGAACTTTCTGCCACAGAAATGTGAGGAACATGTGTTTTTTTAGCCAAATTTTGAGGTTTGCAAAGGATTCTGGGTAACAGAACCTGGGGCCAGATGTAGGTAAGTATGGTTTTGCAAGTTGCAATTTGCGAGTCATAGAGACTCGCAAATTGCAACTCGCAAAACCACATGCAGAAAGGTGTCTCAGACACCTTCTGCGAGTCGGTATGGGGTCACAATGACCCACCTCATTAATATTAATGAGGTGGGTCGCAAATTGCGGCCCCATACCGACTATGGGCACTCGCAAACATGGAGGCCTGCTGTCGTCAGCAGACCTCCATGTTTGCGACTGCTTTTCAATAAAGCAGGTTTTTTTTTTCAAAGTGCAACCCGTTTTCCTTAAAGGAAAACGAGCTGCACTTTGAAAAATAAACCGAAACCTTTTGTTTCGGTATTTTTCAGGGCAGGTAGTGGTCCATTGGACCACTGCCTGCTCTGAAAAATTATTTTTGTGATCATTCACAAAGGGGAAGGGGTCCCATGGGGACCCCTTCCCGTTTGCGAATGAGTTACCATCCACTTCAAGTGGATGGTAACTGCGAGTTGATTTGTGACCGCTTTTGCGGTCACAAATCAACTTACATCGCGGTGCGAGTTGCAAATAGGAAGGGAACACCCCTTCCTATTTGCAAGTCGGAAACACATTTTGCGAGTCGGTTCCGACTCGCAAAATGTGTTTCTGCATCGCGCACAGGCATTAGCGCCTCGCAAACGGCGTTTTTCGCCGTTTGCGAGGCGCTAATGCCTTGCTACATCTGGCCCCTGGTCCGAGCCACACAAGTCACCCCATCTTGGATTCCCCTAGGTCTCTAGTTTTCAGAAATGCACAGGTTTGGTAGGTTTCCCTAGGTGGCGGCTGAGCTACAAGCCAAAATCTACAGGTAGGCACTTTGCAAAAAACACCTCTGTTTTCCTTCACAAATTTGGATGTGTCCACGTTGCGCTTTGGGGCGTTTCCTGTCGCAGGCGCTAGGCCTACCCACACAAGTGAGGTATCATTTTTATCGGGAGACGCGGGGGAACGCTGGGTGGAAGGAAATTTGTGGCTCCTCTCAGATTCCAGAACTTTATGCCACAGAAATGTGAGGAACATGTGTTTTATTAGCCAAATTTTGAGATTTGCAAAGGATTCTGGGTAACAGAACCTTGTCCGAGCCACACAAGTCACCCCATCTTGGATTCCCCTAGGTCTCTAGTTTTCAGAAATGCACAGGTTTGGTAGGTTTCCCTAGGTGGCGGCTGAGCTACAGGCCAAAATCTACAGGTAGGCACTTTGCAAAAAACACCTCTGTTTTCCTTCAAAAATTTGGCTGTGTCCACGTTGCGCTTTGGGGCATTTCCTGTCACGGGCGCTAGGCCTACGCACACAAGTGAGGTATCATTTTTATCGGGAGATGTGGGGGAACGCTGGGTGGAAGG
The DNA here is from genome assembly GCF_031143425.1 of Pleurodeles waltl. Taxonomy (NCBI): domain Eukaryota; kingdom Metazoa; phylum Chordata; class Amphibia; order Caudata; family Salamandridae; genus Pleurodeles; species Pleurodeles waltl. The sequence goes on from NC_090440.1 coordinate 1,481,771,629, forward strand.
AAATTCGTGGCTCCTCTCAGATTCCAGAACTTTCTGCCACAGAAATGTGAGGAACATGTGTTTTTTTAGCCAAATTTTGAGGTTTGCAAAGGATTCTGGGTAACAGAACCTGGTCCGAGCCACACAAGTCACCCCATCTTGGATTCCCCTAGGTCTCTAGTTTTCAGAAATGCACAGGTTTGGTAGGTTTCCCTAGGCGACGGCTGAGCTACAGGCCAAAATCTACAGGTAGGCACTTTGCAAAAAACACCTCTGTTTTCCTTCACAAATTTGGATGCGTCCACTTTGCGCTTTGGGGCATTTTCTGTCGCGGGCGCTAGGCCTACCCACACAAGTGAGGTATCATTTTTATCGGGAGACGCGGGGGAACGCTGGGTGGAAGGAAATTTGTGGCTCCTCTCAGATTCCAGAACTTTATGCCACAGAAATGTGAGGAACATGTGTTTTTTTAGCCAAATTTTGAGATTTGCAAAGGATTCTGGGTAACAGAACCTGGTCCGAGCCACACAAGTCACCCCATCTTGGATTCCCCTAGGTCTCTAGTTTTCAGAAAGGCACAGGTTTGGTAGGTTTCCCTAGGCGGCGGCTGAGCTACAGGCCAAAATCTACAGGTAGGCACTTTGCAAAAAACACCTCTGTTTTCCTTCAAAAATTTGGCTGTGTCCACGTTGCGCTTTGGGGCATTTCCTGTCACGGGCGCTAGGCCTACGCACACAAGTGAGGTATCATTTTTATCGGGAGACGTGGGGGAACGCTGGGCTGAAGGAAATTCGTGGCTCCTCTCAGATTCCAGAACTTTCTGCCACAGAAATGTGAGGAACATGTGTTTTTTTAGCCAAATTTTGAGGTTTGCAAAGGATTCTGGGTAACAGAACCTGGTCCGAGCCACACAAGTCACCCCATCTTGGATTCCCCCCTGTCTCTAGTTTTCAGAAATGCACCGGTTTGGTAGGTTTCCCTAGATGGCGGCTGAGCTACAAGCCAAAATCTACAGGTAGGCACTTTGCAAAAAACACCTCTGTTTTCCTTCACAAATTTGGATGTGTCCACGTTGCGCTTTGGGGCGTTTCCTGTCGCGGGCGCTAGGCCTACCCACACAAGTGAGGTATCATTTTTATCGGGAGACGCGGGGGAACGCTGGGTGGAAGGAAATTTGTGGCTCCTCTCAGATTCCAGAACTTTATGCCACAGAAATGTGAGGAACATGTGTTTTTTTAGCCAAATTTGGAGATTTGCAAAGGATTCTGGGTAACAGAACCTGGTCCGAGCCACACAAGTCACCCCATCTTGGATTCCCCTAGGTCTCTAGTTTTCAGAAATGCACAGGTTTGGTAGGTTTCCCTAGGTGGCGGCTGAGCTACAAGCCAAAATCTACAGGTAGGCACTTTGCAAAAAACACCTCTGTTTTCCTTCACAAATTTGGATGTGTCCACTTTGCGCTTTGGGGCGTTTTCTGTCGCGGGCGCTAGGCCTACCCACACAAGTGAGGTATCATTTTTATCGGGAGACGCGGGGGAACGCTGGGTGGAAGGAAATTTGTGGCTCCTCTCAGATTCCAGAACTTTCTGCCACAGAAATGTGAGGAACATGTGTTTTTTTAGCCAAATTTTGAGGTTTGCAAAGGATTCTGGGTAACAGAACCTGGTCCGAGCCACACAAGTCACCCCATCTTGGATTCCCCCCTGTCTCTAGTTTTCAGAAATGCACCGGTTTGGTAGGTTTCCCTAGATGGCGGCTGAGCTACAAGCCAAAATCTACAGGTAGGCACTTTGCAAAAAACACCTCTGTTTTCCTTCACAAATTTGGATGTGTCCACGTTGCGCTTTGGGGCGTTTTCTGTCGCGGGCGCTAGGCCTACCCACACAAGTGAGGTATCATTTTTATCGGGAGACGCGGGGGAACGCTGGGTGGAAGGAAATTTGTGGCTCCTCTCAGATTCCAGAACTTTATGCCACAAAAATGTGAGGAACATGTGTTTATTTAGCCAAATTTTGAGATTTGCAAAGGATTCTGGGTAACAGAACCTGGTCCGAGCCACACAAGTCACCCCATCTTGGATTCCCCTAGGTCTCTAGTTTTCAGAAATGCACAGGTTTGGTAGGTTTCCCTAGGTGGCGGCTGAGCTACAGGCCAAAATCTACAGGTAGGCACTTTGCAAAAAACACCTCTGTTTTCCTTCAAAAATTTGGCTGTGTCCACGTTGCGCTTTGGGGCATTTCCTGTCACGGGCGCTAGGCCTACGCACACAAGTGAGGTATAATTTTTATCGGGAGATGTGGGGGAACGCTGGGTGGAAGGAAATTCGTGGCTCCTCTCAGATTCCAGAACTTTCTGCCACAAAAATGTGAGGAACATGTGTTTTTTTAGCCAAATTTTGAGGTTTGCAAAGGATTCTGGGTTACAGAACCTGGTCCGAGCCACACAAATCACCCCATCTTGGATTCCCCTAGGTCTCTAGTTTTCAGAAATGCACAGGTTTGGTAGGTTTCCCTAGGTGGCGGCTGAGCTGCAGGCCAAAATCTACAGGTAGGCACTTTGCAAAAAACACCTCTGTTTTCCTTCAAAAATTTGGCTGTGTCCACATTGCGCTTTGGGGCGTTTCCTGTCACGGGCGCTAGGCCTACGCACACAAGTGAGGTATCATTTTTATCGGGAGATGTGGGGGAACGCTGGGTGGAAGGAAATTCGTGGCTCCTCTCAGATTCCAGAACTTTTTGCCACAGAAATGTGAGGAACATGTGTTTTTTTAGCCAAATTTTGAGGTTTGCAAAGGATTCTGGGTAACAGAACCTGGTCCGAGCCACACAAGTCACCCCATATTGGATTCCCCTAGGTCTCTAGTTTTCAGAAATGCACAGGTTTGGTAGGTTTCCCTAGGTGGCGGCTGAGCTACAGGCCAAAATCTGCAGGTAGGCACTTTGCAAAAAACACCTCTGTTTTCCTTCACAAATTTGGATGTGTCCACGTTGCGCTTTGGGGCGTTTCCTGTCACGGGCGCTAGGCCTACGCATACAAGTGAGGTATCATTTTTATCGGGAGACATGGGGGAACGCTGGGTGGAAGGAATTTCGTGGCTCCTCTCAGATTCCAGAACTTTTTGCCACAGAAATGTGAGGAACATGTGTTTTTTTAGCCAAATTTTGAGATTTGCAAAGGATTCTGGGTAACAGAACCTGGTCCGAGCCACACAAGTCACCCCGTCTTGGATTCCCCTAGGTCTCTAGTTTTCAGAAATGCACAGGTTTGGTAGGTTTCCCTAGGTGGCGGCTGAGCTACAGGCCAAAATCTACAGGTAGGCACTTTGCAAAAAACACCTCTGTTTTCCTTCAAAAATTTGGCTGTGTCCACGTTGCGCTTTGGGGCATTTCCTGTCACGGGCGCTAGGCCTACGCACACAAGTGAGGTATCATTTTTATCGGGAGACGTGGGGGAACGCTGGGCGGAAGGAAATCCGTGGCTCCTCTCAGATTCCAGAACTTTCTGCCACAGAAATGTGAGGAACATGTGTTTTTTTAGCCAAATTTTGAGGTTTGCAAAGGATTCTGGGTAACAGAACCTGGGGCCAGATGTAGGTAAGTATGGTTTTGCAAGTTGCAATTTGCGAGTCATAGAGACTCGCAAATTGCAACTCGCAAAACCACATGCAGAAAGGTGTCTCAGACACCTTCTGCGAGTCGGTATGGGGTCACAATGACCCACCTCATTAATATTAATGAGGTGGGTCGCAAATTGCGGCCCCATACCGACTATGGGCACTCGCAAACATGGAGGCCTGCTGTCGTCAGCAGACCTCCATGTTTGCGACTGCTTTTCAATAAAGCAGGTTTTTTTTTTCAAAGTGCAACCCGTTTTCCTTAAAGGAAAACGAGCTGCACTTTGAAAAATAAACCGAAACCTTTTGTTTCGGTATTTTTCAGGGCAGGTAGTGGTCCATTGGACCACTGCCTGCTCTGAAAAATTATTTTTGTGATCATTCACAAAGGGGAAGGGGTCCCATGGGGACCCCTTCCCGTTTGCGAATGAGTTACCATCCACTTCAAGTGGATGGTAACTGCGAGTTGATTTGTGACCGCTTTTGCGGTCACAAATCAACTTACATCGCGGTGCGAGTTGCAAATAGGAAGGGAACACCCCTTCCTATTTGCAAGTCGGAAACACATTTTGCGAGTCGGTTCCGACTCGCAAAATGTGTTTCTGCATCGCGCACAGGCATTAGCGCCTCGCAAACGGCGTTTTTCGCCGTTTGCGAGGCGCTAATGCCTTGCTACATCTGGCCCCTGGTCCGAGCCACACAAGTCACCCCATCTTGGATTCCCCTAGGTCTCTAGTTTTCAGAAATGCACAGGTTTGGTAGGTTTCCCTAGGTGGCGGCTGAGCTACAAGCCAAAATCTACAGGTAGGCACTTTGCAAAAAACACCTCTGTTTTCCTTCAAAAATTTGGCTGTGTCCACGTTGCGCTTTGGGGCATTTCCTGTCACGGGCGCTAGGCCTACGCACACAAGTGAGGTATCATTTTTATCGGGAGATGTGGGGGAACGCTGGGTGGAAGGAAATTCGTGGCTCCTCTCAGATTCCAGAACTTTCTGCCACAGAAATGTGAGGAACATGTGTTTTTTTAGCCAAATTTTGAGGTTTGCAAAGGATTCTGGGTAACAGAACCTGGTCCGAGCCACACAAGTCACCCCATCTTGGATTCCCCTAGGTCTCTAGTTTTCAGAAATGCACAGGTTTGGTAGGTTTCCCTAGGCGACGGCTGAGCTACAGGCCAAAATCTACAGGTAGGCACTTTGCAAAAAACACCTCTGTTTTCCTTCACAAATTTGGATGCGTCCACTTTGCGCTTTGGGGCATTTTCTGTCGCGGGCGCTAGGCCTACCCACACAAGTGAGGTATCATTTTTATCGGGAGACGCGGGGGAACGCTGGGTGGAAGGAAATTTGTGGCTCCTCTCAGATTCCAGAACTTTATGCCACAGAAATGTGAGGAACATGTGTTTTTTTAGCCAAATTTTGAGATTTGCAAAGGATTCTGGGTAACAGAACCTGGTCCGAGCCACACAAGTCACCCCATCTTGGATTCCCCTAGGTCTCTAGTTTTCAGAAAGGCACAGGTTTGGTAGGTTTCCCTAGGCGGCGGCTGAGCTACAGGCCAAAATCTACAGGTAGGCACTTTGCAAAAAACACCTCTGTTTTCCTTCAAAAATTTGGCTGTGTCCACGTTGCGCTTTGGGGCATTTCCTGTCACGGGCGCTAGGCCTACGCACACAAGTGAGGTATCATTTTTATCGGGAGACGTGGGGGAACGCTGGGCTGAAGGAAATTCGTGGCTCCTCTCAGATTCCAGAACTTTCTGCCACAGAAATGTGAGGAACATGTGTTTTTTTAGCCAAATTTTGAGGTTTGCAAAGGATTCTGGGTAACAGAACCTGGTCCGAGCCACACAAGTCACCCCATCTTGGATTCCCCCCTGTCTCTAGTTTTCAGAAATGCACCGGTTTGGTAGGTTTCCCTAGATGGCGGCTGAGCTACAAGCCAAAATCTACAGGTAGGCACTTTGCAAAAAACACCTCTGTTTTCCTTCACAAATTTGGATGTGTCCACGTTGCGCTTTGGGGCGTTTCCTGTCGCGGGCGCTAGGCCTACCCACACAAGTGAGGTATCATTTTTATCGGGAGACGCGGGGGAACGCTGGGTGGAAGGAAATTTGTGGCTCCTCTCAGATTCCAGAACTTTATGCCACAGAAATGTGAGGAACATGTGTTTTTTTAGCCAAATTTGGAGATTTGCAAAGGATTCTGGGTAACAGAACCTGGTCCGAGCCACACAAGTCACCCCATCTTGGATTCCCCTAGGTCTCTAGTTTTCAGAAATGCACAGGTTTGGTAGGTTTCCCTAGGTGGCGGCTGAGCTACAAGCCAAAATCTACAGGTAGGCACTTTGCAAAAAACACCTCTGTTTTCCTTCACAAATTTGGATGTGTCCACTTTGCGCTTTGGGGCGTTTTCTGTCGCGGGCGCTAGGCCTACCCACACAAGTGAGGTATCATTTTTATCGGGAGACGCGGGGGAACGCTGGGTGGAAGGAAATTTGTGGCTCCTCTCAGATTCCAGAACTTTCTGCCACAGAAATGTGAGGAACATGTGTTTTTTTAGCCAAATTTTGAGGTTTGCAAAGGATTCTGGGTAACAGAACCTGGTCCGAGCCACACAAGTCACCCCATCTTGGATTCCCCCCTGTCTCTAGTTTTCAGAAATGCACCGGTTTGGTAGGTTTCCCTAGATGGCGGCTGAGCTACAAGCCAAAATCTACAGGTAGGCACTTTGCAAAAAACACCTCTGTTTTCCTTCACAAATTTGGATGTGTCCACGTTGCGCTTTGGGGCGTTTTCTGTCGCGGGCGCTAGGCCTACCCACACAAGTGAGGTATCATTTTTATCGGGAGACGCGGGGGAACGCTGGGTGGAAGGAAATTTGTGGCTCCTCTCAGATTCCAGAACTTTATGCCACAAAAATGTGAGGAACATGTGTTTATTTAGCCAAATTTTGAGATTTGCAAAGGATTCTGGGTAACAGAACCTGGTCCGAGCCACACAAGTCACCCCATCTTGGATTCCCCTAGGTCTCTAGTTTTCAGAAATGCACAGGTTTGGTAGGTTTCCCTAGGTGGCGGCTGAGCTACAGGCCAAAATCTACAGGTAGGCACTTTGCAAAAAACACCTCTGTTTTCCTTCAAAAATTTGGCTTTGTCCACGTTGCGCTTTGGGGCATTTCCTGTCACGGGCGCTAGGCCTACGCACACAAGTGAGGTATAATTTTTATCGGGAGATGTGGGGGAACGCTGGGTGGAAGGAAATTCGTGGCTCCTCTCAGATTCCAGAACTTTCTGCCACAGAAATGTGAGGAACATGTGTTTTTTTAGCCAAATTTTGAGGTTTGCAAAGGATTCTGGGTTACAGAACCTGGTCCGAGCCACACAAATCACCCCATCTTGGATTCCCCTAGGTCTCTAGTTTTCAGAAATGCACAGGTTTGGTAGGTTTCCCTAGGTGGCGGCTGAGCTGCAGGCCAAAATCTACAGGTAGGCACTTTGCAAAAAACACCTCTGTTTTCCTTCAAAAATTTGGCTGTGTCCACATTGCGCTTTGGGGCGTTTCCTGTCACGGGCGCTAGGCCTACGCACACAAGTGAGGTATCATTTTTATCGGGAGATGTGGGGGAACGCTGGGTGGAAGGAAATTCGTGGCTCCTCTCAGATTCCAGAACTTTTTGCCACAGAAATGTGAGGAACATGTGTTTTTTTAGCCAAATTTTGAGGTTTGCAAAGGATTCTGGGTAACAGAACCTGGTCCGAGCCACACAAGTCACCCCATATTGGATTCCCCTAGGTCTCTAGTTTTCAGAAATGCACAGGTTTGGTAGGTTTCCCTAGGTGGCGGCTGAGCTACAGGCCAAAATCTACAGGTAGGCACTTTGCAAAAAACACCTCTGTTTTCCTTCAAAAATTTGGCTGTGTCCACGTTGCGCTTTGGGGCGTTTCCTGTCACGGGCGCTAGGCCTACGCACACAAGTGAGGTATCATTTTTATCGGGAGATGTGGGGGAACGCTGGGTGGAAGGAAATTCGTGGCTCCTCTCACATTCCAGAACTTTTTGCCACAGAAATGTGAGGAACATGTGTTTTTTTAGCCAAATTTTGAGGTTTGCAAAGGATTCTGGGTAACAGAACCTGGTCCGAGCCACACAAGTCACCCCATCTTGGATTCCCCTAGGTCTCTAGTTTTCAGAAATGCACAGGTTTGGTAGGTTTCCCTAGGTGGCGGCTGAGCTACAAGCCAAAAACTACAGGTAGGCACTTTGCAAAAAACACCTATGTTTTCCTTCACAAATTTGGATGCGTCCACTTTGCGCTTTGGGGCTTTTTCTGTCGCGGGCGCTAGGCCTACCCACACAAGTGAGGTATCATTTTTATCGGGAGATGTGGGGGAACGCTGGGTGGAAGGAAATTTGTGGCTCCTCTCAGATTCCAGAACTTTATGCCACAGAAATGTGAGGAACATGTGTTTTTTTAGCCACATTTTGAGATTTGCAAAGGATTCTGGGTAACAGAACCTGGTCCGAGCCACACAAGTCACCCCATCTTGGATTCCCCTAGGTCTCTAGTTTTCAGAAATGCACAGGTTTGGTAGGTTTCCCTAGGTGGCGGCTGAGCTACAGGCCAAAATCTACAGGTAGGCAATTTGCAAAAAACACCTCTGTTTTCCTTCAAAAAGTTGGCTGTGTCCACGTTGCGCTTTGGGGCATTTCCTGTCACGGGCGCTAGGCCTACGCACACAAGTGAGGTATCATTTTTATCGGGAGACGTGGGGGAACGCTGGGTGGAAGGAAATTCGTGGCTCCTCTCAGATTCCAGAACTTTCTGCCACAGAAATGTGAGGAACATGTGTTTTTTTAGCCAAATTTTGAGGTTTGCAAAGGATTCTGGGTAACAGAACCTGGTCCGAGCCACACAAGTCACCCCATCTTGGATTCCCCCCTGTCTCTAGTTTTCAGAAATGCACCGGTTTGGTAGGTTTCCCTAGATGGCGGCTGAGCTACAAGCCAAAATCTACAGGTAGGCACTTTGCAAAAAACACCTCTGTTTTCCTTCACAAATTTGGATGTGTCCACGTTGCGCTTTGGGGCGTTTCCTGTCGCGGGCACTAGGCCTACCCACACAAGTGAGGTATCATTTTTATCGGGAGACGCGGGGGAACGCTGGGTGGAAGGAAATTTGTGGCTCCTCTCAGATTCCAGAACTTTCTGCCACAGAAATGTGAGGAACATGTGTTTTTTTAGCCAAATTTGGAGATTTGCAAAGGATTCTGGGTAACAGAACCTGGTCCGAGCCACACAAGTCACCCCATCTTGGATTCCCCTAGGTCTCTAGTTTTCAGAAATGCACAGGTTTGGTAGGTTTCCCTAGGTGGCGGCTGAGCTACAAGCCAAAATATACAGGTAGGCACTTTGCAAAAAACACCTCTGTTTTCCTTCACAAATTTGGATGTGTCCACTTTGCGCTTTGGGGCGTTTTCTGTCGCGGGCGCTAGGCCTACCCACACAAGTGAGGTATCATTTTTATCGGGAGACGCGGGGGAACGCTGGGTGGAAGGAAATTTGTGGCTCCTCTCAGATTCCAGAACTTTCTGCCACAGAAATGTGAGGAACATGTGTTTTTTTAGCCAAATTTTGAGGTTTGCAAAGGATTCTGGGTAACAGAACCTGGTCCGAGCCACACAAGTCACCCCATCTTGGATTCCCCCCTGTCTCTAGTTTTCAGAAATGCACCGGTTTGGTAGGTTTCCCTAGATGGCGGCTGAGCTACAAGCCAAAATCTACAGGTAGGCACTTTGCAAAAAACACCTCTGTTTTCCTTCACAAATTTGGATGTGTCCACGTTGCGCTTTGGGGCGTTTTCTGTCGCGGGCGCTAGGCCTACCCACACAAGTGAGGTATCATTTTTATCGGGAGACGCGGGGGAACGCTGGGTGGAAGGAAATTTGTGGCTCCTCTCAGATTCCAGAACTTTATGCCACAAAAATGTGAGGAACATGTGTTTATTTAGCCAAATTTTGAGATTTGCAAAGGATTCTGGGTAACAGAACCTGGTCCGAGCCACACAAGTCACCCCATCTTGGATTCCCCTAGGTCTCTAGTTTTCAGAAATGCACAGGTTTGGTAGGTTTCCCTAGGTGGCGGCTGAGCTACAAGCCAAAATCTACAGGTAGGCACTTTGCAAAAAACACCTCTGTTTTCCTTCACAAATTTGGATGCGTCCACTTTGCGCTTTGGTGCATTTTCTGTGGCGGGCGCTAGGCCTACCCACACAAGTGAGGTATCATTTTTATCGGGAGATGCGGGGGAACGCTGGGTGGAAGGAAATTTGTGGCTCCTCTCAGATTCCAGAACTTTATGCCACAGAAATGTGAGGAACATGTGTTTTTTTAGCCAAATTTTGAGGTTTGCAAAGGATTCTGGGTAACGGAACCTGGTCCGAGCCACACAAGTCACCCCGTCTTGGATTCCCCTAGGTCTCTAGTTTTCAGAAATGCACAGGTTTGGTAGGTTTCCCTAGGTGGCGGCTGAGCTACAGGCCAAAATCTACAGGTAGGCACTTTGCAAAAAACACCTCTGTTTTCCTTCAAAAATTTGGCTGTGTCCACGTTGCGCTTTGGGGCATTTCCTGTCACGGGCGCTAGGCCTACGCACACAAGTGAGGTATCATTTTTATCGGGAGACGTGGGGGAACGCTGGGCGGAAGGAAATTCGTGGCTCCTCTCAGATTCCAGAACTTTCTGCCACAGAAATGTGAGGAACATGTGTTTTTGTAGCCAAATTTTGAGGTTTGCAAAGGATTCTGGGTAACAGAACCTGGTCCGAGCCACACAAGTCACCCCATCTTGGATTCCCCTAGGTCTCTAGTTTTCAGAAATGCACAGGTTTGGTAGGTTTCCCTAGGTGGCGGCTGAGCTACAAGCCAAAATCTACAGGTAGGCACTTTGCAAAAAACACCTCTGTTTTCCTTCACAAATTTGGATGCGTCCACTTTGCGCTTTGGGGCGTTTTCTGTCGCAGGCGCTAGGCCTACCCACACGAGTGAGGTATCATTTTTATCGGGAGACGCGGGGGAACGCTGGGTGGAAGGAAATTTGTGGCTCCTCTCAGATTCCAGAACTTTATGCCACAGAAATGTGAGGAACATGTGTTTTATTAGCCAAATTTTGAGATTTGCAAAGGATTCTGGGTAACAGAACCTGGTCCGAGCCACACAAGTCACCCCATCTTGGATTCCGCTAGGTCTCTAGTTTTCAGAAATGCACAGGTTTTGTAGGTTTCCCTAGGTGGCGGCTGAGCTACAGGCCAAAATCTACAGGTAGGCACTTTGCAAAAAACACCTCTGTTTTCCTTCAAAAATTTGGCTGTGTCCACGTTGCGCTTTGGGGCATTTCCTGTCACGGGCGCTAAGCCTACGCACACAAGTGAGGTATCATTTTTATCGGGAGATGTGGGGGAACGCTGGGTGGAAGGAAATTCGTGGCTCCTCTCAGATTCCAGAACTTTCTGCCACAGAAATGTGAGGAACATGTGTTTTTTTAGCCAAATTTTGAGGTTTGCAAAGGATTCTGGGTAACAGAACCTGGTCCGAGCCACACAAGTCACCCCATCTTGGATTCCCCTAGGTCTCTAGTTTTCAGAAATGCACAGGTTTGGTAGGTTTCCCTAGGCGGCGGCTGAGCTACAGGCCAAAATCTACAGGTAGGCACTTTGCAAAAAACACCTCTGTTTTCCTTCACAAATTTGGATGCGTCCACTTTGCGCTTTGGGGCATTTTCTGTCGCGGGCGCTAGGCCTACCCACACAAGTGAGGTATCATTTTTATCGGGAGACGCGGGGGAACGCTGGGTGGAAGGAAATTTGTGGCTCCTCTCAGATTCCAGAACTTTATGCCACAGAAATGTGAGGAACATGTGTTTTTTTAGCCAAATTTTGAGATTTGCAAAGGATTCTGGGTAACAGAACCTGGTCCGAGCCACACAAGTCACCCCATCTTGGATTCCCCTAGGTCTCTAGTTTTCAGAAATGCACAGGTTTGGTAGGTTTCCCTAGGCGGCGGCTGAGCTACAGGCCAAAATCTACAGGTAGGCACTTTGCAAAAAACACCTCTGTTTTCCTTCAAAAATTTGGCTGTGTCCACGTTGCGCTTTGGGGCATTTCCTGTCACGGGCGCTAGGCCTACGCACACAAGTGAGGTATCATTTTTATCGGGAGACGTGGGGGAACGCTGGGCTGAAGGAAATTCGTGGCTCCTCTCAGATTCCAGAACTTTCTGCCACAGAAATGTGAGGAACATGTGTTTTTTTAGCCAAATTTTGAGGTTTGCAAAGGATTCTGGGTAACAGAACCTGGTCCGAGCCACACAAGTCACCCCATCTTGGATTCCCCCCTGTCTCTAGTTTTCAGAAATGCACCGGTTTGGTAGGTTTCCCTAGATGGCGGCTGAGCTACAAGCCAAAATCTACAGGTAGGCACTTTACAAAAAACACCTCTGTTTTCCTTCACAAATTTGGATGTGTCCACGTTGCGCTTTGGGGCGTTTCCTGTCGCGGGCGCTAGGCCTACCCACACAAGTGAGGTATCATTTTTATCGGGAGACGCGGGGGAACGCTGGGTGGAAGGAAATTTGTGTCTCCTCTCAGATTCCAGAACTTTATGCCACAGAAATGTGAGGAACATGTGTTTTTTTAGCCAAATTTGGAGATTTGCAAAGGATTCTGGGTAACAGAACCTGGTCCGAGCCACACAAGTCACCCCATCTTGGATTCCCCTAGGTCTCTAGTTTTCAGAAATGCACAGGTTTGGTAGGTTTCCCTAGGTGGCGGCTGAGCTACAAGCCAAAATCTACAGGTAGGCACTTTGCAAAAAACACCTCTGTTTTCCTTCACAAATTTGGATGTGTCCACTTTGCGCTTTGGGGCGTTTTCTGTCGCGGGCGCTAGGCCTACCCACACAAGTGAGGTATCATTTTTATCGGGAGACGCGGGGGAACGCTGGGTGGAAGGAAATTTGTGGCTCCTCTCAGATTCCAGAACTTTATGCCACAGAAATGTGAGGAACATGTGTTTTTTTAGCCAAATTTTGAGATTTGCAAAGGATTCTGGGTAACAGAACCTGGTCCGAGCCACACAAGTCACCCCATCTTGGATTCCCCTAGGTCTCTAGTTTTCAGAAATGCACAGGTTTGGTAGGTTTCCCTAGGTGGCGGCTGAGCTACAAGCCAAAATCTACAGGTAGGCACTTTGCAAAAAACACCTCTGTTTTCCTTCACAAATTTGGATGTGTCCACGTTGCGCTTTGGGGCGTTTCCTGTCACGGGCGCTAGGCCTACGCATACAAGTGAGGTATCATTTTTATCGGGAGACATGGGGGAACGCTGGGTGGAAGGAATTTCGTGGCTCCTCTCAGATTCCAGAACTTTTTGCCACAGAAATGTGAGGAACATGTGTTTTTTTAGCCAAATATTGAGATTTGCAAAGGATTCTGGGTAACAGAACCTGGTCCGAGCCACACACGTCACCCCGTCTTGGATTCCCCTAGGTCTCTAGTTTTCAGAAATGCACAGGTTTGGTAGGTTTCCCTAGGTGGCGGCTGAGCTACAGGCCAAAATCTACAGGTAGGCACTTTGCAAAAAACACCTCTGTTTTCCTTCACAAATTTGGATGCGTCCACTTTGCGCTTTGGGGCGTTTTCTGTCGCAGGCGCTAGGCCTACCCACACAAGTGAGGTATCATTTTTATCGGGAGACGCGGGGGAACGCTGGGTGGAAGGAAATTTGTGGCTCCTCTCAGATTCCAGAACTTTATGCCACAGAAATGTGAGGAACATGTGTTTTATTAGCCAAATTTTGAGATTTGCAAAGGATTCTGGGTAACAGAACCTGGTCCGAGCCACACAAGTCACCCCATCTTGGATTCCCCTAGGTCTCTAGTTTTCAGAAATGCACAGGTTTGGTAGGTTTCCCTAGGTGGCGGCTGAGCTACAGGCCAAAATCTACAGGTAGGCACTTTGCAAAAAACACCTCTGTTTTCCTTCAAAAATTTGGCTGTGTCCACGTTGCGCTTTGGGGCATTTCCTGTCACGGGCGCTAGGCCTACACACACAAGTGAGGTATCATTTTTATCGGGAGACGCGGGGGAACGCTGGGTGGAAGGAAATTTGTGGCTCCTCTCAGATTCCAGAACTTTATGCCACAGAAATGTGAGGAACATGTGTTTTTTTAGCCAAATTTTGAGATTTGCAAAGGATTCTGGGTAACAGAACCTGGTCCGAGCCACACAAGTCACCCCGTCTTGGATTCCCCTAGGTCTCTAGTTTTCAGAAATGCACAGGTTTGGTAGGTTTCCCTAGGTGGCGGCTGAGCTACAGGCCAAAATCTACAGGTAGGCACTTAGCAAAAAACACCTCTGTTTTCCTTCAAAAATTTGGCTGTGTCCACGTTGCGCTTTGGGGCATTTCCTGTCACGGGCGCTAGGCCTACGCACACAAGTGAGGTATCATTTTTATCGGGAGACGTGGGGGAACGCTGGGCGGAAGGAAATTCGTGGCTCCTCCCAGATTCCAGAACTTTCTGCCACAGAAATGTGAGGAACATGTGTTTTTTTAGCCAAATTTTGAGGTTTGCAAAGGATTCTGGGTAACAGAACCTGGTCCGAGCCACACAAGTCACCCCATCTTGGATTCCCCTAGGTCTCTAGTTTTCAGAAATGCACAGGTTTGGTAGGTTTCCCTAGATGTCGGCTGAGCTACAAGCCAAAATCTACAGGTAGGCACTTTGCAAAAAACACCTCTGTTTTCCTTCACAAATTTGGATGTGTCCACGTTGCGCTTTGGGGCGTTTCCTGTCACGGGCGCTAGGCCTACGCATACAAGTGAGGTATCATTTTTATCGGGAGACATGGGGGAACGCTGGGTGGAAGGAATTTCGTGGCTCCTCTCAGATTCCAGAACTTTTTGCCACAGAAATGTGAGGAACATGTGTTTTTTTAGCCAAATTTTGAGGTTTGCAAAGGATTCTGGGTAACAGAACCTGGTCCGAGCCACACAAGTCACCCCATCTTGGATTCCCCTAGGTCTCTAGTTTTCAGAAATGCACAGGTTAGGTAGGTTTCCCTAGGTGGCGGCTGAGCTACAGGCCAAAATCTACAGGTAGGCACTTTGCAAAAAACACCTCTGTTTTCCTTCAAAAATTTGGCTGTGTCCACGTTGCGCTTTGGGGCGTTTCCTGTCACGGGCGCTAGGCCTACGCACACAAGTGAGGTATCATTTTTATCGGGAGATGTGGGGGAACGCTGGGTGGAAGGAAATTCGTGGCTCCTCTCAGATTCCAGAACTTTTTGCCACAGAAATGTGAGGAACATGTGTTTTTTTAGCCAAATTTTGAGGTTTGCAAAGGATTCTGGGTAACAGAACCTGGTCCGAGCCACACAAGTCACCCCATCTTGGATTCCCCTAGGTCTCTAGTTTTCAGAAATGCACAGGTTTGGTAGGTTTCCCTAGGTGGCGGCTGAGCTACAAGCCAAAATCTACAGGTAGGCACTTTGCAAAAAACACCTCTGTTTTCCTTCAAAAATTTGGATGTGTCCACGTTGCGCTTTGGGGCGTTTCCTGTCACGGGCGCTAGGCCTACGCATACAAGTGAGGTATCATTTTTATCGGGAGACATGGGGAACGCTGGGTGGAAGGAATTTTGTGGCTCCTCTCAGATTCCAGAACTTTTTGCCACAGAAATGTGAGGAACATGTGTTTTTTTAGCCAAATTTTGAGGTTTGCAAAGGATTCTGGGTAACAGAACCTGGTCCGAGCCACACAAGTCACCCCATCTTGGATTCCCCTAGGTCTCTAGTTTTCAGAAATGCACAGGTTAGGTAGGTTTCCCTAGGTGGCGGCTGAGCTACAGGCCAAAATCTACAGGTAGGCACTTTGCAAAAAACACCTCTGTTTTCCTTCAAAAATTTGGCTGTGTCCACGTTGCGCTTTGGGGCGTTTCCTGTCACGGGCGCTAGGCCTACGCACACAAGTGAGGTATCATTTTTATCGGGAGATGTGGGGGAACGCTGGGTGGAAGGAAATTCGTGGCTCCTCTCAGATTCCAGAACTTTTTGCCACAGAAATGTGAGGAACATGTGTTTTTTTAGCCAAATTTTGAGGTTTGCAAAGGATTCTGGGTAACAGAACCTGGTCCGAGCCACACAAGTCACCCCATCTTGGATTCCCCTAGGTCTCTAGTTTTCAGAAATGCACAGGTTTGGTAGGTTTCCCTAGGTGGCGGCTGAGCTACAAGCCAAAATCTACAGGTAGGCACTTTGCAAAAAACACCTCTGTTTTCCTTCAAAATTTGGCTGTGTCCACGTTGCGCTTTGGGGCATTTCCTGTCACGGGCGCTAGGCCTACGCACACAAGTGAGGTATCATTTTTATCGGGAGACGTGGGGGAACGCTGGGCCGAAGGAAATTTGTGGCTCCTCTCAGATTCCAGAACTTTATGCCACAGAAATGTGAGGAACATGTGTTTTTTTAGCCAAATTTTGAGATTTGCAAAGGATTCTGGGTAACAGAACCTGGTCCGAGCCACACAAGTCACCCCGTCTTGGATTCCCCTAGGTCTCTAGTTTTCAGAAATGCACAGGTTTGGTAGGTTTCCCTAGGTGGCGGCTGAGCTACAGGCCAAAATCTACAGGTAGGCACTTAGCAAAAAACACCTCTGTTTTCCTTCAAAAATTTGGCTGTGTCCACGTTGCGCTTTGGGGCATTTCCTGTCACGGGCGCTAGGCCTACGCACACAAGTGAGGTATCATTTTTATCGGGAGACGTGGGGGAACGCTGGGCGGAAGGAAATTCGTGGCTCCTCTCAGATTCCAGAACTTTCTGCCACAGAAATGTGAGGAACATGTGTTTTTTTAGCCAAATTTTGAGGTTTGCAAAGGATTCTGGGTAACAGAACCTGGTCCGAGCCACACAAGTCACCCCATCTTGGATTCCCCTAGGTCTCTAGTTTTCAGAAATGCACAGGTTTGGTAGGTTTCCCTAGATGTCGGCTGAGCTACAAGCCAAAATCTACAGGTAGGCACTTTGCAAAAAACACCTCTGTTTTCCTTCACAAATTTGGATGTGTCCACGTTGCGCTTTGGGGCGTTTCCTGTCACGGGCGCTAGGCCTACGCATACAAGTGAGGTATCATTTTTATCGGGAGACATGGGGGAACGCTGGGTGGAAGGAATTTCGTGGCTCCTCTCAGATTCCAGAACTTTTTGCCACAGAAATGTGAGGAACATGTGTTTTTTTAGCCAAATTTTGAGATTTGCAAAGGATTCTGGGTAACAGAACCTGGTCCGAGCCACACAAGTCACCCCGTCTTGGATTCCCCTAGGTCTCTAGTTTTCAGAAATGCACAGGTTTGGTAGGTTTCCTTAGGTGGCGGCTGAGCTACAGGCCAAAATCTACAGGTAGGCAATTTGCAAAAAACACCTCTGTTTTCCTTCAAAAATTTGGCTGTGTCCACGTTGCGCTTTGGGGCATTTCCTGTCACGGGCGCTAGGCCTACGCACACAAGTGAGGTATCATTTTTATCGGGAGACGTGGGGGAACGCTGGGCGGAAGGAAATTCGTGGCTCCTCTCAGATTCCAGAACTTTCTGCCACAGAAATGTGAGGAACATGTGTTTTTTTAGCCAAATTTTGAGGTTTGCAAAGGATTCTGGGTAACAGAACCTGGTCCGAGCCACACAAGTCACCCCATCTTGGATTCCCCTAGGTCTCTAGTTTTCAGAAATGCACAGGTTTGGTAGGTTTCCCTAGGTGGCGGCTGAGCTACAAGCCAAAATCTACAGGTAGGCACTTTGCAAAAAACACCTCTGTTTTCCTTCAAAAATTTGGCTGTGTCCACGTTGCGCTTTGGGGCATTTCCTGTCACGGGCGCTAGGCCTACGCACACAAGTGAGGTATCATTTTTATCGGGAGACGTGGGGGAACGCTGGGCGGAAGGAAATTCGTGGCTCCTCTCAGATTCCAGAACTTTCTGCCACAGAAATGTGAGGAACATGTGTTTTTTTAGCCAAATTTTGAGGTTTGCAAAGGATTCTGGGTAACAGAACCTGGGGCCAGATGTAGGTAAGTATGGTTTTGCGAGTTGCAATTTGCGAGTCATAGAGACTCGCAAATTGCAACTCGCAAAACCACATGCAGAAAGGTGTCTCAGACACCTTCTGCGAGTCGGTATGGGGTCGCAATGACCCACCTCATTAATATTAATGAGGTGGGTCGCAAATTGCGGCCCCATACCGACTATGGGCACTCGCAAACATGGAGGCCTGCTGTCGTCAGCAGACCTCCATGTTTGCGACTGCTTTTCAATAAAGCAGGTTTTTTTTTTCAAAGTGCAACCCGTTTTCCTTAAAGGAAAACGAGCTGCACTTTGAAAAATAAACCGAAACCTTTTGTTTCGGTATTTTTCAGGGCAGGTAGTGGTCCATTGGACCACTGCCTGCTCTGAAAAATTATTTTTGTGATCATTCACAAAGGGGAAGGGGTCCCATGGGGACCCCTTCCCGTTTGCGAATGAGTTACCATCCACTTCAAGTGGATGGTAACTGCGAGTTGATTTGTGACCGCTTTTGCGGTCACAAATCAACTTACATCGCGGTGCGAGTTGCAAATAGGAAGGGAACACCCCTTCCTATTTGCAAGTCGGAAACACATTTTGCGAGTCGGTTCCGACTCGCAAAATGTGTTTCTGCATCGCGCACAGGCATTAGCGCCTCGCAAACGGCGTTTTTCGCCGTTTGCGAGGCGCTAATGCCTTGCTACATCTGGCCCCTGGTCCGAGCCACACAAGTCACCCCATCTTGGATTCCCCTAGGTCTCTAGTTTTCAGAAATGCACAGGTTTGGTAGGTTTCCCTAGGTGGCGGCTGAGCTACAAGCCAAAATCTACAGGTAGGCACTTTGCAAAAAACACCTCTGTTTTCCTTCACAAATTTGGATGTGTCCACTTTGCGCTTTGGGGCGTTTTCTGTCGCAGGCGCTAGGCCTACCCACACAAGTGAGGTATCATTTTTATCGGGAGACGCGGGGGAACGCTGGGTGGAAGGAAATTTGTGGCTCCTCTCAGATTCCAGAACTTTATGCCACAGAAATGTGAGGAACATGTGTTTTATTAGCCAAATTTTGAGATTTGCAAAGGATTCTGGGTAACAGAACCTGGTCCGAGCCACACAAGTCACCCCATCTTGGATTCCCCTAGGTCTCTAGTTTTCAGAAATGCACAGGTTCTGTAAGTTTCCCTAGGTGGCGGCTGAGCTACAGGCCAAAATCTACAGGTAGGCACTTTGCAAAAAACACCTCTGTTTTCCTTCAAAAATTTGGCTGTGTCCACGTTGCGCTTTGGGGCATTTCCTGTCACGGGCACTAGGCCTACGCACACAAGTGAGGTATCATTTTTATCGGGAGATGTGGGGGAACGCTGGGTGGAAGGAAATTCGTGGCTCCTCTCAGATTCCAGAACTTTCTGCCACAGAAATGTGAGGAACATGTGTTTTTTTAGCCAAATTTTGAGGTTTGCAAAGGATTCTGGGTAACAGAACCTGGTCCGAGCCACACAAGTCACCCCATCTTGGATTCCCCTAGGTCTCTAGTTTTCAGAAATGCACAGGTTTGGTAGGTTTCCCTAGATGTCGGCTGAGCTACAAGCCAAAATCTACAGGTAGGCACTTTGCAAAAAACACCTCTGTTTTCCTTCACAAATTTGGATGTGTCCACGTTGCGCTTTGGGGCGTTTCCTGTCACGGGCGCTAGGCCTACGCATACAAGTGAGGTATCATTTTTATCGGGAGACATGGGGGAACGCTGGGTGGAAGGAATTTCGTGGCTCCTCTCAGATTCCAGAACTTTTTGCCACAGAAATGTGAGGAACATGTGTTTTTTTAGCCAAATTTTGAGATTTGCAAAGGATTCTGGGTAACAGAACCTGGTCCGAGCCACACAAGTCACCCCGTCTTGGATTCCCCTAGGTCTCTAGTTTTCAGAAATGCACAGGTTTGGTAGGTTTCCCTAGGTGGCGGCTGAGCTACAGGCCAAAATCTACAGGTAGGCAATTTGCAAAAAACACCTCTGTTTTCCTTCAAAAATTTGGCTGTGTCCACGTTGCGCTTTGGGGCATTTCCTGTCACGGGCGCTAGGCCTACGCACACAAGTGAGGTATCATTTTTATCGGGAGACGTGGGGGAACGCTGGGCGGAAGGAAATTCGTGGCTCCTCTCAGATTCCAGAACTTTCTGCCACAGAAATGTGAGGAACATGTGTTTTTTTAGCCAAATTTTGAGGTTTGCAAAGGATTCTGGGTAACAGAACCTGTTCCGAGCCACACAAGTCACCCCATCTTGGATTCCCCTAGGTCTCTAGTTTTCAGAAATGCACAGGTTTGGTAGGTTTCCCTAGGTGGCGGCTGAGCTACAAGCCAAAATCTACAGGTAGGCACTTTGCAAAAAACACCTCTGTTTTCCTTCAAAAATTTGGCTGTGTCCACGTTGCGCTTTGGGGCATTTCCTGTCACGGGCGCTAGGCCTACGCACACAAGTGAGGTATCATTTTTATCGGGAGACGTGGGGGAACGCTGGGCGGAAGGAAATTCGTGGCTCCTCTCAGATTCCAGAACTTTCTGCCACAGAAATGTGAGGAACATGTGTTTTTTTAGCCAAATTTTGAGGTTTGCAAAGGATTCTGGGTAACAGAACCTGGTCCGAGCCACACAAATCACCCCATCTTGGATTCCCCTAGGTCTCTAGTTTTCAGAAATGCACAGGTTTGGTAGGTTTCCCTAGGTGGCGGCTGAGCTACAGGCCAAAATCTACAGGTAGGCACTTTGCAAAAAACACCTCTGTTTTCCTTCAAAAATTTGGCTGTGTCCACATTGCGCTTTGGGGCGTTTCCTGTCACGGGCGCTAGGCCTACGCACACAAGTGAGGTATCATTTTTATCGGGAGATGTGGGGGAACGCTGGGTGGAAGGAAATTCGTGGCTCCTCTCAGATTCCAGAACTTTTTGCCACAGAAATGTGAGGAACATGTGTTTTTTTAGCCAAATTTTGAGGTTTGCAAAGGATTCTGGGTAACAGAACTTGGTCCGAGCCACACAAGTCACCCCATATTGGATTCCCCTAGGTCTCTAGTTTTCAGAAATGCACAGGTTTGGTAGGTTTCCCTAGGTGGCGGCTGAGCTACAGGCCAAAATCTACAGGTAGGCACTTTGCAAAAAACACCTCTGTTTTCCTTCAAAAATTTGGCTGTGTCCACGTTGCGCTTTGGGGCGTTTCCTGTCACGGGCGCTAGGCCTACGCACACAAGTGAGGTATCATTTTTATCGGGAGATGTGGGGGAACGCTGGGTGGAAGGAAATTCGTGGCTCCTCTCAGATTCCAGAACTTTTTGCCACAGAAATGAGAGGAACATGTGTTTTTTTAGCCAAATTTTGAGGTTTGCAAAGGATTCTGGGTAACAGAACCTGGTCCGAGCCACACAAGTCACCCCATCTTGGATTCCCCTAGGTCTCTAGTTTTCAGAAATGCACAGGTTTGGTAGGTTTCCCTAGGTGGCGGCTGAGCTACAAGCCAAAAACTACAGGTAGGCACTTTGCAAAAAACACCTCTGTTTTCCTTCACAAATTTGGATGCGTCCACTTTGCGCTTTGGGGCGTTTTCTGTCGCGGGCGCTAGGCCTACCCACACAAGTGAGGTATCATTTTTATCGGGAGATGTGGGGGAACGCTGGGTGGAAGGAAATTTGTGGCTCCTCTCAGATTCCAGAACTTTATGCCACAGAAATGTGAGGAACATGTGTTTTTTTAGCCACATTTTGAGATTTGCAAAGGATTCTGGGTAACAGAACCTGGTCCGAGCCACACAAGTCTCCCCATCTTGGATTCCCCTAGGTCTCTAGTTTTCAGAAATGCACAGGTTTGGTAGGTTTCCCTAGGTGGCGGCTGAGCTACAGGCCAAAATCTACAGGTAGGCAATTTGCAAAAAACACCTCTGTTTTCCTTCAAAAAGTTGGCTGTGTCCACGTTGCGCTTTGGGGCATTTCCTGTCACGGGCGCTAGGCCTACGCACACAAGTGAGGTATCATTTTTATCGGGAGATGTGGGGGAACGCTGGGTGGAAGGAAATTCGTGGCTCCTCTCAGATTCCAGAACTTTCTGCCACAGAAATGTGAGGAACATGTGTTTTTTTAGCCAAATTTTGAGGTTTGCAAAGGATTCTGGGTAACAGAACCTGGTCCGAGCCACAAAAGTCACCCCATCTTGGATTCCCCTAGGTCTCTAGTTTTCAGAAATGCACAGGTTTGGTAGGTTTCCCTAGGCGGCGGCTGAGCTACAGGCCAAAATCTACAGGTAGGCACTTTGCAAAAAACACCTCTGTTTTCCTTCACAAATTTGGATGCGTCCACTTTGCGCTTTGGGGCATTTTCTGTCGCGGGCGCTAGGCCTACCCACACAAGTGAGGTATCATTTTTATCGGGAGACGCGGGGGAACGCTGGGTGGAAGGAAATTTGTGGCTCCTCTCAGATTCCAGAACTTTATGCCACAGAAATGTGAGGAACATGTGTTTTTTTAGCCAAATTTTGAGATTTGCAAAGGATTCTGGGTAACAGAACCTGGTCCGAGCCACACAAGTCACCCCATCTTGGATTCCCCTAGGTCTCTAGTTTTCAGAAATGCACAGGTTTGGTAGGTTTCCCTAGGCGGCGGCTGAGCTACAGGCCAAAATCTACAGGTAGGCACTTTGCAAAAAACACCTCTGTTTTCCTTCAAAAATTTGGCTGTGTCCACGTTGCGCTTTGGGGCATTTCCTGTCACGGGCGCTAGGCCTACGCACACAAGTGAGGTATCATTTTTATCGGGAGACGTGGGGGAACGCTGGGCTGAAGGAAATTCGTGGCTCCTCTCAGATTCCAGAACTTTCTGCCACAGAAATGTGAGGAACATGTGTTTTTTTAGCCAAATTTTGAGGTTTGCAAAGGATTCTGGGTAACAGAACCTGGTCCGAGCCACACAAGTCACCCCATCTTGGATTCCCCCCTGTCTCTAGTTTTCAGAAATGCACCGGTTTGGTAGGTTTCCCTAGATGGCGGCTGAGCTACAAGCCAAAATCTACAGGTAGGCACTTTGCAAAAAACACCTCTGTTTTCCTTCACAAATTTGGATGTGTCCACGTTGCGCTTTGGGGCGTTTCCTGTCGCGGGCACTAGGCCTACCCACACAAGTGAGGTATCATTTTTATCGGGAGACGCGGGGGAACGCTGGGTGGAAGGAAATTTGTGGCTCCTCTCAGATTCCAGAACTTTCTGCCACAGAAATGTGAGGAACATGTGTTTTTTTAGCCAAATTTGGAGATTTGCAAAGGATTCTGGGTAACAGAACCTGGTCCGAGCCACACAAGTCACCCCATCTTGGATTGCCCTAGGTCTCTAGTTTTCAGAAATGCACAGGTTTGGTAGGTTTCCCTAGGTGGCGGCTGAGCTACAAGCCAAAATCTACAGGTAGGCACTTTGCAAAAAACACCTCTGTTTTCCTTCACAAATTTGGATGTGTCCACTTTGCGCTTTGGGGCGTTTTCTGTCGCGGGCGCTAGGCCTACCCACACAAGTGAGGTATCATTTTTATCGGGAGACGCGGGGGAACGCTGGGTGGAAGGAAATTTGTGGCTCCTCTCAGATTCCAGAACTTTATGCCACAGAAATGTGAGGAACATGTGTTTTTTTAGCCAAATTTTGAGGTTTGCAAAGGATTCTGGGTAACAGAACCTGGTCCGAGCCACACAAGTCACCCCATCTTGGATTCCCCCCTGTCTCTAGTTTTCAGAAATGCACCGGTTTGGTAGGTTTCCCTAGATGGCGGCTGAGCTACAAGCCAAAATCTACAGGTAGGCACTTTGCAAAAAACACCTCTGTTTTCCTTCACAAATTTGGATGTGTCCACGTTGCGCTTTGGGGCGTTTTCTGTCGCGGGCGCTAGGCCTACCCACACAAGTGAGGTATCATTTTTATCGGGAGACGCGGGGGAACGCTGGGTGGAAGGAAATTTGTGGCTCCTCTCAGATTCCAGAACTTTATGCCAAAAAAATGTGAGGAACATGTGTTTATTTAGCCAAATTTTGAGATTTGCAAAGGATTCTGGGTAACAGAACCTGGTCCGAGCCACACAAGTCACCCCATCTTGGATTCCCCTAGGTCTCTAGTTTTCAGAAATGCACAGGTTTGGTAGGTTTCCCTAGGTGGCGGCTGAGCTACAAGCCAAAATCTACAGGTAGGCACTTTGCAAAAAACACCTCTGTTTTCCTTCACAAATTTGGATGCGTCCACTTTGCGCTTTGGTGCGTTTTCTGTGGCGGGCGCTAGGCCTACCCACACAAGTGAGGTATCATTTTTATCGGGAGATGCGGGGGAACGCTGGGTGGAAGGAAATTTGTGGCTCCTCTCAGATTCCAGAACTTTATGCCACAGAAATGTGAGGAACATGTGTTTTTTTAGCCAAATTTTGAGGTTTGCAAAGGATTCTGGGTAACGGAACCTGGTCCGAGCCACACAAGTCACCCCGTCTTGGATTCCCCTAGGTCTCTAGTTTTCAGAAATGCACAGGTTTGGTAGGTTTCCCTAGGTGGCGGCTGAGCTACAGGCCAAAATCTACAGGTAGGCACTTTGCAAAAAACACCTCTGTTTTCCTTCAAAAATTTGGCTGTGTCCACGTTGCGCTTTGGGGCATTTCCTGTCACGGGCGCTAGGCCTACGCACACAAGTGAGGTATCATTTTATCGGGAGACGTGGGGGAACGCTGGGCGGAAGGAAATTCGTGGCTCCTCTCAGATTCCAGAACTTTCTGCCACAGAAATGTGAGGAACATGTGTTTTTGTAGCCAAATTTTGAGGTTTGCAAAGGATTCTGGGTAACAGAACCTGGTCCGAGCCACACAAGTCACCCCATCTTGGATTCCCCTAGGTCTCTAGTTTTCAGAAATGCACAGGTTTGGTAGGTTTCCCTAGGTGGCGGCTGAGCTACAAGCCAAAATCTACAGGTAGGCACTTTGCAAAAAACACCTCTGTTTTCCTTCACAAATTTGGATGCGTCCACTTTGCGCTTTGGGGCGTTTTCTGTCGCAGGCGCTAGGCCTACCCACACGAGTGAGGTATCATTTTTATCGGGAGACGCGGGGGAACGCTGGGTGGAAGGAAATTTGTGGCTCCTCTCAGATTCCAGAACTTTATGCCACAGAAATGTGAGGAACATGTGTTTTTTTAGCCAAATTTTGAGGTTTGCAAAGGATTCTGGGTAACAGAACCTGGTCCGAGCCACACAAGTCACCCCATCTTGGATTCCCCCCTGTCTCTAGTTTTCAGAAATGCACCGGTTTGGTAGGTTTCCCTAGATGGCGGCTGAGCTACAAGCCAAAATCTACAGGTAGGCACTTTGCAAAAAACACCTCTGTTTTCCTTCACAAATTTGGATGTGTCCACGTTGCGCTTTGGGGCGTTTTCTGTCGCGGGCGCTAGGCCTACCCACACAAGTGAGGTATCATTTTTATCGGGAGACGCGGGGGAACGCTGGGTGGAAGGAAATTTGTGGCTCCTCTCAGATTCCAGAACTTTATGCCAAAAAAATGTGAGGAACATGTGTTTATTTAGCCAAATTTTGAGATTTGCAAAGGATTCTGGGTAACAGAACCTGGTCCGAGCCACACAAGTCACCCCATCTTGGATTCCCCTAGGTCTCTAGTTTTCAGAAATGCACAGGTTTGGTAGGTTTCCCTAGGTGGCGGCTGAGCTACAAGCCAAAATCTACAGGTAGGCACTTTGCAAAAAACACCTCTGTTTTCCTTCACAAATTTGGATGCGTCCACTTTGCGCTTTGGTGCGTTTTCTGTGGCGGGCGCTAGGCCTACCCACACAAGTGAGGTATCATTTTTATCGGGAGATGCGGGGGAACGCTGGGTGGAAGGAAATTTGTGGCTCCTCTCAGATTCCAGAACTTTATGCCACAGAAATGTGAGGAACATGTGTTTTTTTAGCCAAATTTTGAGGTTTGCAAAGGATTCTGGGTAACGGAACCTGGTCCGAGCCACACAAGTCACCCCGTCTTGGATTCCCCTAGGTCTCTAGTTTTCAGAAATGCACAGGTTTGGTAGGTTTCCCTAGGTGGCGGCTGAGCTACAGGCCAAAATCTACAGGTAGGCACTTTGCAAAAAACACCTCTGTTTTCCTTCAAAAATTTGGCTGTGTCCACGTTGCGCTTTGGGGCATTTCCTGTCACGGGCGCTAGGCCTACGCACACAAGTGAGGTATCATTTTATCGGGAGACGTGGGGGAACGCTGGGCGGAAGGAAATTCGTGGCTCCTCTCAGATTCCAGAACTTTCTGCCACAGAAATGTGAGGAACATGTGTTTTTGTAGCCAAATTTTGAGGTTTGCAAAGGATTCTGGGTAACAGAACCTGGTCCGAGCCACACAAGTCACCCCATCTTGGATTCCCCTAGGTCTCTAGTTTTCAGAAATGCACAGGTTTGGTAGGTTTCCCTAGGTGGCGGCTGAGCTACAAGCCAAAATCTACAGGTAGGCACTTTGCAAAAAACACCTCTGTTTTCCTTCACAAATTTGGATGCGTCCACTTTGCGCTTTGGGGCGTTTTCTGTCGCAGGCGCTAGGCCTACCCACACGAGTGAGGTATCATTTTTATCGGGAGACGCGGGGGAACGCTGGGTGGAAGGAAATTTGTGGCTCCTCTCAGATTCCAGAACTTTATGCCACAGAAATGTGAGGAACATGTGTTTTATTAGCCAAATTTTGAGATTTGCAAAGGATTCTGGGTAACAGAACCTGGTCCGAGCCACACAAGTCACCCCATCTTGGATTCCGCTAGGTCTCTAGTTTTCAGAAATGCACAGGTTTGGTAGGTTTCCCTAGGTGGCGGCTGAGCTACAGGCCAAAATCTACAGGTAGGCACTTTGCAAAAAACACCTCTGTTTTCCTTCAAAAATTTGGCTGTGTCCACGTTGCGCTTTGGGGCATTTCCTGTCACGGGCGCTAGGCCTACGCACACAAGTGAGGTATCATTTTTATCGGGAGATGTGGGGGAACGCTGGGTGGAAGGAAATTCGTGGCTCCTCTCAGATTCCAGAACTTTCTGCCACAGAAATGTGAGGAACATGTGTTTTTTTAGCCAAATTTTGAGGTTTGCAAAGGATTCTGGGTAACAGAACCTGGTCCGAGCCACACAAGTCACCCCATCTTGGATTCCCCTAGGTCTCTAGTTTTCAGAAATGCACAGGTTTGGTAGGTTTCCCTAGGCGGCGGCTGAGCTACAGGCCAAAATCTACAGGTAGGCACTTTGCAAAAAACACCTCTGTTTTCCTTCACAAATTTGGATGCGTCCACTTTGCGCTTTGGGGCATTTTCTGTCGCGGGCGCTAGGCCTACCCACACAAGTGAGGTATCATTTTTATTGGGAGACGCGGGGGAACGCTGGGTGGAAGGAAATTTGTGGCTCCTCTCAGATTCCAGAACTTTATGCCACAGAAATGTGAGGAACATGTGTTTTTTTAGCCAAATTTTGAGATTTGCAAAGGATTCTGGGTAACAGAACCTGGTCCGAGCCACACAAGTCACCCCATCTTGGATTCCCCTAGGTCTCTAGTTTTCAGAAATGCACAGGTTTGGTAGGTTTCCCTAGGCGGCGGCTGAGCTACAGGCCAAAATCTACAGGTAGGCACTTTGCAAAAAACACCTCTGTTTTCCTTCAAAAATTTGGCTGTGTCCACGTTGCGCTTTGGGGCATTTCCTGTCACGGGCGCTAGGCCTACGCACACAAGTGAGGTATCATTTTTATCGGGAGACGTGGGGGAACGCTGGGCTGAAGGAAATTCGTGGCTCCTCTCAGATTCCAGAACTTTCTGCCACAGAAATGTGAGGAACATGTGTTTTTTTAGCCAAATTTTGAGGTTTGCAAAGGATTCTGGGTAACAGAACCTGGTCCGAGCCACACAAGTCACCCCATCTTGGATTCCCCCCTGTCTCTAGTTTTCAGAAATGCACCGGTTTGGTAGGTTTCCCTAGATGGCGGCTGAGCTACATGCCAAAATCTACAGGTAGGCACTTTACAAAAAACACCTCTGTTTTCCTTCACAAATTTGGATGTGTCCACGTTGCGCTTTGGGGCGTTTCCTGTCGCGGGCGCTAGGCCTACCCACACAAGTGAGGTATCATTTTTATCGGGAGACGCGGCGGAACGCTGGGTGGAAGGAAATTTGTGTCTCCTCTCAGATTCCAGAACTTTATGCCACAGAAATGTGAGGAACATGTGTTTTTTTAGCCAAATTTGGAGATTTGCAAAGGATTCTGGGTAACAGAACCTGGTCCGAGCCACACAAGTCACCCCATCTTGGATTCCCCTAGGTCTCTAGTTTTCAGAAATGCACAGGTTTGGTAGGTTTCCCTAGGTGGCGGCTGAGTTACAAGCCAAAATCTACAGGTAGGCACTTTGCAAAAAACACCTCTGTTTTCCTTCACAAATTTGGATGTGTCCACTTTGCGCTTTGGGGCGTTTTCTGTCGCGGGCGCTAGGCCTACCCACACAAGTGAGGTATCATTTTTATCGGGAGACGCGGGGGAACGCTGGGTGGAAGGAAATTTGTGGCTCCTCTCAGATTCCAGAACTTTATGCCACAGAAATGTGAGGAACATGTGTTTTTTTAGCCAAATTTTGAGGTTTGCAAAGGATTCTGGGTAACAGAACCTGGTCCGAGCCACACAAGTCACCCCATCTTGGATTCCCCTAGGTCTCTAGTTTTCAGAAATGCACAGGTTTGGTAGGTTTCCCTAGGTGGCGGCTGAGCTACAGGCCAAAATCTACAGGTAGGCACTTTGCAAAAAACACCTCTGTTTTCCTTCAAAAATTTGGCTGTGTCCACGTTGCGCTTTGGGGCATTTCCTGTCACGGGCGCTAGGCCTACGCACACAAGTGAGGTATCATTTTTATCGGGAGATGTGGGGGAACGCTGGGTGGAAGGAAATTTGTGGCTCCTCTCAGATTCCAGAACTTTATGCCACAGAAATGTGAGGAACATGTGTTTTTTTAGCCAAATTTTGAGATTTGTAAAGGATTCTGGGTAACAGAACCTGGTCCGAGCCACACAAGTCACCCCATCTTGGATTCCCCTAGGTCTCTAGTTTTCAGAAATGCACAGGTTTGGTAGGTTTCCCTAGGCGGCGGCTGAGCTACAGGCCAAAATCTACAGGTAGGCACTTTGCAAAAAACACCTCTGTTTTCCTTCACAAATTTGGATGCGTCCACTTTGCGCTTTGGGGCATTTTCTGTCGCGGGCGCTATGCCTACCCACACAAGTGAGGTATCATTTTTATCGGGAGACGCGGGGGAACGCTGGGTGGAAGGAAATTTGTGGCTCCTCTCAGATTCCAGAACTTTATGCCACAGAAATGTGAGGAACATGTGTTTTTTTAGCCAAATTTTGAGATTTGCAAAGGATTCTGGGTAACAGAACCTGGTCCGAGCCACACAAGTCACCCCATCTTGGATTCCCCTAGGTCTCTAGTTTTCAGAAATGCACAGGTTTGGTAGGTTTCCCTAGGCGGCGGCTGAGCTACAGGCCAAAATCTACAGGTAGGCACTTTGCAAAAAACACCTCTGTTTTCCTTCAAAAATTTGGCTGTGTCCACGTTGCGCTTTGGGGCATTTCCTGTCACGGGCGCTAGGCCTACGCACACAAGTGAGGTATCATTTTTATCGGGAGACGTGGGGGAACGCTGGGCTGAAGGAAATTCGTGGCTCCTCTCAGATTCCAGAACTTTCTGCCACAGAAATGTGAGGAACATGTGTTTTTTTAGCCAAATTTTGAGGTTTGCAAAGGATTCTGGGTAACAGAACCTGGTCCGAGCCACACAAGTCACCCCATATTGGATTCCCCCCTGTCTCTAGTTTTCAGAAATGCACCGGTTTGGTAGGTTTCCCTAGATGGCGGCTGAGCTACAAGCCAAAATCTACAGGTAGGCACTTTGCAAAAAACACCTCTGTTTTCCTTCACAAATTTGGATGTGTCCACGTTGCGCTTTGGGGCGTTTCCTGTCGCGGGCGCTAGGCCTACCCACACAAGTGAGGTATCATTTTTATCGGGAGACGCGGGGGAACGCTGGGTGGAAGGAAATTTGTGGCTCCTCTCAGATTCCAGAACTTTATGCCACAGAAATGTGAGGAACATGTGTTTTTTTAGCCAAATTTGGAGATTTGCAAAGGATTCTGGGTAACAGAACCTGGTCCGAGCCACACAAGTCACCCCATCTTGGATTCCCCTAGGTCTCTAGTTTTCAGAAATGCACAGGTTTGGTAGGTTTCCCTAGGTGGCGGCTGAGCTACAAGCCAAAATCTACAGGTAGGCACTTTGCAAAAAACACCTCTGTTTTCCTTCACAAATTTGGATGTGTCCACTTTGCGCTTTGGGGCGTTTTCTGTCGCGGGCGCTAGGCCTACCCACACAAGTGAGGTATCATTTTTATCGGGAGACGCGGGGGAACGCTGGGTGGAAGGAAATTTGTGGCTCTTCTCAGATTCCAGAACTTTATGCCACAGAAATGTGAGGAACATGTGTTTTTTTAGCCAAATTTTGAGATTTGCAAAGGATTCTGGGTAACAGAACCTGGTCCGAGCCACACAAGTCACCCCGTCTTGGATTCCCCTAGGTCTCTAGTTTTCAGAAATGCACAGGTTTGGTAGGTTTCCCTAGGTGGCGGCTGAGCTACAGGCCAAAATCTACAGGTAGGCACTTAGCAAAAAACACCTCTGTTTTCCTTCAAAAATTTGGCTGTGTCCACGTTGCGCTTTGGGGCATTTCCTGTCACGGGCGCTAGGCCTACGCACACAAGTGAGGTATCATTTTTATCGGGAGACGTGGGGGAACGCTGGGCGGAAGGAAATTCGTGGCTCCTCTCAGATTCCAGAACTTTCTGCCACAGAAATGTGAGGTACATGTGTTTTTTTAGCCAAATTTTGAGGTTTGCAAAGGATTCTGGGTAACAGAACCTGGTCCGAGCCACACAAGTCACCCCATCTTGGATTCCCCTAGGTCTCTAGTTTTCAGAAATGCACAGGTTTGGTAGGTTTCCCTAGGTGGCGGCTGAGCTACAGGCCAAAATCTACAGGTAGGCACTTAGCAAAAAACACCTCTGTTTTCCTTCAAAAATTTGGCTGTGTCCACGTTGCGCTTTGGGGCATTTCCTGTCACGGGCGCTAGGCCTACGCACACAAGTGAGGTATCATTTTTATCGGGAGACGTGGGGGAACGCTGGGCAGAAGGAAATTCGTGGCTCCTCTCAGATTCCAGAACTTTCTGCCACAGAAATGTGAGGAACATGTGTTTTTTTAGCCAAATTTTGAGGTTTGCAAAGGATTCTGGGTAACAGAACCTGGTCCGAGCCACACAAGTCACCCCATCTTGGATTCCCCTAGGTCTCTAGTTTTCAAAAATGCACAGGTTTGGTAGGTTTCCCTAGATGTCGGCTGAGCTACAAGCCAAAATCTACAGGTAGGCACTTTGCAAAAAACACCTCTGTTTTCCTTCACAAATTTGGATGTGTCCACGTTGCGCTTTGGGGCGTTTCCTGTCACGGGCGCTAGGCCTACGCATACAAGTGAGGTATCATTTTTATCGGGAGACATGGGGGAACGCTGGGTGGAAGGAATTTCGTGGCTCCTCTCAGATTCCAGAACTTTTTGCCACAGAAATGTGAGGAACATGTGTTTTTTTAGCCAAATTTTGAGATTTGCAAAGGATTCTGGGTAACAGAACCTGGTCCGAGCCACACAAGTCACCCCGTCTTGGATTCCCCTAGGTCTCTAGTTTTCAGAAATGCACAGGTTTGGTAGGTTTCCCTAGGTGGCGGCTGAGCTACAGGCCAAAATCTACAGGTAGGCACTTTGCAAAAAACACCTCTGTTTTCCTTCAAAAATTTGGCTGTGTCCACGTTGCGCTTTGGGGCATTTCCTGTCACGGGCGCTAGGCCTACGCACACAAGTGAGGTATCATTTTTATCGGGAGACGTGGGGGAACGCTGGGCGGAAGGAAATTCGTGGCTCCTCTCAGATTCCAGAACTTTCTGCCACAGAAATGTGAGGAACATGTGTTTTTTTAGCCAAATTTTGAGGTTTGCAAAGGATTCTGGGTAACAGAACCTGGTCCGAGCCACACAAGTCACCCCATCTTGGATTCCCCTAGGTCTCTAGTTTTCAGAAATGCACAGGTTTGGTAGGTTTCCCTAGGTGGCGGCTGAGCTACAAGCCAAAATCTACAGGTAGGCACTTTGCAAAAAACACCTCTGTTTTCCTTCACAAATTTGGATGCGTCCACTTTGCGCTTTGGGGCGTTTTCTGTCGCAGGCGCTAGGCCTACCCACACAAGTGAGGTATCATTTTTATCGGGAGACGCGGGGGAACGCTGGGTGGAAGGAAATTTGTGGCTCCTCTCAGATTCCAGAACTTTATGCCACAGAAATGTGAGGAACATGTGTTTTTTTAGCCAAATTTTGAGATTTGCAAAGGATTCTGGGTAACAGAACCTGGTCCGAGCCACACAAGTCACCCCATCTTGGATTCCCCTAGGTCTCTAGTTTTCAGAAATGCACAGGTTTGGTAGGTTTCCCTAGGCGGCGGCTGAGCTACAGGCCAAAATCTACAGGTAGGCACTTTGCAAAAAACACCTCTGTTTTCCTTCAAAAATTTGGCTGTGTCCACGTTGCGCTTTGGGGCATTTCCTGTCACGGGCGCTAGGCCTACGCACACAAGTGAGGTATCATTTTTATCGGGAGACGTGGGGGAACGCTGGGCTGAAGGAAATTCGTGGCTCCTCTCAGATTCCAGAACTTTCTGCCACAGAAATGTGAGGAACATGTGTTTTTTTAGCCAAATTTTGAGGTTTGCAAAGGATTCTGGGTAACAGAACCTGGTCCGAGCCACACAAGTCACCCCATCTTGGATTCCCCTAGGTCTCTAGTTTTCAGAAATGCACAGGTTTGGTAGGTTTCCCTAGGTGGCGGCTGAGCTACAGGCCAAAATCTACAGGTAGGCACTTTGCAAAAAACACCTCTGTTTTCCTTCAAAAATTTGGCTGTGTCCACGTTGCGCTTTGGGGCATTTCCTGTCACGGGCGCTAGGCCTACGCACACAAGTGAGGTATCATTTTTATCGGGAGATGTGGGGGAACGCTGGGTGGAAGGAAATTCGTGGCTCCTCTCAGATTCCAGAACTTTCTGCCACAGAAATGTGAGGAACATGTGTTTTTTTAGCCAAATTTTGAGGTTTGCAAAGGATTCTGGGTAACAGAACCTGGTCCGAGCCACACAAGTCACCCCATCTTGGATTCCCCTAGGTCTCTAGTTTTCAGAAATGCACAGGTTTGGTAGGTTTCCCTAGGCGGCGGCTGAGCTACAGGCCAAAATCTACAGGTAGGCACTTTGCAAAAAACACCTCTGTTTTCCTTCACAAATTTGGATGCGTCCACTTTGCGCTTTGGGGCATTTTCTGTCGCGGGCGCTAGGCCTACCCACACAAGTGAGGTATCATTTTTATCGGGAGACGCGGGGGAACGCTGGGTGGAAGGAAATTTGTGGCTCCTCTCAGATTCCAGAACTTTATGCCACAGAAATGTGAGGAACATGTGTTTTTTTAGCCAAATTTTGAGATTTGTAAAGGATTCTGGGTAACAGAACCTGGTCCGAGCCACACAAGTCACCCCATCTTGGATTCCCCTAGGTCTCTAGTTTTCAGAAATGCACAGGTTTGGTAGGTTTCCCTAGGCGGCGGCTGAGCTACAGGCCAAAATCTACAGGTAGGCACTTTGCAAAAAACACCTCTGTTTTCCTTCACAAATTTGGATGCGTCCACTTTGCGCTTTGGGGCATTTTCTGTCGCGGGCGCTAGGCCTACCCACACAAGTGAGGTACAATTTTTATCGGGAGACGCGGGGGAACGCTGGGTGGAAGGAAATTTGTGGCTCCTCTCAGATTCCAGAACTTTATGCCACAGAAATGTGAGGAACATGTGTTTTTTTAGCCAAATTTTGAGATTTGCAAAGGATTCTGGGTAACAGAACCTGGTCCGAGCCACACAAGTCACCCCATCTTGGATTCCCCTAGGTCTCTAGTTTTCAGAAATGCACAGGTTTGGTAGGTTTCCCTAGGCGGCGGCTGAGCTACAGGCCAAAATCTACAGGTAGGCACTTTGCAAAAAACACCTCTGTTTTCCTTCAAAAATTTGGCTGTGTCCACGTTGCGCTTTGGGGCATTTCCTGTCACGGGCGCTAGGCCTACGCACACAAGTGAGGTATCATTTTTATCGGGAGACGTGGGGGAACGCTGGGCTGAAGGAAATTCGTTGCTCCTCTCAGATTCCAGAACTTTCTGCCACAGAAATGTGAGGAACATGTGTTTTTTTAGCCAAATTTTGAGGTTTGCAAAGGATTCTGGGTAACAGAACCTGGTCCGAGCCACACAAGTCACCCCATCTTGGATTCCCCCCTGTCTCTAGTTTTCAGAAATGCACCGGTTTGGTAGGTTTCCCTAGATGGCGGCTGAGCTACAAGCCAAAATCTACAGGTAGGCACTTTGCAAAAAACACCTCTGTTTTCCTTCACAAATTTGGATGTGTCCACGTTGCGCTTTGGGGCGTTTCCTGTCGCGGGCGCTAGGCCTACCCACACAAGTGAGGTATCATTTTTATCGGGAGACGCGGGGGAACGCTGGGTGGAAGGAAATTTGTGGCTCCTCTCAGATTCCAGAACTTTATGCCACAGAAATGTGAGGAACATGTGTTTTTTTAGCCAAATTTGGAGATTTGCAAAGGATTCTGGGTAACAGAACCTGGTCCGAGCCACACAAGTCACCCCATCTTGGATTCCCCTAGGTCTCTAGTTTTCAGAAATGCACAGGTTTGGTAGGTTTCCCTAGGTGGCGGCTGAGCTACAAGCCAAAATCTACAGGTAGGCACTTTGCAAAAAACACCTCTGTTTTCCTTCAAAAATTTGGCTGTGTCCACGTTGCGCTTTGGGGCATTTCCTGTCACGGGCGCTAGGCCTACGCACACAAGTGAGGTATCATTTTTATCGGGAGACGTGGGGGAACGCTGGGCTGAAGGAAATTCGTGGCTCCTCTCAGATTCCAGAACTTTCTGCCACAGAAATGTGAGGAACATGTGTTTTTTTAGCCAAATTTTGAGGTTTGCAAAGGATTCTGGGTAACAGAACCTGGTCCGAGCCACACAAGTCACCCCATCTTGGATTCCCCCCTGTCTCTAGTTTTCAGAAATGCACCGGTTTGGTAGGTTTCCCTAGATGGCGGCTGAGCTACAAGCCAAAATCTACAGGTAGGCACTTTGCAAAAAACACCTCTGTTTTCCTTCACAAATTTGGATGTGTCCACGTTGCGCTTTGGGGCGTTTCCTGTCGCGGGCGCTAGGCCTACCCACACAAGTGAGGTATCATTTTTATCGGGAGACGCGGGGGAACGCTGGGTGGAAGGAAATTTGTGGCTCCTCTCAGATTCCAGAACTTTATGCCACAGAAATGTGAGGAACATGTGTTTTTTTAGCCAAATTTGGAGATTTGCAAAGGATTCTGGGTAACAGAACCTGGTCCGAGCCACACAAGTCACCCCATCTTGGATTCCCCTAGGTCTCTAGTTTTCAGAAATGCACAGGTTTGGTAGGTTTCCCTAGGTGGAGGCTGAGCTACAAGCCAAAATCTACAGGTAGGCACTTTGCAAAAAACACCTCTGTTTTCCTTCACAAATTTGGATGTGTCCACTTTGCGCTTTGGGGCGTTTTCTGTCGCGGGCGCTAGGCCTACCCACACAAGTGAGGTATCATTTTTATCGGGAGACGCGGGGGAACGCTGGGTGGAAGGAAATTTGTGGCTCCTCTCAGATTCCAGAACTTTATGCCACAGAAATGAGAGGAACATGTGTTTTTTTAGCCAAATTTTGAGATTTGCAAAGGATTCTGGGTAACAGAACCTGGTCCGAGCCACACAAGTCACCCCATCTTGGATTCCCCTAGGTCTCTAGTTTTCAGAAATGCACAGGTTTGGTAGGTTTCCCTAGGTGGCGGCTGAGCTACAGGCCAAAATCTACAGGTAGGCACTTTGCAAAAAACACCTCTGTTTTCCTTCAAAAATTTGGCTGTGTCCACGTTGCGCTTTGGGGCATTTCCTGTCACGGGCGCTAGGCCTACGCACACAAGTGAGGTATCATTTTTATCGGGAGATGTGGGGGAACGCTGGGTGGAAGGAAATTCGTGGCTCCTCTCAGATTCCAGAACTTTCTGCCACAGAAATGTGAGGAACATGTGTTTTTTTAGCCAAATTTTGAGGTTTGCAAAGGATTCTGGGTAACAGAACCTGGTCCGAGCCACACAAGTCACCCCATCTTGGATTCCCCTAGGTCTCTAGTTTTCAGAAATGCACAGGTTTGGTAGGTTTCCCTAGGCGGCGGCTGAGCTACAGGCCAAAATCTACAGGTAGGCACTTTGCAAAAAACACCTCTGTTTTCCTTCACAAATTTGGATGCGTCCACTTTGCGCTTTGGGGCATTTTCTGTCGCGGGCGCTAGGCCTACCCACACAAGTGAGGTATCATTTTTATCGGGAGACGCGGGGGGAACGCTGGGTGGAAGGAAATTTGTGGCTCCTCTCAGATTCCAGAACTTTATGCCACAGAAATGTGAGGAACATGTGTTTTTTTAGCCACATTTTGAGATTTGTAAAGGATTCTGGGTAACAGAACCTGGTCCGAGCCACACAAGTCACCCCATCTTGGATTCCCCTAGGTCTCTAGTTTTCAGAAATGCACAGGTTTGGTAGGTTTCCCTAGGCGGCGGCTGAGCTACAGGCCAAAATCTACAGGTAGGCACTTTGCAAAAAACACCTCTGTTTTCCTTCACAAATTTGGATGCGTCCACTTTGCGCTTTGGGGCATTTTCTGTCGCGGGCGCTAGGCCTACCCACACAAGTGAGGTACAATTTTTATCGGGAGACGCGGGGGAACGCTGGGTGGAAGGAAATTTGTGGCTCCTCTCAGATTCCAGAACTTTATGCCACAGAAATGTGAGGAACATGTGTTTTTTTAGCCAAATTTTGAGATTTGCAAAGGATTCTGGGTAACAGAACCTGGTCCGAGCCACACAAGTCACCCCATCTTGGATTCCCCTAGGTCTCTAGTTTTCAGAAATGCACAGGTTTGGTAGGTTTCCCTAGGCGGCGGCTGAGCTACAGGCCAAAATCTACAGGTAGGCACTTTGCAAAAAACACCTCTGTTTTCCTTCAAAAATTTGGCTGTGTCCACGTTGCGCTTTGGGGCATTTCCTGTCACGGGCGCTAGGCCTACGCACACAAGTGAGGTATCATTTTTATCGGGAGACGTGGGGGAACGCTGGGCTGAAGGAAATTCGTTGCTCCTCTCAGATTCCAGAACTTTCTGCCACAGAAATGTGAGGAACATGTGTTTTTTTAGCCAAATTTTGAGGTTTGCAAAGGATTCTGGGTAACAGAACCTGGTCCGAGCCACACAAGTCACCCCATCTTGGATTCCCCCCTGTCTCTAGTTTTCAGAAATGCACCGGTTTGGTAGGTTTCCCTAGATGGCGGCTGAGCTACAAGCCAAAATCTACAGGTAGGCACTTTGCAAAAAACACCTCTGTTTTCCTTCACAAATTTGGATGTGTCCACGTTGCGCTTTGGGGCGTTTCCTGTCGCGGGCGCTAGGCCTACCCACACAAGTGAGGTATCATTTTTATCGGGAGACGCGGGGGAACGCTGGGTGGAAGGAAATTTGTGGCTCCTCTCAGATTCCAGAACTTTATGCCACAGAAATGTGAGGAACATGTGTTTTTTTAGCCAAATTTGGAGATTTGCAAAGGATTCTGGGTAACAGAACCTGGTCCGAGCCACACAAGTCACCCCATCTTGGATTCCCCTAGGTCTCTAGTTTTCAGAAATGCACAGGTTTGGTAGGTTTCCCTAGGTGGCGGCTGAGCTACAAGCCAAAATCTACAGGTAGGCACTTTGCAAAAAACACCTCTGTTTTCCTTCAAAAATTTGGCTGTGTCCACGTTGCGCTTTGGGGCATTTCCTGTCACGGGCGCTAGGCCTACGCACACAAGTGAGGTATCATTTTTATCGGGAGACGTGGGGGAACGCTGGGCTGAAGGAAATTCGTGGCTCCTCTCAGATTCCAGAACTTTCTGCCACAGAAATGTGAGGAACATGTGTTTTTTTAGCCAAATTTTGAGGTTTGCAAAGGATTCTGGGTAACAGAACCTGGTCCGAGCCACACAAGTCACCCCATCTTGGATTCCCCCCTGTCTCTAGTTTTCAGAAATGCACCGGTTTGGTAGGTTTCCCTAGATGGCGGCTGAGCTACAAGCCAAAATCTACAGGTAGGCACTTTGCAAAAAACACCTCTGTTTTCCTTCACAAATTTGGATGTGTCCACGTTGCGCTTTGGGGCGTTTCCTGTCGCGGGCGCTAGGCCTACCCACACAAGTGAGGTATCATTTTTATCGGGAGACGCGGGGGAACGCTGGGTGGAAGGAAATTTGTGGCTCCTCTCAGATTCCAGAACTTTATGCCACAGAAATGTGAGGAACATGTGTTTTTTTAGCCAAATTTGGAGATTTGCAAAGGATTCTGGGTAACAGAACCTGGTCCGAGCCACACAAGTCACCCCATCTTGGATTCCCCTAGGTCTCTAGTTTTCAGAAATGCACAGGTTTGGTAGGTTTCCCTAGGCGGCGGCTGAGCTACAGGCCAAAATCTACAGGTAGGCACTTTGCAAAAAACACCTCTGTTTTCCTTCAAAAATTTGGCTGTGTCCACGTTGCGCTTTGGGGCATTTCCTGTCACGGGCGCTAGGCCTACGCACACAAGTGAGGTATCATTTTTATCGGGAGACGTGGGGGAACGCTGGGCTGAAGGAAATTCGTGGCTCCTCTCAGATTCCAGAACTTTATGCCACAGAAATGTGAGGAACATGTGTTTTTTTAGCCAAATTTTGAGGTTTGCAAAGGATTCTGGGTAACAGAACCTGGTCCGAGCCACACAAGTCACCCCATCTTGGATTCCCCTAGGTCTCTAGTTTTCAGAAATGCACAGGTTTGGTAGGTTTCCCTAGGTGGCGGCTGAGCTACAGGCCAAAATCTACAGGTAGGCACTTTGCAAAAAACACCTCTGTTTTCCTTCAAAAATTTGGCTGTGTCCACGTTGCGCTTTGGGGCATTTCCTGTCACGGGCGCTAGGCCTACGCACACAAGTGAGGTATCATTTTTATCGGGAGATGTGGGGGAACGCTGGGTGGAAGGAAATTTGTGGCTCCTCTCAGATTCCAGAACTTTATGCCACAGAAATGTGAGGAACATGTGTTTTTTTAGCCAAATTTTGAGATTTGTAAAGGATTCTGGGTAACAGAACCTGGTCCGAGCCACACAAGTCACCCCATCTTGGATTCCCCTAGGTCTCTAGTTTTCAGAAATGCACAGGTTTGGTAGGTTTCCCTAGGTGGAGGCTGAGCTACAAGCCAAAATCTACAGGTAGGCACTTTGCAAAAAACACCTCTGTTTTCCTTCACAAATTTGGATGTGTCCACTTTGCGCTTTGGGGCGTTTTCTGTCGCGGGCGCTAGGCCTACCCACACAAGTGAGGTATCATTTTTATCGGGAGACGCGGGGGAACGCTGGGTGGAAGGAAATTTGTGGCTCCTCTCAGATTCCAGAACTTTATGCCACAGAAATGAGAGGAACATGTGTTTTTTTAGCCAAATTTTGAGATTTGCAAAGGATTCTGGGTAACAGAACCTGGTCCGAGCCACACAAGTCACCCCATCTTGGATTCCCCTAGGTCTCTAGTTTTCAGAAATGCACAGGTTTGGTAGGTTTCCCTAGATGTCGGCTGAGCTACAAGCCAAAATCTACAGGTAGGCACTTTGCAAAAAACACCTCTGTTTTCCTTCACAAATTTGGATGTGTCCACGTTGCGCTTTGGGGCGTTTCCTGTCACGGGCGCTAGGCCTACGCATACAAGTGAGGTATCATTTTTATCGGGAGACATGGGGGAACGCTGGGTGGAAGGAATTTCGTGGCTCCTCTCAGATTCCAGAACTTTTTGCCACAGAAATGTGAGGAACATGTGTTTTTTTAGCCAAATTTTGAGGTTTGCAAAGGATTCTGGGTAACAGAACCTGGTCCGAGCCACACAAGTCACCCCATCTTGGATTCCCCTAGGTCTCTAGTTTTCAGAAATGCACAGGTTAGGTAGGT
The DNA here is from genome assembly GCF_031143425.1 of Pleurodeles waltl. Lineage (NCBI taxonomy): Eukaryota > Metazoa > Chordata > Amphibia > Caudata > Salamandridae > Pleurodeles > Pleurodeles waltl. Next base: position 1,481,811,556 of record NC_090440.1, read on the forward strand.
TTCCCTAGGTGGCGGCTGAGCTACAGGCCAAAATCTACAGGTAGGCACTTTGCAAAAAACACCTCTGTTTTCCTTCAAAAATGTGGCTGTGTCCACGTTGCGCTTTGGGGCATTTCCTGTCACGGGCGCTAGGCCTACGCACACAAGTGAGGAATCATTTTTATCGGGAGATGTGGGGGAACGCTGGGTGGAAGGAAATTCGTGGCTCCTCTCAGATTCCAGAACTTTTTGCCACAGAAATGTGAGGAACATGTGTTTTTTTAGCCAAATTTTGAGGTTTGCAAAGGATTCTGGGTAACAGAACCTGGTCCGAGCCACACAAGTCACCCCATCTTGGATTCCCCTAGGTCTCTAGTTTTCAGAAATGCACAGGTTTGGTAGGTTTCCCTAGGTGGCGGCTGAGCTACAAGCCAAAATCTACAGGTAGGCACTTTGCAAAAAACACCTCTGTTTTCCTTCACAAATTTGGATGTGTCCACTTTGCGCTTTGGGGCGTTTTCTGTCGCGGGCGCTAGGCCTACCCACACAAGTGAGGTATCATTTTTATCGGGAGACGCGGGGGAACGCTGGGTGGAAGGAAATTTGTGGCTCCTCTCAGATTCCAGAACTTTATGCCACAGAAATGTGAGGAACATGTGTTTTTTTAGCCAAATTTTGAGATTTGCAAAGGATTCTGGGTAACAGAACCTGGTCCGAGCCACACAAGTCACCCCGTCTTGGATTCCCCTAGGTCTCTAGTTTTCAGAAATGCACAGGTTTGGTAGGTTTCCCTAGGTGGCGGCTGAGCTACAGGCCAAAATCTACAGGTAGGCACTTTGCAAAAAACACCTCTGTTTTCCTTCAAAAATTTGGCTGTGTCCACGTTGCGCTTTGGGGCATTTCCTGTCACGGGCTCTAGGCCTACGCACACAAGTGAGGTATCATTTTTATCGGGAGACGTGGGGGAACGCTGGGCCGAAGGAAATTCGTGGCTCCTCTCAGATTCCAGAACTTTTTGCCACAGAAATGTGAGGAACATGTGTTTTTTTAGCCAAATTTTGAGGTTTGCAAAGGATTCTGGGTAACAGAACCTGGTCCGAGCCACACAAGTCACCCCATCTTGGATTCCCCTAGGTCTCTAGTTTTCAGAAATGCACAGGTTTGGTAGGTTTCCCTCGATGTCGGCTGAGCTACAAGCCAAAATCTACAGGTAGGCACTTTGCAAAAAACACCTCTGTTTTCCTTCACAAATTTGGATGTGTCCACGTTGCGCTTTGGGGCGTTTCCTGTCACGGGCGCTAGGCCTACGCATACAAGTGAGGTATCATTTTTATCGGGAGACATGGGGGAACGCTGGGTGGAAGGAATTTCGTGGCTCCTCTCAGATTCCAGAACTTTTTGCCACAGAAATGTGAGGAACATGTGTTTTTTTAGCCAAATTTTGAGGTTTGCAAAGGATTCTGGGTAACAGAACCTGGTCCGAGCCACACAAGTCACCCCATCTTGGATTCCCCTAGGTCTCTAGTTTTCAGAAATGCACAGGTTTGGTAGGTTTCCCTAGGTGGCGGCTGAGCTACAGGCCAAACTCTACAGGTAGGCACTTTGCAAAAAACACCTCTGTTTTCCTTCAAAAATTTGGCTGTGTCCACGTTGCGCTTTGGGGCGTTTCCTGTCACGGGCGCTAGGCCTACGCACACAAGTGAGGTATCATTTTTATCGGGAGATGTGGGGGAACGCTGGGTGGAAGGAAATTCGTGTCTCCTCTCAGATTCCACAACTTTTTGCCACAGAAATGTGAGGAACATGTGTTTTTTTAGCCAAATTTTGAGGTTTGCAAAGGATTCTGGGTAACAGAACCTGGTCCGAGCCACACAAGTCACCCCATCTTGGATTCCCCTAGGTCTCTAGTTTTCAGAAATGCACAGGTTTGGTAGGTTTCCCTAGGTGGCGGCTGAGCTACAGGCCAAAATCTACAGGTAGGCACTTTGCAAAAAACACCTCTGTTTTCCTTCAAATATTTGGCTGTGTCCACGTTGCGCTTTGGGGCGTTTCCTGTCACGGGCGCTAGGCCTACGCACACAAGTGAGGTATCATTTTTATCGGGAGATGTGGGGGAACGCTGGGTGGAAGGAAATTCGTGTCTCCTCTCAGATTCCACAACTTTTTGCCACAGAAATGTGAGGAACATGTGTTTTTTTAGCCAAATTTTGAGGTTTGCAAAGGATTCTGGGTAACAGAACCTGGTCCGAGCCACACAAGTCACCCCATCTTGGATTCCCCTAGGTCTCTAGTTTTCAGAAATGCACAGGTTTGGTAGGTTTCCCTAGGTGGCGGCTGAGCTACAGGCCAAAATCTACAGGTAGGCACTTTGCAAAAAACACCTCTGTTTTCCTTCAAATATTTGGCTGTGTCCACGTTGCGCTTTGGGGCGTTTCCTGTCACGGGCGCTAGGCCTACGCACACAAGTGAGGTATCATTTTTATCGGGAGATGTGGGGGAACGCTGGGTGGAAGGAAATTCGTGGCTCCTCTCAGATTCCAGAACTTTTTGCGACAGAAATGTGAGGAACATGTGTTTTTTTAGCCAAATTGTGAGGTTTGCAAAGGATTCTGGGTAGCAGAACCTGGTCCGAGCCACACAAGTCACCCCATCTTGGATTCCCCTAGGTCTCTAGTTTTCAGAAATGCACAGGTTTGGTAGGTTTCCCTAGGTGGCGGCTGAGCTACAAGCCAAAATCTACAGGTAGGCACTTTGCAAAAAACACCTCTGTTTTCCTTCACAAATTTGGATGCGTCCACTTTGCGCTTTGGGGCGTTTTCTGTTGCGGGCGCTAGGCCTACCCACACAAGTGAGGTATCATTTTTATCGGGAGACGCGGGGGAACGCTGGGTGGAAGGAAATTCGTGGCTCTTCTCAGATTCCACAACTTTTTGCCACAGAAATGTGAGGAACATGTGTTTTTTTTAGCCAAATTTTGAGGTTTGCAAAGGATTCTGGGTAACAGAACCTGGTCCGAGCCACACAAGTCACCCCATCTTGGATTCCCCTAGGTCTCTAGTTTTCAGAAATGCACAGGTTTGGTAGGTTTCCCTAGGTGGCGGCTGAGCTACAGGCCAAAATCTACAGGTAGGCACTTTGCAAAAAACACCTCTGTTTTCCTTCAAAAATGTGGCTGTGTCCACATTGCGCTTTGGGGCGTTTCCTGTCACGGGCGCTAGGCCTACGCACACAAGTGAGGTATCATTTTTATCGGGAGATGTGGGGGAACGCTGGGTGGAAGGAATTTCGTGGCTCCTCTCAGATTCCAGAACTTTTTGCCACAGAAATGTGAGGAACATGTGTTTTTTTAGCCAAATTTTGAGGTTTGCAAAGGATTCTGGGTAACAGAACCTGGTCCGAGCCACACAAGTCACCCCATCTTGGATTCCCCTAGGTCTCTAGTTTTCAGAAATGCACAGGTTAGGTAGGTTTCCCTAGGTGGCGGCTGAGCTACAGGCCAAAATCTACAGGTAGGCACTTTGCAAAAAACACCTCTGTTTTCCTTCAAAAATTTGGCTGTGTCCACGTTGCACTTTGGGGCGTTTCCTGTCACGGGCGCTAGGCCTACGCACACAAGTGAGGTATCATTTTTATCGGGAGATGTGGGGGAACGCTGGGTGGAAGGAAATTCGTGGCTCCTCTCAGATTCCAGAACTTTTTGCCACAGAAATGTGAGGAACATGTGTTTTTTTAGCCAAATTTTGAGGTTTGCAAAGGATTCTGGGTAACAGAACCTGGTCCGAGCCACACAAGTCACCCCATCTTGGATTCCCCTAGGTCTCTAGTTTTCAGAAATGCACAGGTTTGGTAGGTTTCCCTAGATGTCGGCTGAGCTACAAGCCAAAATCTACAGGTAGGCACTTTGCAAAAAACACCTCTGTTTTCCTTCACAAATTTGGATGTGTCCACGTTGCGCTTTGGGGCGTTTCCTGTCACGGGCGCTAGGCCTACGCATACAAGTGAGGTATCATTTTTATCGGGAGACATGGGGGAACGCTGGGTGGAAGGAATTTCGTGGCTCCTCTCAGATTCCAGAACTTTTTGCCACAGAAATGTGAGGAACATGTGTTTTTTTAGCCAAATTTTGAGATTTGCAAAGGATTCTGGGTAACAGAACCTGGTCCGAGCCACACAAGTCACCCCGTCTTGGATTCCCCTAGGTCTCTAGTTTTCAGAAATGCACAGGTTTGGTAGGTTTCCCTAGGTGGCGGCTGAGCTACAGGCCAAAATCTACAGGTAGGCAATTTGCAAAAAACACCTCTGTTTTCCTTAAAAAATTTGGCTGTGTCCACGTTGCGCTTTGGGGCATTTCCTGTCACGGGCGCTAGGCCTACGCACACAAGTGAGGTATCATTTTTATCGGGAGACGTGGGGGAACGCTGGGCGGAAGGAAATTCGTGGCTCCTCTCAGATTCCAGAACTTTCTGCCACAGAAATGTGAGGAACATGTGTTTTTTTAGCCAAATTTTGAGGTTTGCAAAGGATTCTGGGTAACAGAACCTGGTCCGAGCCACACAAGTCACCCCATCTTGGATTCCCCTAGGTCTCTAGTTTTCAGAAATGCACAGGTTTGGTAGGTTTCCCTAGGTGGCGGCTGAGCTACAAGCCAAAATCTACAGGTAGGCACTTTGCAAAAAACACCTCTGTTTTCCTTCACAAATTTGGATGCGTCCACTTTGCGCTTTGGGGCGTTTTCTGTCGCAGGCGCTAGGCCTACCCACACAAGTGAGGTATCATTTTTATCGGGAGACGCGGGGGAACGCTGGGTGGAAGGAAATTTGTGGCTCCTCTCAGATTCCAGAACTTTATGCCACAGAAATGTGAGGAACATGTGTTTTTTTAGCCAAATTTTGAGATTTGCAAAGGATTCTGGGTAACAGAACCTGGTCCGAGCCACACAAGTCACCCCATCTTGGATTCCCCTAGGTCTCTAGTTTTCAGAAATGCACAGGTTTGGTAGGTTTCCCTAGGCGGCGGCTGAGCTACAGGCCAAAATCTACAGGTAGGCACTTTGCAAAAAACACCTCTGTTTTCCTTCAAAAATTTGGCTGTGTCCACGTTGCGCTTTGGGGCATTTCCTGTCACGGGCGCTAGGCCTACGCACACAAGTGAGGTATCATTTTTATCGGGAGACGTGGGGGAACGCTGGGCTGAAGGAAATTCGTGGCTCCTCTCAGATTCCAGAACTTTATGCCACAGAAATGTGAGGAACATGTGTTTTTTTAGCCAAATTTTGAGGTTTGCAAAGGATTCTGGGTAACAGAACCTGGTCCGAGCCACACAAGTCACCCCATCTTGGATTCCCCTAGGTCTCTAGTTTTCAGAAATGCACAGGTTTGGTAGGTTTCCCTAGGTGGCGGCTGAGCTACAGGCCAAAATCTACAGGTAGGCACTTTGCAAAAAACACCTCTGTTTTCCTTCAAAAATTTGGCTGTGTCCACGTTGCGCTTTGGGGCATTTCCTGTCACGGGCGCTAGGCCTACGCACACAAGTGAGGTATCATTTTTATCGGGAGATGTGGGGGAACGCTGGGTGGAAGGAAATTTGTGGCTCCTCTCAGATTCCAGAACTTTATGCCACAGAAATGTGAGGAACATGTGTTTTTTTAGCCAAATTTTGAGATTTGTAAAGGATTCTGGGTAACAGAACCTGGTCCGAGCCACACAAGTCACCCCATCTTGGATTCCCCTAGGTCTCTAGTTTTCAGAAATGCACAGGTTTGGTAGGTTTCCCTAGGCGGCGGCTGAGCTACAGGCCAAAATCTACAGGTAGGCACTTTGCAAAAAACACCTCTGTTTTCCTTCACAAATTTGGATGCGTCCACTTGGCGCTTTGGGGCATTTTCTGTCGCGGGCGCTATGCCTACCCACACAAGTGAGGTATCATTTTTATCGGGAGACGCGGGGGAACGCTGGGTGGAAGGAAATTTGTGGCTCCTCTCAGATTCCAGAACTTTATGCCACAGAAATGTGAGGAACATGTGTTTTTTTAGCCAAATTTTGAGATTTGCAAAGGATTCTGGGTAACAGAACCTGGTCCGAGCCACACAAGTCACCCCATCTTGGATTCCCCTAGGTCTCTAGTTTTCAGAAATGCACAGGTTTGGTAGGTTTCCCTAGGCGGCGGCTGAGCTACAGGCCAAAATCTACAGGTAGGCACTTTGCAAAAAACACCTCTGTTTTCCTTCAAAAATGTGGCTGTGTCCACGTTGCGCTTTGGGGCATTTCCTGTCACGGGCGCTAGGCCTACGCACACAAGTGAGGTATCATTTTTATCGGGAGACGTGGGGGAACGCTGGGCTGAAGGAAATTCGTGGCTCCTCTCAGATTCCAGAACTTTCTGCCACAGAAATGTGAGGAACATGTGTTTTTTTAGCCAAATTTTGAGATTTGCAAAGGATTCTGGGTAACAGAACCTGGTCCGAGCCACACAAGTCACCCCATCTTGGATTCCCCTAGGTCTCTAGTTTTCAGAAATGCACAGGTTTGGTAGGTTTCCCTAGGCGGCGGCTGAGCTACAGGCCAAAATCTACAGGTAGGCACTTTGCAAAAAACACCTCTGTTTTCCTTCAAAAATTTGGCTGTGTCCACGTTGCGCTTTGGGGCATTTCCTGTCACGGGCGCTAGGCCTACGCACACAAGTGAGGTATCATTTTTATCGGGAGACGTGGGGGAACGCTGGGCTGAAGGAAATTCGTGGCTCCTCTCAGATTCCAGAACTTTATGCCACAGAAATGTGAGGAACATGTGTTTTTTTAGCCAAATTTTGAGGTTTGCAAAGGATTCTGGGTAACAGAACCTGGTCCGAGCCACACAAGTCACCCCATCTTGGATTCCCCTAGGTCTCTAGTTTTCAGAAATGCACAGGTTTGGTAGGTTTCCCTAGGTGGCGGCTGAGCTACAGGCCAAAATCTACAGGTAGGCACTTTGCAAAAAACACCTCTGTTTTCCTTCAAAAATTTGGCTGTGTCCACGTTGCGCTTTGGGGCATTTCCTGTCACGGGCGCTAGGCCTACGCACACAAGTGAGGTATCATTTTTATCGGGAGATGTGGGGGAACGCTGGGTGGAAGGAAATTTGTGGCTCCTCTCAGATTCCAGAACTTTATGCCACAGAAATGTGAGGAACATGTGTTTTTTTAGCCAAATTTTGAGATTTGTAAAGGATTCTGGGTAACAGAACCTGGTCCGAGCCACACAAGTCACCCCATCTTGGATTCCCCTAGGTCTCTAGTTTTCAGAAATGCACAGGTTTGGTAGGTTTCCCTAGGCGGCGGCTGAGCTACAGGCCAAAATCTACAGGTAGGCACTTTGCAAAAAACACCTCTGTTTTCCTTCACAAATTTGGATGCGTCCACTTTGCGCTTTGGGGCATTTTCTGTCGCGGGCGCTATGCCTACCCACACAAGTGAGGTATCATTTTTATCGGGAGACGCGGGGGAACGCTGGGTGGAAGGAAATTTGTGGCTCCTCTCAGATTCCAGAACTTTATGCCACAGAAATGTGAGGAACATGTGTTTTTTTAGCCAAATTTTGAGATTTGCAAAGGATTCTGGGTAACAGAACCTGGTCCGAGCCACACAAGTCACCCCATCTTGGATTCCCCTAGGTCTCTAGTTTTCAGAAATGCACAGGTTTGGTAGGTTTCCCTAGGCGGCGGCTGAGCTACAGGCCAAAATCTACAGGTAGGCACTTTGCAAAAAACACCTCTGTTTTCCTTCAAAAATTTGGCTGTGTCCACGTTGCGCTTTGGGGCATTTCCTGTCACGGGCGCTAGGGCTACGCACACAAGTGAGGTATCATTTTTATCGGGAGACGTGGGGGAACGCTGGGCTGAAGGAAATTCGTGGCTCCTCTCAGATTCCAGAACTTTCTGCCACAGAAATGTGAGGAACATGTGTTTTTTTAGCCAAATTTTGAGGTTTGCAAAGGATTCTGGGTAACAGAACCTGGTCCGAGCCACACAAGTCACCCCATATTGGATTCCCCCCTGTCTCTAGTTTTCAGAAATGCACCGGTTTGGTAGGTTTCCCTAGATGGCGGCTGAGCTACAAGCCAAAATCTACAGGTAGGCACTTTGCAAAAAACACCTCTGTTTTCCTTCACAAATTTGGATGTGTCCACGTTGCGCTTTGGGGCGTTTCCTGTCGCGGGCGCTAGGCCTACCCACACAAGTGAGGTATCATTTTTATCGGGAGACGCGGGGGAACGCTGGGTGGAAGGAAATTTGTGGCTCCTCTCAGATTCCAGAACTTTATGCCACAGAAATGTGAGGAACATGTGTTTTTTTAGCCAAATTTGGAGATTTGCAAAGGATTCTGGGTAACAGAACCTGGTCCGAGCCACACAAGTCACCCCATCTTGGATTCCCCTAGGTCTCTAGTTTTCAGAAATGCACAGGTTTGGTAGGTTTCCCTAGGTGGCGGCTGAGCTACAAGCCAAAATCTACAGGTAGGCACTTTGCAAAAAACACCTCTGTTTTCCTTCACAAATTTGGATGTGTCCACTTTGCGCTTTGGGGCGTTTTCTGTCGCGGGCGCTAGGCCTACCCACACAAGTGAGGTATCATTTTTATCGGGAGACGCGGGGGAACGCTGGGTGGAAGGAAATTTGTGGCTCTTCTCAGATTCCAGAACTTTATGTCACAGAAAATGTGAGGGAACATGTGTTTTTTTTAGCCAAATTTTGAGATTTGCAAAGGATTCTGGGTAACAGAACCTGGTCCGAGCCACACAAGTCACCCCGTCTTGGATTCCCCTAGGTCTCTAGTTTTCAGAAATGCACAGGTTTGGTAGGTTTCCCTAGGTGGCGGCTGAGCTACAGGCCAAAATCTACAGGTAGGCACTTAGCAAAAAACACCTCTGTTTTCCTTCAAAAATTTTGGCTGTGTCCACGTTGCGCTTTGGGGCATTTCCTGTCACGGGCGCTAGGCCTACGCACACAAGTGAGGTATCAATTTTATCGGGAGACGTGGGGGAACGCTGGGCGGAAGGAAATTCGTGGCTCCTCTCAGATTCCAGAACTTTCTGCCACAGAAAATGTGAGGTACATGTGTTTTTTTAGCCAAATTTTGAGGTTTGCAAAGGATTCTGGGTAACAGAACCTGGTCCGAGCCACACAAGTCACCCCATCTTGGATTCCCCTAGGTCTCTAGTTTCAGAAATGCACAGGTTTGGTAGGTTTCCCTAGGTGGCGGCTGAGCTACAGGCCAAATCTACAGGTAGGCACTTAGCAAAAAAACACCTCTGTTTTCCTTCAAAAATTTTGGCTGTGTCCACGTTGCGCTTTGGGGCATTTCCTGTCACGGGCGCTAGGCCTACGCACACAAGTGAGGTATCATTTTTATCGGGAGACGTGGGGGAACGCTGGGCAGAAGAAATTCGTGGCTCCTCTCAGATTCCAGAACTTTCTGCCACAGAAATGTGAGGAACATGTGTTTTTTTAGCCAAATTTTGAGGTTTGCAAAGGATTCTGGGTAACAGAACCTGGTCCGAGCCACACAAGTCACCCCATCTTGGATTCCCCTAGGTCTCTAGTTTTCAAAAATGCACAGGTTTGGTAGGTTTCCCTAGATGTCGGCTGAGCTACAAGCCAAAATCTACAGGTAGGCACTTTGCAAAAAACACCTCTGTTTTCCTTCACAAATTTGGATGTGTCCACGTTGCGCTTTGGGGCGTTTCCTGTCACGGGCGCTAGGCCTACGCATACAAGTGAGGTATCATTTTTATCGGGAGACATGGGGGAACGCTGGGTGGAAGGAATTTCGTGGCTCCTCTCAGATTCCAGAACTTTTTGCCACAGAAATGTGAGGAACATGTGTTTTTTAGCCAAATTTTGAGATTTGCAAAGGATTCTGGGTAACAGAACCTGGTCCGAGCCACACAAGTCACCCCGTCTTGGATTCCCTAGGTCTCTAGTTTCAGAAATGCAACAGGTTTGGTAGGTTTCCCTAGGTGGCGGCTGAGCTACAGGCCAAAATCTACAGGTAGGCACTTTGCAAAAAACACCTCTGTTTTTCCTTCAAAAATTTTGGCTGTGTCCACGTTGCGCTTTGGGGCATTTCCTGTCACGGGCGCTAGGCCTACGCACACAAGTGAGGTATCATTTTTATCGGGAGACGTGGGGGAACGCTGGGCGGAAGGAAATTCGTGGCTCCTCTCAGATTCCCAGAACTTTCTGCCACAGAAATGTGAGGAACATGTGTTTTTTTTAGCCAAATTTTGAGGTTTGCAAAGGATTCTGGGTAACAGAACCTGGTCCGAGCCACACAAGTCACCCCATCTTGGATTCCCCTAGGTCTCTAGTTTTCAGAAATGCACAGGTTGGTAGGTTTCCCTAGGTGGCGGCTGAGCTACAAGCCAAAATCTACAGGTAGGCACTTTGCAAAAAACACTCTGTTTTCCTTCACAAATTTGGATGCGTCCACTTTGCGCTTTGGGGCGTTTTTCTGTCGCAGGCGCTAGGCCTACCCACACAAGTGAGGTATCATTTTTATCGGGAGACGCGGGGGAACGCTGGGTGGAAGGAAATTTGTGGCTCCTCTCAGATTCCAGAACTTTATGCCACAGAAATGTGAGGAACATGTGTTTTTTTAGCCAAATTTTGAGATTTGCAAAGGATTCTGGGTAACAGAACCTGGGTCCGAGCCACACAAGTCACCCCATCTTGGATTCCCCTAGGTCTCTAGTTTCAGAATGCACAGGTTTGGTAGGTTTCCCTAGGCGGCGGCTGAGCTACAGGCCAAAATCTACAGGTAGGGCACTTTGCAAAAAACACCCTCTGTTTTCCTTCAAAAATTTGGCTTGTGTCCACGTTGCGCTTTGGGGCATTTCCTGTCACGGGCGCTAGGCCTACGCACACAAGTGAGGTATCATTTTTATCGGGAGACGTGGGGGAACGCTGGGCTGAAGGAAATTCGTGGCTCCTCTCAGATTCCAGAACTTTCTGCCACAGAAATGTGAGGAACATGTGTTTTTTTAGCCAAATTTTGAGGTTTGCAAAGGATTCTGGGTAACAGAACCTGGTCCGAGCCACACAAGTCACCCCCATCTTGGATTTCCCTAGGTCTCTAGTTTTCAGAAATGCACAGGTTTGGTAGGTTTCCCTAGGTGGCGGCTGAGCTACAGGCCAAAATCTACAGGTAGCACTTTGCAAAAAACACCTCTGTTTTCCTTCAAAAATTTGGCTGTGTCCACGTTGCGCTTTGGGGCATTTCCTGTCACGGGCGCTAGGCCTACGCACACAAGTGAGGTATCATTTTTATCGGGAGATGTGGGGGAACGCTGGGTGGAAGGAAATTCGTGGCTCCTCTCAGATTCCAGAATTTCTGCCACAGAAATGTGAGGAACATGTGTTTTTTTAGCCAAATTTTGAGGTTTGCAAAGGATTCTGGGTAACAGAACCTGGTCCGAGCCACACAAGTCACCCCATCTTGGATTCCCCTAGGTCTCTAGTTTTCAGAAATGCACAGGTTTGGGTAGGTTTCCCCTAGGCGGCGGCTGAGCTACAGGCCAAAATCTACAGGTAGGCACTTTGCAAAAAACACCTCTGTTTTCCTTCACAAATTTGGATGCGTCCACTTTGCGCTTTGGGGCATTTTCTGTCGCGGGCGCTAGGCCTACCCACACAAGTGAGGTATCATTTTTATCGGGAGACGCGGGGGAAACGCTGGGTGGAAGGAAATTTGTGGCTCCTCTCAGATTCCAGAACTTTATGCCACAGAAATGTGAGGAACATGTGTTTTTTTAGCCAAATTTTGAGATTTGTAAAGGATTCTGGGTAACAGAACCTGGTCCGAGCCACACAAGTCCACCCCATCTTGGATTCCCCTAGGTCTCTAGTTTTCAGAAATGCACAGGTTTGGTAGGTTTCCCTAGGCGGCGGCTGAGCTACAGGCCAAAATCTACAGGTAGGCACTTTGCAAAAAACACCTCTGTTTTCCTTCACAAATTTGGATGCGTCCCACTTTGCGCTTTGGGGCATTTTCTGTCGCGGGCCGCTAGCGCCCTACCCACACAAGTGAGGTACAATTTTTATCGGGGAGACGCGGGGGAACGCTGGGTGGAAGGAAATTTGTGGCTCCTCTCAGATTCCAGAACTTTATGCCACAGAAATGTGAGGAACATGTGTTTTTTTAGCCAAATTTTGAGATTTGCAAAGGATTCTGGGTAACAGAACCTGGTCCGAGCCACACAAGTCACCCCATCTTGGATTCCCCTAGGTCTCTAGTTTTCAGAAATGCACAGGTTTGGTAGGTTTCCCTAGGCGGGCGGCTGAGCTACAGCCAAAATCTACAGGTAGGCACTTGCAAAAAACACCTCTGTTTTCCTTCAAAAATTTGGCTGTGTCCACGTTGCGCTTTGGGGCATTTCCTGTCACGGGCGCTAGGCCTACGCACACAAGTGAGGTATCATTTTTATCGGGAGACGTGGGGGAACGCTGGGCTGAAGGAAATTCGTTGCTCCTCTCAGATTCCAGAACTTTCTGCCACAGAAATGTGAGGAACATGTGTTTTTTTAGCCAAATTTTGAGGTTTGCAAAGGATTCTGGGTAACAGAACCTGGTCCGAGCCACACAAGTCACCCCATCTTGGATTCCCCCCTGTCTCTAGTTTTCAGAAATGCACCGGTTTGGTAGGTTTCCCTAGATGGCGGCTGAGCTACAAGCCAAAATCTACAGGTAGGCACTTTGCAAAAAACACCTCTGTTTTCCTTCACAAATTTGGATGTGTCCACGTTGCGCTTTGGGCGTTTCCTGTCGCGGGCGCTAGGCCTACCCACACAAGTGAGGTAATCATTTTTATCGGGAGACGCGGGGGAACGCTGGGTGGAAGGAAATTTGTGGCTCCTCTCAGATTCCAGAACTTTATGCCACAGAAATGTGAGGAACATGTGTTTTTTTAGCCAAATTTGGAGATTTGCAAAGGATTCTGGGTAACAGAACCTGGTCCGAGCCACACAAGTCACCCCATCTTGGATTCCCCTAGGTCTCTAGTTTTCAGAATTGCACAGGTTTGGTAGGTTTCCCTAGGTGGCGGCTGAGCTACAAGCCAAAATCTACAGGTAGGCACTTTGCAAAAACACCTCTGTTTTCCTTCCAAAAATTTGGCTGTGTCCACGTTGCGCTTTGGGGCATTCCTGTCACGGGCGCTAGGCCTACGCACACAAGTGAGGTAGCATTTTTATCGGGAGACGTGGGGGAACGCTGGGCTGAAGGAAATTCGTGGCTCCATCTCAGATTCCAGAACTTTCTGCCACAGAAATGTGAGGAACATGTGTTTTTTTAGCCAAATTTTGAGGTTTGCAATGGATTTCTGGGTTAACAGAACCTGGTCCGAGCCACACAAGTCACCCCCATCTTGGATTCCCCCCCTGTCTCTAGTTTTCAGAAATGCACCGGTTTGGTAGGTTTCCCTAGATGGCGGCTGAGCTACAAGCCAAAATCTACAGGTAGGCACTTTGCAAAAAACACCTCTGTTTTCCTTCACAAATTTGGATGTGTCCACGTTGCGCTTTGGGGCGTTTCCTGTCGCGGGCGCTAGGCCTACCCACACAAGTGAGGTATCATTTTATCGGGAGACGCGGGGGAACGCTGGGTGGAAGGAAATTTGTGGCTCCTCTCAGATTCCAGAACTTTATGCCACAGAAATGTGAGGAAACATGTGTTTTTTTAGCCAAATTTGGAGATTTGCAAAGGATTCTGGGTAACAGAACCTGGTCCGAGCCACACAAGTTCACCCCATCTTGGATTCCCCTAGGTCTCTAGTTTTCAGAAATGCACAGGTGTTGGTAGGTTTCCCTAGGTGGAGGCTGAGCTACAAGCCAAAATCTACAGGTAGGCACTTTGCAAAAAACACCTCTGTTTTCCTTCACAAATTTGGATGTGTCCACTTTGCGCTTTGGGGCGTTTTCTGTCGCGGGCGCTAGGCCTACCCACACAAGTGAGGTATCATTTTTATCGGGAGAGCGCGGGGGAACGCTGGGTGGAAGGAAATTTGTGGCTCCTCTCAGATTCCAGAACTTTATGCCACAGAAATGAGAGGAACATGTGTTTTTTTAGCCAAATTTTGAGATTTGCAAAGGATTCTGGTAACAGAACCTGGTCCGAGCCACACAAGTCACCCCATCTTGGATTCCCCTAGGTCTCTAGTTTTCAGAAATGCACAGGTTTGGTAGGTTTCCCTAGATGTCGGCTGAGCTACAAACCAAAATCTACAGGTAGGCACTTTGCAAAAAACACCTCTGTTTCCTTCACAAATTTGGATGTGTCCCACGTTGCGCTTTGGGGCGTTTCCTGTCACGGGCGCTAGGCCTACGCATACAAGTGAGGTATCATTTTTATCGGAGACATGGGGGGAACGCTGGGTGGAAGGAATTTCGTGGCTCCTCTCAGATTCCAGAACTTTTTTGCCACAGAAATGTGAGGAACATGTGTTTTTTTAGCCAAATTTGAGGTTTGCAAAGGATTCTGGGTAACAGAACCTGGTCCGAGCCACACAAGTCACCCCATCTTGGATTCCCCTAGGTCTCTAGTTTTCAGAAATGCACAGGTTAGGTAGGTTTCCTAGGTGGCGGCTGAGCTACAGGCCAAAATCTACAGGTAGGCACTTTGCAAAAAACACCTCTGTTTTCCTTCAAAAATGTGGCTGTGTCCACGTTGCGCTTTGGGGCATTTCCTGTCACAGGGCGCTAGGCCTACGCACACAAGTGAGGAATCATTTTTATCGGGAGATGTGGGGGAACGCCTGGGTGGAAGGAAATTCGTGGCTCCTCTCAGATTCCAGAACTTTTTGCCACAGAAATGTGAGGAACATGTGTTTTTTTAGCCAAATTTTGAGGTTTGCAAAGGATTCTGGGTAACAGAACCTGGTCCGAGCCACACAAGTCACCCCATCTTGGATTCCCCTAGGTCTCTAGTTTTCAGAAATGCACAGGTTTGGTAGGTTTCCCTAGGTGGCGGCTGAGCTACAAGCCAAAATCTACAGGTAGGCACTTGCAAAAAACACCTCTGTTTTCCTTCACAAATTTTGGATGTGTCCACTTTGCGCTTTGGGGCGTTTTCTGTCGCGGGCGCTAGGCCTACCCACAACAAGTGAGGTATCATTTTTATCGGGAGACGCGGGGGAACGCTGGGTGGAAGGAAATTTGTGGCTCCTCTCAGATTCCAGAACTTTATGCCACAGAAATGTGAGGAACATGTGTTTTTTTAGCCAAATTTTGAGATTTGCAAAGGATTCTGGGTAACAGAACCTGGTCCGAGCCACACAAGTCACCCCGTCTTGGATTCCCCTAGGTCTCTAGTTTTCAGAAATGCACAGGTTTGGTAGGTTTCCTAGGTGGCGGCTGAGCTACAGGCCAAAATCTACAGGTAGGCACTTTGCAAAAAAACTCCTCTGTTTTCCTTCAAAAATTTGGCTGTGTCCACGTTGCGCTTTGGGGCATTTCCTGTCACGGGCTCTAGGCCTACGCACACAAGTGAGGTATCATTTTATCGGGAGACGTGGGGGAACGCTGGGCCGAAGGAAATTCGTGGCTCCTCTCAGATTCAGAACTTTTTGCCACAGAAATGTGAGGAACATGTGTTTTTTTAGCCAAATTTTGAGGTTTGCAAAGGATTCTGGGTAACAGAACCTGGTCCGAGCCACACAAGTCACCCCATCTTGGATTCCCCTAGGTCTCTAGTTTTCAGAAATGCACAGGTTTGGTAGGTTTCCCTCGATGTCGGCTGAGCTACAAGCCAAAATCTACAGGTAGGCACTTTGCAAAAAACACCTCTGTTTTCCTTCACAAATTTGGATGTGTCCACGTTGCGCTTTGGGGCGTTTCCTGTCACGGGCGCTAGGCCTACGCATACAAGTGAGGTATCATTTTTATCGGGAGACATGGGGGAACGCTGGGTGGAAGGAATTCGTGGCTCCTCTCAGATTCCAGAACTTTTTGCCACAGAAATGTGAGGAACATGTGTTTTTTTAGCCAATTTTGAGGTTTGCAAAGGATTCTGGGTAACAGAACCTGGTCCGAGCCACACAAGTCACCCCATCTTGGATTCCCCTAGGTCTCTAGTTTTCAGAAATGCACAGGTTTGGTAGGTTTCCCTAGGTGGCGGCTGAGCTACAGGCCAAACTCTACAGGTAGGCACTTTGCAAAAAAACACCTCTGTTTTCCTCAAAAATTGGCTGTGTCCACGTTGCGCTTTGGGGCGTTTCCTGTCACGGGCGGCTAGGCCTACGCACACAAGTGAGGTATCATTTTTATCGGGAGATGTGGGGGAACGCTGGGTGGAAGGAAATTCGTGTCTCCTCTCAGATTCCACAACTTTTTGCCACAGAAATGTGAGGAACATGTGTTTTTTTAGCCAAATTTTGAGGTTTGCAAAGGATTCTGGGTAACAGAACCTGGTCCGAGCCACACAAGTCAACCCATCTTGGATTCCCCTAGGTCTCTAGTTTTCAGAAATGCACAGGTTTGGTAGGTTTCCCTAGGTGGCGGCTGAGCTACAGGCCAAAATCTACAGGTAGGCACTTTGCAAAAAACACCTCTGTTTTCCTTCAAATATTTGGCTGTGTCCCACGTTGCGCTTTGGGGCGTTTCCTGTCACGGGCGCGCTAGGCCTACGCACACAAGTGAGGTATCATTTTTTATCGGGAGATGTGGGGAACGCTGGGTGGAAGGAAATTCGTGTCTCCTCTCAGATTCCAACAACATTTTTGCCACAGAAATGTGGAGGAACATGTGTTTTTTTAGCCAAATTTGAGGTTTGCAAAGGATTCTGGGTAACAGAACCTGGTCCGAGCCACACAAGTCACCCCATCTTGGATTCCCCTAGGTCTCTAGTTTTCAGAAATGCACAGGTTTGGTAGGTTTCCCTAGGTGGCGGCTGAGCTACAGGCCAAAATCTACAGGTAGGCACTTTGCAAAAAAACACCTCTGTTTTCCTTCAAATATTTGGCTGTGTCCACGTTGCGCTTTGGGGCGTTTCCTGTCACGGGCGCTAGGCCTACGCACACAAGTGAGGTATCATTTTTATCGGGGAGATGTGGGGGAACGCTGGGTGGAAGGAAATTCGTGGCTCCTCTCAGATTCCAGAACTTTTTGCGACAGAAATGTGAGGAACATGTGTTTTTTTAGCCAAATTGTGAGGTTTGCAAAGGATTCTGGGTAGCAGAACCTGGTCCGAGCCACACAAGTCACCCCATCTGGATTCCCCTAGGTCTCTAGTTTTCAGAAATGCACAGGTTTGGTAGGTTTCCCTAGGTGGCGGCTGAGCTACAAGCCAAAATCTACAGGTAGGCACTTTGCAAAAAACACCTCTGTTTTCCTTCACAAATTTGGATGCGTCCACTTTGCGCTTTGGGGCGTTTTCTGTTGCGGGCGCTAGGCCTACCCACACAAGTGAGGTATCATTTTTATCGGGAGACGCGGGGGGAACGCTGGGTGGAAGGAAATTCGTGGCTCTTCTCAGATTCCACAACTTTTTGCCACAGAAATGTGAGGAACATGTGTTTTTTTAGCCAAATTTTGAGGTTTGCTAGGATTCTGGGTAACAGAACCTGGTCCGAGCCACACAAGTCACCCCATCTTGGATTCCCCTAGGTCTCTAAGTTTCAGAAATGCACAGGTTTGGTAGGTTTCCCTAGGTGGCGGCTGAGCTACAGGCCAAAATCTACAGGTAGGCACTTTGCAAAAAACACCTCTGTTTTCCTTCAAAAAGTGGCTGTGTCCACATTGCGCTTTGGGGCGTTTCCTGTCACGGGCGCTAGGCCTACGCACACAAGTGAGGTATCATTTTTATCGGAGATGTGGGGGAACGCTGGGTGGAAGGAAATTCGTGGCTCCTCTCAGATTCCAGAACTTTTTGCCACAGAAATGTGAGGAACATGTGTTTTTTTAGCCAAATTTTGAGGTTTGCAAAGGATTCTGGGTAACAGAACCTGGTCCGAGCAACACAAGTCACCCCATCTTGGATTCCCCTAGGTCTCTAGTTTTCAGAAATGAACAGGTTTGGTAGGTTTCCCTAGGTGGCGGCTGAGCTACAAGCCAAAATCTACAGGTAGGCACTTTGCAAAAAACACCTCTGTTTTCCTTCACAAATTTGGATGCGTCCACTTTGCGCTTTGGGGTGTTTTTCTGTCGCGGGCGCTAGGCCTACGCACACAAGTGAGGTATCATTTTTATCGGGAGGACGCGGGGGAACGCTGGGTGGAAGGAAATTTGTGGCTCCTCTCAGATTCCAGAACTTTATGCCACAGAAATGTGAGGAACATGTGTTTTTTTAGCCAAATTTTGAGATTTGCAAAGGATTCTGGGTAACAGAACCTGGTCCGAGCCACACAAGTCCACCCCATCTTGGATTCCCCTAGTCTCTAGTTTTCAGAAATGCACAGGTTTGGTAG